>NC_090735.1:101079535-101102035 GCF_036898095.1 Palaemon carinicauda
CATGTGCACGTAAAACAAGTCACTGGCCTTTTTGCACATTTTCTAACTTATTTGACATAATTGGAAGGAATTCAATGGTCCGCTTTAATGGTTCCTCATCAATGTAGAAAGAATCTTTCAAGCTCATAAGGACATACCTCAAAAATCTGTCCATAAATTTGATGAAACCACATGTGATGAGGCATGCTGCAACAACAACTTTGCCGCATAATCTCCGTGATGCGATAAGACAAATCTTGAAGATAGGCACACCACAGCAAGAAGTACAGAAACCCAAATCCTCAAGTGGATGATGAGACATTAATCCAAGAAGCAAAGACCGCAAATCAAGAGTCATGTGCGTACATTGTAGGAAGTTTGTATGGAAATGGGGCCAAATAGTTCCAAATAATTATAGATTTCCATTTTTCAACTTGTTCCTACTGAAATGGATGTAATTCTTTTGTTTGATATTCATTTTGTTGAATACAAAAAATAAGAAATGTATTTCGAATAATATCATCTTGGGGTACACCTGTACCCTAAGGTTGCATTGATGTTGGGGGAAATTAAGGGAAGCATTCCAAGGATGATATTTGTAAGCTGAGTTATAAATATCATAACATCATATCTTAACATTAAAGGACGTCTTTAGGTAATTTGAAGGAGTATAGAAAACGTATTTCAGTAATTTTGCTATTTCTATGAGCATAAAAGTTTATAAATATATAGGATATGATCGCTTGAGAGGCCGTTCAGTTTATTTATATTATTGTTAAATGGATAATTAGTTACTGTCAAAATATTATTTGAAAATAAGCTAATATTCACCAGAGGACCACCAGTCTTGAATCTTGAATAGCTAATAATAGTAAACATAATATAGATGTAATAACAATAGAATTTGATGATAAATGATTAAATACTTGGGAGTAAATAGAGCAGTAACAATAGGTAATGGTTTAAAGAGTTCAAGTCAACTAATGCTTTAGATGAAGAAGCTTAATTAAGAGGTGTTGCAGTTATTCTTATGAACAGTATAACCCGAAATATTATTGTTCAGAAAGACTAGAAAATTTGATTAAAAACGTAGAGTTAACTGGCAAAGTGGTGATATTGAGAGAGAGAGAGAGAGAGAGAGAGAGAGAGAGAGAGAGAGAGAGAGAGAGAGAGAGAGAGAGAGAGATAATCATCCTGTGCTATTTCATGATGGGTTAAAACACCAGTTACTCTATTTTAACAGTCCCCTTTACCATTATTCCTTTTCGCTAGTAAAAACTGTGATCTGTAATCACGCTTGATTATACATATGAAATAGATATTACAGGGAATATTGGTCTTGGTGAAAAAAAAATTGATGCACCACGGTCTGTACAGCAATGAATGGATATTGCTATTAACAATTAATAGTATCCTTTATCCTTAGTATCTGTAATGATCAAAGACACATATAAAAGAAAGTTTCTAATATGGGAATATACAGTAAAGTTTCCTAAGAGATTGCAATTCTTTTCGATTGAATGGAATGGTAATGTGAGACAATACTAAGCACATTGATATTTACATCATCACGAATTTTGCGAGAGGTCTGGTTTAGTTTTGGTTTCATGTGTGTCTATTTGTTTGAGGTTCTTGGTATGGCTAGAGCAGGATAATAAAAACTAAGTTAACATGGTTTTTACATATCTCCCATGAAAAGGAAGGCGATGTGACTTGCATCAAATTGTCATATTTTGGAAGAACTGCAAGTTAAACTTTTGGGAAACAGGAACTCTTGTGTAGTGGAGGAAACAAAATGAAAATTACAGTTAGAATACGCAGGCTATCGAATACCTAAAGACGTATTCTGGTGAGACAAGCATAGAGCTTCAACTGCACATGCGTAACTATTTGTAAGCACTTCCGAAAACTATACTTAAGAATATAAAAACAAACTTAGTTTATAAGTTTTAGTCCTCACTTCACTCCGCATTCTCTACACTACAGGTATAAACATAATAAAACATTAAATTGCCTTATAGCGCACCGTGCCGGTTGACGCCAGGTTTATTTTTCTAATGAATCATACTTTTTAAAAAACAATTTATATATAACATCACATTCTAATAACTTCTACAAACTTCTGTACTGATATAGCAGTGCATATTTAAAACAAAATGAACAAACTGTCAAATTAACATATAAGCCTCCTCTGCCGCCCAGGAAAAACCATAGATAAAAAACAAAATCTCAAGTTTTGAAAAAACTATGGAAACCTGTGTATCCACGGCAATAATGCAGAGTAACTCAAATTTGAGTGGTGGAACCTCACTCTTGTACTACTAATAAATAATAATGATAATAATATTAATAATAAATTCGACTTGCTCGGGCTAGCGTGCGCTAGAAAGTGACCACTTACTAAATACCTCTTCAAACATTGAATACGTTTCACCCAACACTAAATTCTCATTGGCCACTGCCTACATAACAACTGAACTTAAGTAACAAGACACTTAAGATCTGCTTACATGTCGTTAGGACAATTATTTTTCGCTATACTTCGTAACGCGAAAAAATTCTAGTCCTCACTTCACTCCGCATTCTCTACACTACAGGTATAAACATAATAAAACATTAAATTGCCTTATAGCGCACCGTGCCGGTTGACCCTAGATAATACCAAAGAAAGGGAGAGAAGGAAAAAAATGGAGAGAGAGAAATAAATGCTCCGATTGAATGATTTACACATTTAACCTCTTTTTGAAGCCTTTGACAAACATGTTTACTTGAAACAGACTACCAACACTCATGTCTATGAAGACACCTATCATTGACGTTATCGTTTGCGATGTTTGAACTTGTAGCCACAGTTTTAACAAAAAATTATGTTTGGTTACATTACAGGAGCTTTTAAAAAACTTCTTAAAGAGAAATCGATCAAAGGACAAAATCATTCCAGCTTCCTCTGCATCAAGCAAAATACATCAAATATGGAAAAGCATTTGTGATAACTTCCGATATCAAAAACTAAACAGTATTGGTGATTTAATTTTTTTTTTTTTTTTTTCTGTTCAACTAAGAAATCTTCAAATTACAATAAAACTTAATTCCCCAAATCTCAGATAAGAAAACTTTAATGATCTATCAAAATAATAAAGAAGTTTTTCAATATAGGAAAATATAATCCGCACGGATTCTGCAACACCATATTATCAAAAAGATCCTTTGTATGCACCGATCTACCAGCTTAATGTTTCACAGGTGCTTGCAAAGATTTAACAAGTGAATTTTCCGTTGGATCTATGTAACCCCTCATTTCATGCATGCACGTTATGGCATAAATAGCTTGATCACTGGAGATTACTAAAACGCCGGAATCTAATAGAAGCGTGATAAATAAAGCAACATACAATGGCATTTCGCTTTGCTCGTGACCATTATTGTAAGTTTCTCTTTGATGAAAGACAAATTTGTAGGCCTTGTCGGTGCTGCCATTCATCGATGATAGAAGATGCTCATGACAACTGAGGTCCCCCAATTTCCTGTCCAAATTAGATGCCACCGTTAAAGACGACTGCTGGCATTTCATTGCATTCACGATCCTGGAAAGCAGATTCCAAAAATAAAACAATGTACATATATACTTGTAATTTCAAAAACCTTTACCTTCTATATCAAAGTTAAATTTCAGCGAAAAATTTCCTTTTTTTTTTTTTTTTTTTTTTTTCTCTCTCCTTATCTTTGCCGTGTAATAAAACCTTTGTTACGTAAACACTCAAAGTTTAACAATAAAGTTTCCCTCGTTAATATGAACAGTCAAGATGCAGAGGACTTTCACTCAGGAATATTCTACTTAACCCTGGATAGGTACGGTCCTCGGACACCCCTTTAAGGGTATACTCGGACGCGAACGACCCCGACGCCAAAAAAAATTCTTGAAAAATCAGTTTTTGCAGTAACCTCCTTTTTTCTTTTGCCAAAAAAAACTTCAATGAATGCTTAAAACAACTGTAAAGATAAATACTACTCATCTGCAGAAAAACTATTTATTATAAATATTTTAAAAAATTAAGTAGAAAAAAAAAGACCTGACATAAAAATTCATAAAAAAAAAGTTTATACATATATACACAAATCCTTTTAGGAATTGATTCTTGAATGTTTAGGACACATCTTGATGTATTTTGGATGAAGTCAGACCCATGGAGGTGAAGATCTGAAATGAGAAAAAAAGGGTAACTTTTTTTGGCCAAAAAAAAATGTCCAAATTTCATGAATTTTTTTGGGTACCCAAATGAAATAGGAAGTGGCTAATTTTTTTAGGGAATAAACATATGTTATCCTAAAATAGAAATACGTAAAAAAATCTTCATTATTTTGTAAATTACATTTATATCAGGGGCCATATCTAAAGGTAATTTTTTGAGTACTTGGAAATTTCGTAAAAAAATACATATATTTAATATATAATATGATATTTATGCAGGTAAAAATATACCAAAATATCACAAATTCTATAGGGAACAAGAATATATATAGATAGGGCAGCTTACGCTTCGGATATGTCCACAAAATGGCCGCCAACCACACTGACTCAGACTCCCTAATCTGCCACTTGAAATGTAGGAAGGGTATGTCAATTTCAAGGTGTTATTTACTAATCTAATTATTATTGGATATGCATAAAAATTGTATGGTGGGTTGCTGGATAATTGTCGATTATTTTACGACTATAAAATTAAAATTCTGACCCAAAAAATTTTTTTTGAAGGGAAATAAAATCGAAAAAAAAAATGTAAAACAATATTTTAGCTAAAAAAATTTGATGATATTCAATAAAAAAAAAAGTAAACAAAATTTTCCGACAAATAAACATCTAGAGGAATCATTACTCTGTGATAGTTCCTTAGTACGTAGTAATTTTGAAAGAATTGGGAAAAAACGAAAAAATGGCAATCACCGGAAAATCGAACACATACCTATATATACGCCATATCTGGCTAAAAAAAAGATAGGCATGGGTAGCCAGATCATCTAGAAACACTTTCCAACACTATAAAAATATAAGTTTTGCGACACTACTTGCCAATTCCTTACGGTAACATGACTAAGCAAAAAAATGCAAAACAAATAAAAAGGGGCACTCGTGGAAAAATGGCCATTCTAATATACGGCATTTCAGAAAAAAAAATTTCAGCCACGTGCTAGGCAAACCATCAAGGCATATTTTCCGACAAATAAACATATAAATGAAATATTACTCTGTGATAGTTCCTTAGTACGTAGTAATTTTGAAAGAAATGGGAAAAAACGAAAAAATGGCAATCACAGGAAAATCGAACACATACTTATATATACGCCATATCTGGCTAAAAAAAAATAGGCATGGGTAGCAAGATCATCTAGAAACACTTTCCAACACTATAAAAATATAAGTTTTGCGACACTACTTGCCAATTCCTTACGGTAACATGACTAAGCAAAAAAATGCAAAACAAATAAAAAGGGGCACTCGCGGAAAAATGCCCAACATTCTAATATACGGCATCTCAGATAAAAAAAAAAGACATGCACGTGTTAGCCCAACCATCAAGGCACACTTTCTAACACATAAACATGAAAAAAAAATCAATAATATACGGCAATTCCTTACTACGTAGTAAATTTTTACAAATATTGAAAAAAAAACAGAAATTGGCAACCGCAGTTAAATACCCAATATACCAATAACTACGTCGTATCTGACAAAAACAAAATCACGCATGGGTAGCCAGATCATCTAGACACACTTTCCAACATTAAAAAAGCAAAAGTTTTACGACACTATTTCGCAATATCTTACGGAAAAATGACTTGGCAAAAAAATTAAAAAAAATTAAAAAGGGACACTCGCGGTAAAATGCCCGACATTCTAATATACGACATCTCAGATAAAAAAAAAGACATGCACGTGTTAGCCCAACCATCAAGGCACACTTTCTAACACATAAACATGAAAAAAAAAATGAATAATATACGGCAATTCCTTACTACGTAGTAATTTTTACAAATATTGAAAAAAAAACAGAAATTGGTAACCGCAGTTAAATACCCAATATACCAATAACTACGTCGTATCTGACAAAAACAAAGTCATGCATGGGTAGCCAGATCATCTAGACACACTTTCCAACACTAAAAAAGCAAAAGTTTTACGACACTATTTGGCAATATCTTACGGAAAAATGACTTGGCAAAAAAATGAAAAAAAATGAAAAAGGGGCACTCGCGGTAAAATGGTCCTCGTGGTGATGAACGACATTTTAACTAAAAAAAAAAACATGCACATGGTAGCCAAACAATCCACCAAGACTTTCCACAACTGATAACCTATACAAGTTGCACCATTCTACGACAATTTCATAATACGTAATAACTTTGATAATTATGCAAACTACCTCAGAAGGGTAAACTCGGACGCGAACGACCCCGACGCGTCTCAGAAATCGGGGAAGGAGTACAGCTACAGCAATGCACATCTGGACACTACTAGAGTGTGTAGGGGAGACACCTCCTGCAGGTCGATCACCCACAAATTCAGTCACAGGGGTGAGTCACGTGAGAAAAACCTGTTTTTTTTTGACGCTCGGGGTCGCAAACGACCCACCGTACCTATCCAGGGTTAAGAATTTTTACCTCCATTTTATTAATAACCTTTGGTATAAAGCACCAAACCTCAAGTTAAAGCATCAATTGCCTCTGTACCTGGACACCAATATTAGAGATTAAAAACCTCAACATATTTTTAAAAATAGCAAAACAGTCTAAAGAATTAATAACTCTCACAAGTCCATAACTCTGAAAAATGTAAAAAGAATTGACCATTCATCCATGTTAGTTGACAACACTTCAAAAAATCCGCTCTTTTGTACTCTTTCTGGGCTTACATACATTGATGACCTGAACAGTGTATTCAGTACAAGTTTAAATTCTTTGGTTTTCTATGATTTCCAAATCTGGCTTTTTGCTACCTACTTGCATTAAAATCGAAAATTTTATCTGGAACAACGTTCAAACATTGCCAAAGTACTTTACATAATTCTGTCGACTGCCTACTGCTCCTTCATGTTTAATTTTAAAGATTAATTTGCTGTCCAGTTTCCAACCACTCTTTTCATGATATGAAAAAAAAAATGCGCTGTATTCATCGCTAAAAACTTCAGAATTACTCCAAACCTACTACTGAGGTGTCACAACATATAAATTTCCCAACACCAGAGGCGTCACAATAGAGTGATAAACTGCCTACATCTGAGGCGTCACAATATAGTGATAAACTGCCTACACCTGAGGCGTCACAATATAGTGATAAACTGCCTACACCTGAGGCGTCACAATATAGTGATAAACTGCCTACACCTGAGGCGTCACAATATAGTGATAAACTGCCTACACCTGAGGCGTCACAATATAGTGATAAACTGCCTACACCTGAGGCGTCACAATATAGTGATAAACTGCCTACACCTGAGGCGTCACAATATAGTGATAAACTGCCTACATCTTAGGCGTCACAATGAAGTAATAGGTTAAATAAGTCTGATGCAAGTATATAGTTAAAGTAAGAACCAAAATAAAAAGAATGAATTTCTGCGTCAAAACGTGCTCTCAACCGGAGCATCTGATATTTCTTCATTAAGTTCTCAACTAGCTTTGCTCAATATGTAAAAATACAGAAATACTTTATCGTTTTCATTTTAACAATACCTTTCACGACAAATTTCGTGGAAATTATGTAACAGACAATTCTGTCCAAAAGATATTCGTTAAAATAACGTTTTCGTTAATTCAGAATGTTTGGCATCTAAACAAGGTCTTTAACGACATAGTTTATCCTAACACTGTAGTTACGAAATTCGCCTTCAGTATTCGTCCTCTGTAAACCTTTCCAAATACAATTTAGAGTCTGAAAACCAATTATACTTTCTTGTAAATAAATCCAAATCTTGAAGCTTTTAAAGTAAATAGCTAGCATCCAATGCCCCTTCAAATAAACCATCCGCAGCTATGCCATCATCTAAAAATACTTCAATCTTCACTTCCTTAGATCTCCAATATCTAACAGACTTAAGAACTTTAGTAAAGATGTACCGCCGCTTCAAAAATATCTAAAGAATATCCATTATAAAAAACTTTTTAAATTTTTCCCCAATGAGAAAGATATTGGCAACGTTTTAATAGATTTCTATGCGATAAGCAGACTGTAGACTGATTAAATCCTTAAAAAGTTTGTAATAAAAAACCAGCCTTTGCTTACCATTTCCATTCTTGGTCACCGTCAAAGGAATTATTTCTTAGTTTTTCTGATACCAGTGTCACCCATTCTCTTAATAAATTCTGATTCGTCCCTTTCTGACCTATTGTTACCCAATCCAACAACCACAGTAACGGTTTTGAAAAGGAATTTTGTGATCGCCCTATTAGACGTCAATGACTATCTTACCGGACCCAATCTAATTCTGTTCAATGTATTGTGAATAACAACAACCAACAGGCGATTAAAACAATAAAATAAAATAAACACAATGTTCCAATTTCCTTGTACCAACTGCTAAGTATACAAAAATAAAAACAGCTATATTTTCACTTATCTTTTCGACGTCTTTCTTGGTACATTCCTGGCTCCAATGTCAACTCTCGGCCTTTATTGAGCTCTAGACCTCTTCCATCAAAGTTGATATGAATCCACACTTTCCCTCGATCTTTAACTAGCTTGACACTTTCGGCGATGCTGCTCTTTGCGTACTAACTCGTTTCTGCAGCAGTTTTAGATGTTCCTTGCCCTCCAAGTTGATAAACAATCGCATCTAATGCTAACATTTTCGTATCAGTTTCCTCAAAATAACGCGATGCTCATTCAAATGGTTTTCCATCATACTTTAACGAAGTGCGGATACTTGTTGAATATTCTGCTGGAAATCGGATAATAGATTGTCCATCACTTCTTGAAACGGTTTCAGCATTCTGATTGCTAACGTGAAAACACTATTCACATCTGAAGCTGTATTTGACCCTGCCTGGCGTCCTGGCTAATAAATTCGACTTGCTCGGGCTAGCGTGCGCTAGAAAGTGACCACTTACTAAATACCTCTTCAAACATTGAATACGTTTCACCCAACACTAAATTCTCATTGGCCACTGCCTACATAACAACTGAACTTAAGTAACAAGACACTTAAGATCTGCTTACATGTCGTTAGGACAATTATTTTTCGCTATACTTCGTAACGCGAAAAAATTCTAAAATGCTCCAATCGCCCTATTTTGTAGTCCACTGCAGAAAAGCTTTTTAGGCCAAAAAGTAACCAGTATAAAGTTAATGGTAATCGGCTATTTGTTTTCCAATCCTTACAACCTTGAGGTAATCATATAACACTAATCAGATAAGTTACATAGCATGTGTAGCTTGAAGAAAAGTTAAGGTGAGGAAAGAAAAGCTCAAATACGAGTAAATCCTTAGACTAAGTGTTTTAACTCCGTAACACCACTATTCTGGATATCTCGTGTATATATATATATATATATATATATATATATATATATATATATATATATATATATATATATATATATATATATATATGTGTGTGTGTGTGTGTGTGTCATGCCTAATACGAGGAATTACCTAATTTGTAAACTAGGCAATCCATTTGCCTAATTTTATATTAGGCAGTGGGGTTGCCTAACTTGTAAACCAATTTTAGAACTACGCCTGATGCATAAACTTGGCAACCTAATTCGTAAATTAGGCAGCCTAGTTTGTTATATGGACAATGTGCTTAGTTTGTGTACTAGGCAACTTTCGTTTGATTTCCAATAGTTCTTATACCATTTTTATTTCATTATAATAAATATAGTTTATTATACACAATAACAATGGTATTAACCAACTATTAACCTTTTTAATCTCTGTACAATTTATTATAAAATACATGCTGCTTATATAAAATAAAATGAAAACCAAAACATCTCTCTGCCAGAATTCAAGGTGAATAAAAGCATCAAGAAATGTCAAAATCTTTATTTTCTGACCAGATTACCCTGTTACTTATTTTTGCAGGTTCTATTTTGTTCGTGGCAATAGCTGTGACACAGAGTTTGATTCATTTTGCAATGACATCTTTTTGTCTTAGAAGCCCCCTGACAGGAACACTTTGTAAAACCTTGACCAGTATGCAATGAGTGCAGTGTGGCAATTCTTCAAAATGGAAGAACTGTCTTCTTTAACCATGTTTCTTCTTATTATTGTATGGTCAACTTTCAAAATCTGCTTGCTTGATACCCAATTGCTTATAATTACGTGGGTCATTTAGATTTGGTAGGTGTCATTTTGGACTGCAATAATTATGCCTGGTATGTTCTTGAAATCCAATTTTCCCTGGTCAAACTCACTCACCGGGACAGGAAGTGCATAATTTTCTTGAAGAGGGAAGAGATGAATGAATGGAGAATTTCTGCTCTACTTTTCTCTTGCCCAGATGTTACATCTTTTCTACAGGCACCTAACAAGGATAATTGCCTGTTCATGTTTCGTGATGTTTCTCCTTCAGCATCAGAATCTCTCTCAGAAACCGTAATTTTTATACGACCTAGAGTCTCTTCCACTTCTTCATGAATTTCGTTACCGTTGTCGTCGTTATAGTGTTCAGAACTGACGGTGACCTGTTAATCGTCAGCTTCTGCATCTGTAATTTCGGACAATAAGTGCTGAAGCTCCTCATCTCTTTCAAGCTTCTCAATGACATCTTTGGCAGACTTGTCCTTTCCAAACCCGTTGTCTTTTTTCCGACCACAAATCGTCCAGGCTATCAGCATCTGCTTGACATATTTAAATCTCTCAATGCTTCCCTGGGATTGTGCATGTCTTGGAGCTCCGTGGACAATGTTCATTTAAGGGAAAATTAACTTAATTTCATTGATGACGGGAGCTGTGAATTGTCTTCCGTTGTCAGGAGTCATTTGACAAAATATGTCAATTAGATTGTATGCTGTTTCTGCAGCTGTCTTGGACTTCATTGGTTTAAAGATCAGGAATTTTGAGATATGATCCTGATAGTTCAAAATGTATTTAAATGCACGGTCAGGGTTTGATTCCATCACAATGAGATCAACTTGTCCTCGTTCAACAAAAGTCTTACTCTTCAAAGGCAGTATGACAATTCCCTTATATGGTTCTGTTTTCTATTTTTCTGGTATTTTTCACAGTTTGACACAAATGACGAAATTATTTTTTGACTGATGTTAAAATCAAAGGTCCTTCAAATATATTCGGAGAGGTCGGCTCATCATCGAGTGGAAATGCATTCCCTCGGCACATGACGTTACGCTACGAGCACTCTCCCGACAGCAATGTAGAGTTATACGTAGTAACACCTTTCCAAAAATACTTCTAAAAGTATAGATATTTTTATTTTGTTGTACCTAAAGTACAGATTTTCCTTATGGCAGACCATACATCAAAGTTTCATAATAATCATGCAATTTTCGGTTTGACCTAACTAATGCGAGGTTTTCACTATGTTCCCGGCGGCCCCGGTAGCCCCGTTTTCTGGAAACGTAGCGCAACGTGTATTTTTTGCCATTTTTTCCTCCATATTAAGGTTTGTTACGGAAATCTAAGTTTTCTTGCGATCTACCACGGTGTCCGCGACAGGCCGTGGGAATAGGGGGAGGGACTTCCCCCGGAGGCTCACAGGCGCACTATGGTTTGGCCTGAGGTCTACCACGAATGTAAAACCCTCCCCCCCCACCCCCCCCCCCCGGCCTGTCACGTTCAAATAAGGTCTTTCACGTTCAGATAGGGTGCCTAACGTTTTTGCCGTTCTGATCAGGATCAGACACGTATTTATCATTTTGCCAAGGCTTTCAACAGACAAAACGTGGATGTCGGGCAGCTTTGGAGCACTTTTGAGACCACGGTATAAAAACGAGGGCCTCCCAAGGAACATCAATAATTTCATCTAACCTTCGAAGTTCTTTTATTGATGCCTGAAATTGAAATTATTTTATCTAGCGGAAAACTAAAAAGGGATATAGGAATAGGGAATCCAAAGAATGGAAGGATATTGCGGGTAGCGGAGGTGCATCCACGTTGCCAGCAACCTATTTATCCTTCCGACAGCAATTATTACCCAAAATAGATATCAAGATAGAAGGTAAAGAATGTCTTAGTTTGTTAGATTCAGGTAGTACTGTAAATATCATAGGGCTCCATACCTTGACTGATTATTCAAATATACCTATTTCCGCGATTAGGAGTGAGAATACGTTTGTTAAGGGAATAAGTGGCAATCAGATTAACAATGTAGGAACCATAGATTTAAACATTGAATTGTTAGAGAAGAAGTGTCAAGTGCCATTTTTTTGTCTTTCAAGAAATAGCATTTCCCACATGAGCTTTGATTTCTTTTGAAACAATGCAAGATTTCGGCATAGTTTTTGATCGTCAGGACAGAAGACTAAATTTAAAGGGAAATGATCAGGCAGTCTGTTTCCAACTTGTCGATGACAAGTCCATTACAAATTTTGTCAATTTGCAGGGAACTGCTTTGATAGTTGAAACACACACTGGTTCAGAAAGAGAAAGGGGAATCAAAGTAGAACCAGAAGACAAGGAGAAAGAAGAAAATTTAGCTATTGCACATAAAAAGGGAGAAATTACTTCTTGCGAAGACAGCATAAATACTAAGGAAGGAAATGTCGACAAAGAATCTGTGAGAACAGATATAAAGGAATTCCAAGAAGTTTTGCTGCTAGGCAGATTGAACTCACAAGAGTTAAGACACTTAAGAGAAACGGAGTCTCATGACGAAGGAGATGTAGACTCATGTTTTTGTACTCAAGTATAAACTGGGGAAATAAGTCTGATAAGCACAGCAGATGAAAAAAAAAAATAAGCTTTAGATTAGCTTGAGATGTAGTACTACTGCCCAATACTCTTACTAGAGTATATTTAATAACCCGCCTACACACAAATAATGATGTAATATTGACCCCATAAAAGATTGCCAGAATAGGTCAGAATGGATAATTCATTAGTTCAGATGGAGGGATTATCCCGTACTACTTATGTCATGAATTATTCTGATAAAAGACTCCATTTGTTAGCGGGTACCGAATTTTGTACAGGAATGGAAGTTACACATGAGATGATTCCGTTAGAGGAGGAAGCATTCTTTGCCATAGGAAACATTGATGCAGGAATAGATAGGGAGATAGATAACACAGATTTTCCTGAGTACAGAAAAAGATTAATAGAAACCTTAAATAAATATGGGCAGGGCATAGCAATTACGGGTGATAGGTTAGGTAGCAGCGAGGTATTAAGACATAAGATAATCTTAGATGATGGAGCCAAACTCCTTTTCATACCTAATTATAGATTACCTATCAGCCAACGTCCAATAGTAGATAAAATGATAGGAGGAATGAAAGAAGAAGGAGTGGTCATACCCTCTAAATCGCCTTATAATTCTCCCATGTTGTTAATTCCAAAGAAAGATGGAAGTTACAGATTAGTGATTGATGATCGCAAGTTGAATGCAAACACAGTTCCTGATAGAATGCCCATGCCTGTTATAAATGATGTTTTGGCTCAATTAGAAGCAGCAAAGATCTTCTCATCCTTAGGTCTACTAAGTGGATACTGGCAAGTACCTTTAGACGAAGAATCTAAGCCATTAACTGCCTTCAGAACTCATAGAGAACACTTAGAATTTCAGGTAATGCCATTTGGTTTAACATCAGCTCCATTGACTTTTGTAAGATTAATGTTACAGATCTTAGGAGACATAGAGAATGTGTCAGTCTATTTAGATGATGTCATTATATTTAGCAAAGATATGGAGAGCCATTTCAGAACAATAGAAATCTTTTTAGAACGATTAAGACTAGCAGGATTAAAGATAAAGATTAAGAAATGTCAATTCTTGAGGAAATCTTTAGAATATTTAGGATATGTGATCAGTGCTGATGGATTGTGCATGCAAGAAGGGAAAATAAAGGCTATTGTGGAATATCTTGCTCCACAAAATCTGAAAGGTGCAAGAAGAGTTTTAGGAATAATAGGATACTATAGACCATTTGTCAAAAATTTTGCAACTATAGCTAAACCATTGACAGAAAGAAGGATGTAGAGTTTGAATGGAAAGCAGAACAAGAGGAGGCTTTTCATTAGTTGAAGGAGAAATTAATCCGAGATCCTATCTTAGTGTATCCAGACTTTAGCAAGCAGTTTTACTTAGTATGTGATGCTTCAAATACAGGAATAGGAGCAATTTTGTTACAGAAAGCAAAAACCAGAATGAGGGTAGTATATTATGCAAGTAGAGTCTTAAATACAGCTGAACGAAATTACAATACCACAGAAAAGGAATGCTTAGCCATTTATTGGGCACTGAGAAAGATTCGGCACATTTTGTTAGGACACAAAGTAAATGTACTTACTGATCATAAACCCATCTGTGATCTATTTAAAAAGAGAGCTTTCACTAATAACTTAAAGTTTAATCGATGGTTTATTAGTGTACTAGAGTTTGCTCCAGAATTTAGATACATTCCAGGTAAGTTTGATACTTTAGCAGATGGATTATCTAGAGCACAGGAGGATACTGAAAGAATTATCACGACTAACACCTTTTGTTTCAGCTCTCAGGTTGTAGACTTAGCTTTGGAGAGAGTGAAAATAGAACAAGGGAAACAAGCAAATATCAGGAAAATAATAGATTTGCGACAAGATGAAAATTCTAGGTCAGATTTTGAATTAATAAATGGGGAATTATATAAGAAAGTTAGGGATAGGAGTGCTTGTTCTAGACTATATGTACCTGACACACTGACTAAGGAAGTATTAGCTATAACACATACCCACAAGTTGGCAGGACATCCAGGAATCAAAAAGACTCTGAGAACAGTAAGTAGGAATTATTTTTGGCCTAAGTGCAGTGAAGAAGCAAAAGAATTTGTAAATGAACGTCAAACTTGTAATAGGCATAAAGGTCATGTAAATGCCAGAGCTCCTTTAGAAAAAATATCCTAGTAATTTAAACTCTTTTGGTGTAGTTCAGATGGATCATATGGGACCCTTTCCAAAAACATTGAGAGGAAATAAGTATGTACTGGTTTTCATCGATTATTAGACTTGGTACATAGAAATTGTTCCAGTTAGAGATATAACTGCTGTTTCGGTTGCAGAAGCTTTAAAGACCAGAATACTCACAAGACCTACGTGTCCGGAGGTACTTTTGTCGGACAATGCACCCGAATTTACTAGTGAAGTAATGAAGAAGCTTTGTGAATTTTTTGAGATTAAGAAATGTGAGATAACTCCTTATAAGCCGAGTTCAAATGGGACAGTAGAAAAGGCAAATAAGAAGATACTGGATGTACTGCGAACTATCATTAGTCCAACTACAGAAGATTGGGATATAGCTTTAGAGGATGTTCAGTTTACTTTCTATAACACAGTGAATGAGACGGTAGGAGAAACCCCACACTTTTTGCTGTATGGTTATTAGAAAAGACTGCCTAACTCATTGTTAGATGACGCAATACCTCCTAGGCACACATATGATTACCAGGACTATGTAGCTTGGAAACTGCAAAGAACCTTTCAAATAATAAGACAGACCAGACAATCTCTAGAAAAAGGGCAACAGGTAAATAAGAAATACTATGGCACAGCTAGTTCCAATACTGACCTGAAGTTAGGTTCACAAGTATATATAAAGGTACATGTAAAGGAAGGACCAAATGAAAAGGTGTCTCCCAAATTTGAAGGTCCTTATCGAGTGTTAGAAAGGGAAAAGAATAATAAATCTAAACTGATACATGAACAGAGTTTAGATATAAGGTATGCCCATTGGAATCATTTGAAGGTTGTAAAAACTAATCCATGGTCCTCTCAAATTCTACAGGAAGTGGTGGAAAAACTTCCATCTGATCCTACCCTTAGTGGTCGGTATCATTTGCGCAATAGACTTAAAAGCGGGGCCTAGATACAAACACATGGAAAAGGTGAACTGTTAACAGATTTTGCTGTAGTAAAGATCAAAGTCAGTTCAATATTAGAAAGGGAAGAACATTTGAAACAGTTAGATAAAGAAATACGAAAGTGTATACTAACCCATAGTGATTCTGCCATTGTAGTATTATTAAGAAACTTGCAAGGTAAAATTTAAGACATTGTCAGGCCCCAAAGAAACAAGAGATCTTAATTACCTTTTGTAGGTAGTGCATTTAGTGCTTTGTTTGGAGTGGCTACAGAAAGCGATGTTAAAGGTTTAACTGATTGTTTAGAACTAATCGAGAAATGGGCTAACCAGAAGGGTAATCTCATAAGTACTCTAATAGAAAATAACAATAAGAATATAGAAAACATCAAAAGGATGGTGGAATTTATTGATCAAGTTAATGTAAATATTTCTAACAAGATAGATGACATAGAACAAGTGTTTAAGATAATTCATGAAGTGGAAATTGAGATTAGTGATCATAAGGAATATGTGAACAAATTATTAAATGCACAAAAAGGAATACTTAACCCAGCTAACATTTCTCAAAAACCTTTGAAAGAAATCATAGATTGGTGTATAGTAAATAGCCATTCCAAGCCTTTGATAGAAGATATATTTTGGTATTATACTATGTCAACTGTGAAGGTAATAGAAGGGCATTTGTTGGTATTGATTCCTTTTAAGGGTATGAACTTATTTGACCTATATACAATTCATCCTTTCCCAGTTAAAATAAACAATGCAACAGTAATTTGGAACCATCCCGAGGTTAGTCTAGAATTGGACATGAATAAATTGTTGATGATTATTTTAGAGGAAGGTGAACTAGAACAATGTGTATTGATAAGTGAAAGTCGATCCGTGTGCAATTTTGTGCAAATTAAACAACCCATAAACAATTTTCAAAATATACAAGGGATTTTCTTTGAGAACTATGAATTGATGAGAGCGTGTAAATTTAAAACTTTCAGTTTGCCATACAAGGCAATACATTTAGGTAATGAAATCTTTGTTTATGTTCAAAATACTAAAACTGCAGAAGTTACTTGTAATGGGAAGACTCAAACATTTCATAATAGAAAATGTGAAATCATTTACATATTCTTGTTCAGTAGTAATTCCTGATTATCTCTATCATGTGCCATGTATGTTTTTACATTATGAATTAAATCAGTCTTCCATTGCAAAGAGTTATGAAACTAAGATTAACCATTTTAAACTAGACAAATTAACAGTGGTAGAAAATATGGCAACGCCACTTGAAAATGATTATGTTCTGTTTTACAAGCAAGATGTTGCACCATTCCTAACTATGTGTAATGTGTGGTGAAGTATTTGATTTTCAAAAAGTTGGAAAGGATTAATGAGTTACTAGTAGTTATTACTGGGAAACCTAAGGAATAGGATTTATTATTTTTGTTGTATGACGATTCTATAAAAATCCTAGTAGCTGGCCGAGTGGTGTCAGATAAATGATTTATTTGGATAAATTTCATATGCAGAAGGTTTATATATATTATTGATGCATTTATTCATGAGTTTTATTAGTTAATAAGAAATAGAGAGAAAAATGCAGTTAGTAGTAATTGTAAAGATATAGAAAGAATTGTAGAGAGAGACAAGAGCGAACGGGAAGTTAGGCAGGTTGTTTTGGCAGAAAGGCGCTGAGACGTGTGATATTTTTCATAACATCCCGGTGTCTTCTTCCCTTCTCAAAATGACTCATGGGGACCAAGGCGAAAGGAGGCGCGAAAACCATGGAATTGTCACGTGAATAAGGACAGCTTGACACGCCCAGGATGACGATATATAAGCGACAGTGAGAGGTGAGCCTCTTCTTCCCAGAAAGCCACTCAGTATACTAGGTCTAAGGACCTACCCTAACTTGCCGGACTCGAGGCAAACAACGAGTCATAGCTGCACATACATTACCTGAAGGACGGCGTATATTCAGGACCGTTTAGCAGTCGAGGAAATAGAGGAATCATTTTATCCCTGGAAGCGAAGGACGACGACCAGAACTATTTTGCCTGAAAGTGAAAGACAGCGTGTGCTTAGCGTGACGTCCCAGAGTGATCGCGGCAATTAGAACCGCGGCAATTAGAACATCTCGCTAGCCTTCCCAACACCTGACGGAGGCTCCTACTTCAGCGACGGCAGATGGCCTAGGATTGATGTATAGGCCCAATTAAAGCAAGGAAACAAAATTCTTCAGCCAGTTTCAAGACTTCTGAATTCAACGCTACAGATTTATGTAAAAGTCATTTAAATGTGATGTCATTGTAGGGTGATGTGTTCACGACCCGGACAGTAAAATGAATAATATTCATAAAAAAAAAGTTATTGAGCTACAGGAGAGATTTTGTGCTTAAAAGAAAGTTTAACTAATGCCCCATCTTATGCTATGAGTTTCATATCTGTAGATATTATATTTTGGGTTTTACAGCCGTTTTTAAAATCCAAAATTCTCTGTCCGGGTCGAGACCGCGTGGTCACGACCCGGACGGGGTTGTGGTCTCAACCCGGACGGATGTTTTGGTCCACCAAAAACACACTTAAACCAATGTTTTATATTTTTTCTTAGTAAAAACATCCAGAACATGACACTGAAAGGTGGAATAAAACAATTGGTAGCAAAATCTCAATGTAATACAAAAATATATATATTAAACAAAAATGGGAAACTGAATGACTTAAAACTAATGCATGTTAAAGTGAATGACTTAAAACTAATGCATGTTAAAGTGAATGACTTAATACTAATGAATCTTAAAGTGAATGACTTAAAACTAATGCATTTTAAAGTGAATGACTTAAAACTAATGCATGTTAAAGTCCCTCAAGGGAGGGAGGACCTTGATGAGGTTTGCTTGTCGTTGGGTGGTCCCCGTGCTGACTGTGAGGACCCCCAACACCCTGCTGCGGTCGACACTGTCGACATCCCCGATGGCTGGGAAGTGGAAGGTGTCCTTCAGCAAGGGCGACCTTATCCCGAGGAAGTCCAACTGCAGCTGCTGCCCGTCTTCCTCCAGGGAAATGACCTTGCCCACAAAGTGGACAAGCTCCTCAGACCTCTTCCCCTGGAAGAGAAGCTGGACCAGGACAAAGTCACCCACCTGGGGGAAAAAATGAAAAAAAAGAATGAATAGCCTAGCCTATGGAATGAATGAATAAGGAATTTGGCTTTAAAACCAAGCCATTCAGCTCGGCTACTAAATTTGACAATTAAATAGAAATTTTCTTCTAGACTTAGGCTAAGCTACTTATGCAATAGATGAACATAATCTAGGCTAGGATAGCCTAGGCTACAGATTTTGAAATATGAAAAAAAAGGATGAATAGCCTAGCCTATGGAATGAATGAATAAGGAATTTGGCTTTAAAACCAAGCCATTCAGCTCGGATACTAAATTTGACAATTAAATAGAAATTTTCTTCTAGACTTAGCCTACTTATGCAATAGATGAACATAATCTAGCCTAGGCTAGGCTACAGATTTTGAAATATTAAAAAAAAGTCCCTCACCTCTGGCTCCTTCTGGACGAATGGATAGGAGGCAGCATCAAACTCAAGCTCTTCTGCAATCTCATCTGAATATTCAGATGAGTCGTCAAAGAGTGCAGGATTGTCGATAGCCTCCTCATCACTGCTGCTCGCCTCAACTGGCTCAGACCTCCTCCTCTTAGCCGTCTGTCGTGCCTCCTGCCCTCTCTTCTTCTCCTGCAACCTCCGCTTCTTCTCCTCTCTGGCTGCTTTCTTCTCCTCCTTGTCCCGCAGCTGGCTAAGAGCCTCCTCATCCTCAGTCAGGATGCAGGCGCGGATCTCCTTGCGCCCTCTAGCAGCAGGGCGGGGACGAGCCTTCGGGTAGGGCTGCACAGCTTCGGGAGTGACGTCGGGAATTGGACGAGATGAAGGTGTTGGAGTTGGAGTCTGCCAAGGTTGGAGTGCTGCTTCAGGAGTGTTAGCCCTAGACGCTGAAGCAGAGAAGGCTGGTGACATCCTACCTATTCCAGATGGTCCAGGCTGAGGTTGGTCAGGCTCCGATGGAACTGGTGTCAAGGGTGCGGCAACAGTTTGTGGCAAATCATCATCATCATCAGGAGGGGCCTGCTCTGTGACTTCTGCCCCAGCAAACGCATCATCTGGAAAGATGTTGCGGTTGTCGGGAAAGATGCCAGTAGCGCGAAACCCATTGGTGATGTTGGTGACATTACAAACCTTGTCCCAGGCCTTGCACGCCATCTCTGGCAACATATTTTCCGTGATGGGCACGTGAGCTTTTGAAAGTTTAAAATCGTCCTGAATGGATCGCAGGACAGACTTGAAGGGGCCAAAGACACTTACATCTAATGGCTGGAGTTTGGCTGTAGTATGAGGTGGCAGCGTGACAATTACGATGCCATGCTGTATCGCATACTCAACCACATGAATGCTCATGTGACACTCGGCATTGTCCATTATCAGCAGTATCTTATTCTCCACTGAAGAATAAGACACCTTATGGAGATGCTCGAGTGTCTGCACGAAACGCTCATGGTCCATCCAACCGTTAGCCTGCAAGAGCACTGTGGTTCCAGGAGTAGTCCCTCTCTGAAAATCAGCATTCATCTTCTTTCGTGCGATGATAAACACTGGAGGGAAACCATGCCCTGCAGCATTAACAATCCCCACGAAAGTCATATGATTGCCTCTCTCCCGAGCAACCTGCGAAGCAACAGGACGACCTCTCTCGCAAACAACCTTACATGGCTTCATCACAGTGGACAAGTCACTCTCATCCAAGTTGAAGATCCTGGCTGGCATGAAACTGTGTCGCTCGACAGCTTCCACGTAAGCCTTGAAGAAGACTTCAACGTTTACGTGGTTGAAAGCCCTCGCGCGCGAAAGTGACATGCCCTCCGGAGCCTTCAATGCAAGCCTTGGATGACGGAACATATACCCGTAATACCAGTCACGGGTGGCCATACCTTTCCTCTTCCAGGCATCAGGAATAGACGGGCTGCCAACAGCCTCTGCATACTTCAGGATCATCCTCCTGAAAGCTCTCGTTGGCAGGCCGTAGAACATCCGCGCGATCTCGATAGAGTATTCCTCGATCAAGCGTTCCTGCGCATCGGTGAAAACCTTTTTGACGTTCTGATGCTTAGGCACAAACGTCCTCCCATCACTCTCCTTGATGGACCGAGTGAAAGCATCCTGAAAAAAATAAAACAAAGGTAAAGTGGGGAGCATGGGCCCGATAGGGTAGGCTAGCCTAAATGAAAAGTAGCCTAAAGTTCTTAGCCTACACATAGAATTTAAGAGGGCTTAGATTTATTCAAGCTTACCCCAAGAGTCGAAACTTTAACTCCAAAAAGGTTGCACGCAGTGCGGATGCTACAACCAGTCTCTAGGCGGTGGTAAAATGCCTTCTCTAAGTTGGTCCTATCCGTGGTTAGGATGTTCCTTGGCTGGTAGTTGCGAGGCATGGCTGGGAGTCACGAAGGATCTGAAAGAGATAAATGGCATTAGAGACATAGGCTAGGCTAATGAATATTGTCTATAAGTTCATAATGAAAAAATATTTTGACCTTTTCAAAAACCCATAATTTGTTAGTTTAGACAATCAATAACTTTATACGAGGTAATAAGCAGTATTGATATTTGTTCCATGTTAAAATTCTATTGCCTGACCAATTAATAAATTTTAGAAAAATAAAAATTCTCCGTGTTCTCAACCCTGACAAACCTGTCCGAGTCGAGAACACGGACCTTGCATTTTTTAATAATTTTTAAAAATTAAAAAATTGGCCTAGGTTAAATATTTCAATTTGGAAGACTAAACACTATTGGGGGGCACATATGAATTCTAAAAAAAATTAATTTGCACAAAAAAATAGCTCAAAACTGACTCTATGTTTGACTTTGGCAATCACCCATATTTAATTATTTTAAACCATCAATAATTTTATAAGAGTTAATATATAGTATTAATACTGGTTTTAGGTTAAAATGAGAGTGATTGACAGAGTCATTTAAAAAAAAAAAAATTATTGCTTCTTATACCTCCGTGTTCTCGACCCGGACAAACCTGTCCGAGTCGAGAACACGGACCTTGGTTTTTAAAAAAAATATTAAAAATTAAAAAATTGGCCTAGGTTAAATATTTCAGTTTGGAAGACTAAACACTATTGGGGGGCACATATTAATTCTAAAAAAAATTAATTTGCACAAAAAAAATAGCTCAAAACTGACTCTATGTTTGACTTTGGCAATCACCCATATTTAATTATTTTAAACCATCAATAATTTTATAAGAGTTAATATATAGTATTAATATTGGTGTTAGGTAAAATGAGAGTGATTGACAGAGTCATTTAAAAAAAAAAAAATTTATTGCTTCTTATACCTCCGTGTTCTCGACTCGGACAGCACATGCATATTGTTCGAGTCGAGACCACGCACATAATTTTTTAAAAATTCGTAAAAAATATAAACAATTGGCCTAG
>NC_090735.1:101104535-101107035 GCF_036898095.1 Palaemon carinicauda
AATTTGCGGTTGGGCCCTTTGAGGATTTATTCAATGGCGTTCGCACGGCAAAGATGCGAATTAAAGAAAACGTCCCTTCATCAATTTATATAGGTGGCTACAATTTAACCTTCTTATATAGTGAACAGAGTAGAACATGTTACAAACGTGGGAAAGTAGGTCATCAAATGAAGGACTGCAACTTGAATATTATTGAGAGTAATACATTTTTAATGAGGAGATTTCCTTTAAATACCTAAGAATGAAAAGAATAGTTTATCTAGTACGAACAATAATAAGAAGGGAAGATGAGCATGGAGGTGGAGCCAAGTCGGCGAATGAAAAAGAGAGAAAGGGACCAGAAGTAAGGAACGATAATTCGGACTTGGCCCTAAAAACATCAGAACGACCACCGTGACGAAGACTGGCGATAGACGAAGTGGAAAAGGATAACGAAAGACAAGATGAGGAAGCACCTGAAAGGCTTGTGGAAATTCCTGCATCGCCTGACGAGGGAATCTTTATTTCGACAGTTGAAGCAGAAATCCATGCTAACAAGGCTGAAATTGGAGAGGAAATGGACATTCAATTATGTTCAGTACAAAATAAAGAGGAGTCAATCGACGAGGTGATAAGTGAAATTCAGGAATGTGAAGAAAATGAAGAGAGAACGTATAATTGACAGTGTTTTCAACCTTGGTAACACAAGTGACACCGAAATGTGGCAAGCTACAATTAGTGACAAACCAAGCAGAGGCATTCGCCTGAGGCTAACAAAGGATAATGGTGTGCTTTCCGAGTCGAACATGGACGGACGATACATCAGTGTTCGATGAACCTAAAAGTAGTCTGAAGACGAGATGCATCGATGGCCAGTGAACAAACGTTTCTTCTTTCATATATTTGTAACCTTCACTTACCTAAATTTAGCAACTGCAAATGTTAATGGATTATGTATGTCTTATAAGCAAAGTAAATTGATTAATTTTATGTACTTTTATCATTTGGATGTGATATTTGTGCAAGAACACAATGTCAAAGAGATTTCGCAACTTGAGTATGTTGAAAATCATTGCGATATGATATTGAATCCAACTATCTTGTTGAAGGGAGGCACTGCTATCCTCTTAAACAAAAAGTCAAGAGTGAAGGTTCTGAATAAGGAGATGGATGTAAAGGCCCAAATAATCAGATTAAAATGTACATATCAAGGAACTGATTTTCTATTAATAAATGTGTTGGCCCCTTCTACGACAAATAAGAAAAAGGAGAGGAACTGTTTTTTAATGTTATGTTATATAACATGAGAAACAATTTACGAAACTTAATCATAGGTGGGGATAGGAACAGCGTAACAAGTAAAATAAATAGCTCTAATCCTGCTAATCATATAATTTCAACAGCTCTTCAAAGATTAGAAAATTATTTGCAATTTAAAGATGTGGGCTCTTGAAAAACCATTTGATAGAATATACGTATGTTGGGCATAAGTATGGCTCTAGGATTGATTGCATATACGTTAGAGATTTGAAGAATAATGTAAGAGAATCTGAAAATATTCCATTAAGCTGGTCTCATCATAATTCTGTTAGAGTTAAGATTAAGATGAACAATGATATTAGCTTTGGCAAGGGATACTGGAAATAAAATACAAGTATTCTGAAAAAATACAGTAGTGATAGAAAACTTTGTTAAATTTTGGATCCATTCGAAAAGAAAGATGGCTGATGTACAGTTTCATTCTATTTCAGACTAGTGGATTTATGCAAAAGATCAGCTGAGACTCTTTCTTGTTAAAGTTTCAGGCTATAAATCAGGAGAGATTTGGCTTACTGGATCTGCTAAAAGCATAATTAAGAGGGAATTATTGGATCCATTGTGATAACTGTAATAACTTTTACAAAATAGAAGAACTTAAAGACAGAATAAATCTAATTGAAAATGAAATATGTGAAGGGGTCAATGTAAGAGCTAGAATTGATGAAAGAATGAATGAGGAAAAAATATCTACACATTTACTTGGGAAAGAAAAGAATGTAAAAATAAGTATCGATAAATTGTGTGTAAAAGAGGATGCATATGTAAGGCGTTGGGCACAACTGGCCGTACTACCAGCTACAGGCAAAATTTGTGTGAAATCGTGGGTGTGACGCAAGGGGCACGCAACAGTCTTTGACCTCGTAGCCCGCCATATACCAGCCGCAGAATCTTCACTCGCTGCACTAAAATTTTCTGCGGCAGTCAAAAAAATTTGTAGTCGCAGACAGGATGCACGTCTGATGCAAGTAAGGCGTGCGTGTGCTTTATGTGCAACCTACGTGCCGTAGGATTTTCTGTGGCATGATCTCCACACATTGGACTTACGTGTAATTTGCGTGTAACTTGCGTCACAAGTACGAGCCACGCACGTTTGTCGTACGGAATTAAAGAAAGTAGGCTACGTGCAGATTCTGCGGGTGGTATACGGCGGGCTACGAGGTCAAAAACTGTTGCGTGCCCCTTGCGTCACACCCACAATTTC
>NC_090735.1:101112035-101122035 GCF_036898095.1 Palaemon carinicauda
ACAGTTTTAATGTAAAAGCAAACAAGGTAGGTGGAATTTATTAGGTTGATTAGCTTACCAGTCGTAGTATATCATATAATATATTTTAGTGCAAAGACCCAGGAACCAACAACAATCGTATAATATATTTTGGGTGCTCAAACCTGGAACCACATCATATAATAATAATCATAACAATATATATATATTATATATATATGTGTGTGTATATATATATATATATATATGTATATATATATATATATATATATGTGTGTGTGTGTGTGGGTGTGTATGTAATATATATATATATATATATAATATTTATATATATATATATATATATGTGTGTGTGTGTATATGTATATATATATATATATATATATGTATATATATATATATATATATATATTTATATATATATGTATATATATACATATATATATAGATATATATATATATATATATATATATATTCATATATATATGGTATGTTTTAAGATTTTAATTCTCGTTTTTCATCTACGCAAGGTAGATTTCATATACAGTACATAAATTTCGTAAATCCCTGCTCAAGAATATAATCTTTGGAGGGTTTTTGCTTTTACTCCTTTCTTTTGCAAAAAAAAAAAAACAAAAAATCGGCTTTGATATGTACATGTGTTATCGTTGCTTTCATCTCTTGTGCTTTTAAACTGGCTTCAAATAGCAACACTGTGATTTTGTTCATGTCTATGTATGTGAGTGTTCTTGCACTGCCTCTTCTTATTCCTGAATGCATGGTATACGAAAGAGCTCCATTTAAATACTGTTTCATAAGATATGAAGCTCATTCAAAAATCGAGTCAACTTCGCTGCCTCTCACCGATTTGACTCTCAAATTTGCATTTCCTCTGACGATCGTTACGTTTCATATTGGATCGCATTGTGGTTCGGATCTGAGTTTGGTGTTTCTTGTAGGGCATGTGAATAAATAGAAACGGACCAGAGAGTTCGAGAACCGAACTCACGAGAATCAATTTAATTGGAGCGATTTAAAGCTTCTTCGCATAGTTGAATGAAATAAATACCTGGGTATATGTATTTCTTTGTTTACCTATTCTTATCCTTATCTTTAACTCGGTATATCTATTAGTTATCTATATATTAATTTATTTATCGATCATAAAAAGAAAAAATTTTCAGAACTTTTACGACACTTGAAGAATTAGTTTGTCTGTTTTTTTTTTTTTTTTTTTTTTTTTTTTTCCCTGGGGAAAATAACATAAGGTTACCATATCCGTCAACCAATACAGTTCATAAAACGAATTAAAGAACACTCGCTGTATATTTTCAGCTATATTTTATGATTGAGCTATAGCCTATCCCTACATCCAACTTTCTTATGCACTGCCAGATGCACAGGCGTATTTAATACACAAGAAAATATTTGTGTGATATCTATTCAGCTTCTAGATATACACGTCGTATTATGTTTTGACTTTACATTGAAAACGGACATTCCAGCCTCTGTGATGTTGAAACGTTGTTGAAGTTATTAAGAGTATTACGCGTTGACAGCCAAGAGCTTGTGTTTCACATAAGGTGGGGTAACCGTAACCGATTATGAGTAATATGATAATATTAACTAAGATGATTAGCACCAGTGACTTCTCACCTTATACGACAGGTCAGTTATTTTTGGGAGGACAATGGTCCGGTAATTACAATGATTTACAATGAGTACAATTGTTTCGATATGTAATCTATATATAATTTAGAGAATGTGTAAAAGAGATTTCGTGTAAATGCAATTTTCCCATTTGCATTTCAGACACAAATAGGAATTAAATAGTGTAAGAATATTTTCCTTAGGCTAAGGTGTTTTCATTCCGTTAAAACCTCTAAATGGATCATTTAAATGACTTGTGAGTTATTTGCATCTTAATAAAGCTATTGCAAAAACTCTTACAATGATCTTATAAACGACGGCACCTTAAGAAGGTATCGCAAACTTGTGAAAATAATATAATTTCTGGCCCATTATTCAACGTGGGTCATTATTTTGGAAAGCAATTCCTTCACTCTACTAGGTGTATTGATAAGAGGATGTGAAGCATGAGTAAAATTAATTTTGTATAATCCTTATACCTAATTCTAAGGGGAAACAACATATGCTCTTATAAAGCTGTTTTGGTCTTCAGAGATATAAATTAGCTTACCAAAAGTTATTTATAATATATAAAAACACTTACCTGAAACAATTCAAGAGTGTCTTAGAAGTACAGTAAATGTAATATTTTATTGTTTGTAGTGGTATAAAGTCATTTGTATATTCTTAAATAAAATCCTTTATAAAGTCTATGACAGCTATTAATTCTCAGAATGAAAAGGTACTCTTCACTTCAATATCTGACCAATGAGCGCCTTATGAGTTCATGTGTGTATCAGATTAAAGCATTGATAAATTGAAAACAAAAGTATAAAAGGAAGGAACAATAGCCGTGATTCATTAGAGAAGTACATGAACCTTCAGAATGACTCAGAGAAAGAGTTAGTAACTGTCACGAAGAAATTATTAACTAATATAATTTATTCTGTGTTGAACAAATATTCTTTCTTTCAAACATAAAAAATGGCTGCTCTTTCCTAAAGTTTTCCATCGAAATAAGACTAAAAATAATCTTAGTAAATCTGCATGTTTACGTAGATTAAAAAAAAGGGGAATAGACATTTAAAGGGAAAACTAAAAGGTCAGTGGAAGAAACGTAAGATCTCAGTGCAACTTCAATGGAAAGCGTAATTCATGGAACCCTCCACCGTCAAAAAAGAATGGGAATAAGTGTCACTTGAAGCTTCCCTTGAATTGTCTGTCTTTCGGATCCTGCATAGGGACAGGAAACTTTCTCGTTGGTCTGTGATTGGATAGTTAGCAATATCAAAGACAACGACTTCTCTATTGCTCTCCGTTCCATCTGCAACTAATTCCAACAGCTTCCAACATCAACTTCTTTGCAGTTTCGTGGCTGTCTTTCCTTGGGCTTGTTAAAGAGATTGTTTTTTGAATAGATAAATTCCGGGTATAGACTGATTTTGTTAAGCAAGCGCTTTAGTTTAAAAACTGAGTTCTATAGACGAATTTATAACTTTATGATATGAACCTTTTAGCAATAGCATTGATGCTGGTATTTATGATCGTAAATTATTTTTAGCCTATACTGTAGGTGACCAAAATTTATCCGAAAATACCGAAACTTGAATTTGATAAGGAATTTGTATGGTAGATATTAGTCTTAGAGACTCCAATCATGTATCTATGATAAATTGTGAAAATCTGGATGGAGATTTTGCCAATTTTATTTTCATTAAGCTAGAAATATAAAGTAGGGGGAATTAATCACTTGAGCTACAACAGCTTTACGAAGAATGATTTAAAAAAGTAGTAGGATAATTTTATTTAGTGAAAAAAAAAGTGTATGGAAAAATAAAGAAATTTTGTACTTGATGGGGAAAAAATATCAAAATGATATAAAAGAAATATGAACTTAAATCTAATCTCCATCGCAAGATTACTAGAGGCGCCGTTCCAGAGGATATGTCTGGATCCTGAACCTGAACCTGGACTGCTACGCTTGAAAATTATTGCAGTATGATGAATAAGATAGCTTAATTGTAAAAAAAAAAATACTTCCACACCGAGCATTTATTGAGTATGGTAAATAAAACAGTTCAATTGTAAAAAGAAAATACTGCAACACTTAAAATTTTTTGCATTATGACGAATAGAAGAGTTCAATTGTCAAAAAGAAATACGTCCACACAATTCTTGCAGTATGGTGAATGGTAGAGTTCAATTGTAAAGAAAAAAAAAATGCTGACACATTCGAGAATTCTAGCAGTATGAGGAAAATAAAAGAGTTCAGTTGTTAAATAGAATACTGCCACTCTTGAGAATACTGCAGTATGATGAAAAGAAGAGTTCAATCGTTGAAAAATACTGCCACACATGAGAATTAATGCATTGTGATGAATACAAGAGTTTCATTATAAAAAAAAATACTGCCAAACTGTAGAATTCTTGCAATAAAATGAAAAGAAGAGTTCATTTGTATAAAAGAAAGCCTACCCAACTTGAGAATACTTGCAGAATGATGAATAAAACAGTTCATTATTAAAAGTAATAATTCTAGCATTATAATAATTAGAAGAGTTCAATTCTAAGAAAGAGAACAATGTCACACTTGAAAATTTATACACAATGATGAATAGGCGAGTTGTAAAAAGATTATGCCACATTTGAGAATTCATGCAGTATGATGAATGGAACAGTTCCCTTGTTAAAAAAGAAAAAAAAATACTGTCACGCTTAGGAATTCATAAAGTGAGATGAATAGAAGAGTTCATATGTGGAAAAAAAGAAGAAAAAAAAATAGTGCCACACTTCAGAATTCCTGCTGTATAATGGATTTAAAAAGCTTGATAGTTAAAATGAAAATACTGCAACTAGTGAGAATTCTTGCAAAGAATAATTTATTTGTGACAAGAATCCTACTTCACATGAGAATTCTTGCAGTAAGATGAATAGAAGAGTTCAATTGTGAAAAAAAAAGAGCGGAAAAACTTGATAATTTTTGTAGTGAGGTAAATAAAATAGTTTAGTTGTATAATTAATAATGTCATAATTGAGAATTCTTGCCATATAATGAACAGAAGAGTCCAATTGTAAAAAAAAAAAAAAAAAAAAAAAAAGAAATAATAATGCCACACATGAAAATACTTGCTGTATGATTAATAGAAAAGTTCAATTGTAAAACTAAATAATGCAAAACTTGAAAATTCTCGAAGTATGACAAATAAAAGAGTTGAATTAATAATAATAAAAAAAAAACTGTCAAACTTAAATATTCTTTCAGAATGATGATTAAAAGAGTTGAATTGCGCATTAAATACTACCATAATTAAGATTTCTTGAAGTATGATGAATAGAAGAGTTCAGTTGCAAAACAAATACTATCAAACTTGGGAATTCTTGCAGTATGAAGAAGGGAAGTGTTCAGTTGTAAAAAAAATAAAGTACTGCCACACTTCAGAAGTTTTGCAGTTTAATGAATAGATGAGTTCAATTGTGAGGAATAAATGCTGCCCCACTGAATAATAGAAGAGTTCAATTGTTAAAAAGAATACTGTCCCACTTGAGAATTAAAGCAGTATGATGAAAAGAAGAGTTCAATGGTTAAATAGAATACTGTCTCCTTCGAAAAACATTGCAATTGGATGAGGATTTTTGTTGTAAGATGAATAAACATTTTCAATTGCAGAAAAAAATACTGCCCCATTTGAAAATTCTTCCAGTATGGTAGATAGAAGAGCTTATTTGTGGTAAAATATTTCCACACTTAAAAATTCTTGCAGTATGATAAATAGACGAGTTCAGATATAGAAAAAAATACTGTCACTCATAAGAATTCTTGCAGTATATTGAATAAAAGATTTGAATTTTAAACAAATTACCTCCACACTAGAGAATTCCAGCAGTATGATAGATAGAAGAGTTCAGTTAAAAATAAATACTTCCAAACTTGAGAATTATTGTAGTATGATGAGTAGAAGAGTGCAATTGTAATATAAATACTGCCACACATAAGAATTCTTGTAGTACAATGAATAAAAAGATCAAATGTGAAAAAAAACACTGCCACACTTCAGAATTCTTACAGTATCATGAATAGAAGAGACCAATGCATGAAAAATACTATCATAATCTACATTTCTTACAGTGTGATGAATAGAAGAGTTCAATTATAAAAAAATACTTCCACACATGAGAATTCTTACAGTATGATGAATAGAAGAGTTCAGTTGTAAAATAATGTTGCCACACTTTTACAGTTGTGATGAAAAAATACTGCCAAACTAAAGAATTCTTGCAGTATGAGGAATAGAACAGTTCAATAGTGAAAAAAAAAATGCTACCAGAATTGAGAATTCTTGCGGTATGATGAATACCGGAGTTCAACTGTTTAAGGAAAAATACTGCCACCTTTAAGAGCTATTACAGTAAGATGAAGAGAAGAGTTCATTCGTAAAGAAAAAAAAATACCTCCACACCTGAGAACTCTTACAATAAGATGAATAAAAGTGTTAAAGTGCATTAAAAATACTACCACACTTGAGAATTCTTGCAGTAAGGTAAATAGAAGAGGTAAGTTGTATAATAAAATACTGCCACACTTCAGAATTCTTGCAGTAAGATAAATAAAAGAGTTCAATTGATAAAGAAAAGAAAGGGCGGACACACTTGATAATTTTTGCAGTATGGTGAATAGAAAAGTTTAGTTGTATTATAAATAATGTCATAATTGAGAATTCTTGCAATATTATTAATAGAAGAGTTTAAGTGTAACAAAAAAATGTCACACTTGAAAATACTTGTTGTATGAGGAATAGAAAAGTTCAATTGTAAAACAAAATAATGCCAAACTTGAAAATTCTCGCAATATTACGAATAAAAGAGTTGAATTAAAAAAAAAAAAACTGTCAAACTTGAAAATTCTTTCAGAATGATGATAAGAAGAGTTGAATTGCACAATAAATACTACCATAATTAAGAATTCTTGCAGTGTGATGAATAGAACAGTTCAATTACAAAATGAATACTGCCACACTTGAGAATTCTTGCAGTATGAAGAAGGGAAGTGTTCAGTTGAAAAAAAATAAAGTACCACACTTCAGAAGTTTTGTAGTTTGATGAATAGATGAGTTCAATTGTAAGAAATGAATGCTGCCCTACTTAAAAATTCTTACATTATGATGAATAGAAGAGTTCATTTGTCGGAAAAAAAAAAAATTCCACACTTATAAATTCTTGCAGTACGGGGAAAAGAAGAGTTTAATCGTTAAAAAGAATACTGCCCCACTTGAGAATCATAGCAGTATGATGAAAAGAAGAGTTTAATGGTTAAATAGAATACTGCCTCCTACGATAATTTATGCTGTGGGATGAGTAAAACGGCTCCATTGTAGAAAATACTGCCAAACTTGAGAATTCATGAGATATGATGAAATGAAGAATTCATTTGTATAAAAAAATACCAAACTTGAAAATTCTTGCATTATGATGAAAAAAAAAATGCGATTTGAAAATTTATAATGCCAAACTTGAAAGTTCTATCATTATAATGAATAGGAGAGATCAATTATAAAAAAAAGAAACAATGTCACACTTGAGAATTCTTGCAAAAGGATGAATAGAAGAGTTGAGTTGTAAAAAAATGCTGCCACATTTGAAAATTCCTGCAGTATGATGAATAGAACAGTTTATTTATTTAAAAATACTGCCACACTTAGGAATTCTTGCAGTAAGATTAATTAGAGAGTTCAATAGTAAAATCAATACTGCCAAACTTAAGAATTCTTGCAGTATGATGGATAGAAAAGCCCAACAGCAAAAAAGAAAATACTGCAACTCGTGAAAATTATTGCATAGAAGAGTATAGTTGTGGAAAAGAAAATACTTCCCCACTTGGAAATTCTTGCAGTAAGGTGAATAGAAGAGGTCAGTTGTAGGAGTAATACTGCCACACTTCAGAATTCTTGCAGTAAGATAAAGAGAAGAGTTCAGTGGTAAAAAATAAACTGCCACACCTGATAAGTTTTGCAGTATGGTGAATAAAAGAGTTTAGTTGTATAATAAATAATATCATAATTAAGAATTCTTGTAGTATAATGAATAGAAGAGTTCAAGCGTAAAAAAAGACCACACTTGAAAATACTTGCAGTATGATGAATAAAAAAGTTCAATGGTAAAACAAAATAATGTCAAACTTGAAAATTCTCACAGTATGGCAAATAGAAGAATTTAATTAAAAGAAAAAAAAAATGTCACACTCAAAAATTCTTCCAGTATAATGATTAAAAGAGTTCAATTGCACAAACAAACAAACAAAAAAATACTGCCAAACTTGAGAATTCTTGCATTATGATGAAGGGAGTTGTTTAGTTGTGAAAAAAAGTACTGTGACACTTCAGAATTTTTACAGTATTAAGAAAAGAAAAGTTCTATTGTAAAATAATTCAATTGTAAGAAATAAATCCTGCACCATCTAAGAATTCTTACAGTATCATAAATAGAATAATTCAGTCGTAAAAAAAAAAAAATACTACTACTATCGAGAATTCTTGCTTTATGATAAACAAAGGGGTTCAAAAGTAAATGCTACCAGATTTGAGCAGTATGATGAATATATGAGTTGGATTATAAACAAATACTTCCACATATGAGAATTCTTGTATTATGATAAATAAAAGAGATCAGTTGTAAAAAAAAAAAAAATAATAATGCTACCACACTTCGAAATTTTCGCAGTATGATGAATAGAAGAGTTCAACAGTGAAAAAATACTGACCACTTGAAAATGTTTGCAGTATGGTGGAAAAAAAATAGTACCACACTTGAGAATGATGAAAAGAATAGTTTAATTGTAAAAAGAAGAAATACTGCCACACATTAGGAGTCTTATAGTATTAGGAATAGAAGAGTTCAATTATAAAAAAAGAATACTGCCAAGCTTGAGAATTATGGCGGTAATATGAATAGACGAGTTAAATTGTAAAAAGATACTGAGACATTTGATAATTCTTTCAGAATGATGAATAGAAGAGTTTAATCATAAAAAAAAGGAATACTTAGATACATGACAATTCTTGCTGTATGATGAACAGATGAGGTCAATTAAAAAAAAAAAATACTTCCACGATTAAAAATTCTTGCAGTATGTTGAAGAGAAGATTCAATTATAATAAATGCTGCTACACATGAGAATTCTTACAGTATGATAAATTAAAGATTTCAATTATAAAAAGAAAAAATACTTCCATACTTGAGAAATCGTGCCCTGTGATGAATAGAGGAGTTCAATTGTAAAAAAAAAAAAAAAATATTTCCACATTTAAGAATTATTTCACTCTTAGGAATAAAAGATTTCAATAAGAAAAAAAAATAGTGTCACTCATGAGAATTCTTGGACTATGATGAATAGAAGACTTAACTTATAAAGAAAATAATACTACCACACTTGAAAATTCTTGCAGTATGGTGAATAGAAGAGTTCAATTGTAAAATTAGATTACTTCCACACTTGAGAATTCCTAAAGTATGTTGAATAGAAGAGTTTGCCTGTAAATAAAATGCTTCCATACTTGAGAATTTTTGGAGTATGATGAGTAAAAGAGTTTAATTGTATAAACAAATCTTTCATTCCAGAGAATTTCTGCAGTATGATGAATCAAAAAATCGAATTAAAGAAAAATACCGCCACACATGAAACTTCTTGTACTATGATGCATAAAAGAGTTTAGTTGAAAAAAAAAAATAATAATAATAATGTCACACTTGAAATATCTTGCAGTAAAGGGAACAGAAGAGCTCAATTATAGAAAAAAAAATCTGGCAACCTTAAGAATTCTTGCATTAGGATGAATAGAAGACTTCATTTGTGAAAAAAAAAGGCTGTCAAACTTAAGAATTCTTGTTGTGTGATGAGAGGAGTTCAGTTGTAAAAAGATAATGTCACTCTTGAGAATTCTTGCACTATGATGTATAGAAGAGTTCAACCGAAAAAAATACGACCACACTTGATAATCCTTCAAGTATGATGAGTAGAAAAGTTAGTCTGTAAAGCAAAAAAGGCTTCTATACTTGAGAATTCTTACAGTCTCATTAATAAAAGAAATCAATTGTACAAAAAATACTCTCACTCTTGACAATTCTTGCAGTTTGATGAGTATAATAGATCAATTATGATAAAACAACTCTACAACAGAGAACTCTTGCAGTATGATGAATAGAAGAGATTAATTGTAGAAATATACTGTCACACTTTAGAACTCTTACAGCGTGGTGAATAGAAGATTTCAATTGTAATAAAAAATAAAGCCAAACTTGAGAATTATTGTAGTAATAGGAATTGACGAGTTCAATTATAAAAAGATACCTCGACTCTTGATAATTCTTACAGTATGGTGAATAGAAGAGTTCAATCGC
>NC_090735.1:101127035-101132035 GCF_036898095.1 Palaemon carinicauda
ATATATATATATATCATATATATATATATATATATACATACATATATATATATATATATATTTATATATATATATATATATATATATATATTTATATATATACATATATATATATATAAATACATACATATATATATATATATATATATACATATATATATATATATATATATACATATATATATATGTATATATATATATATATATATATTATACAGAAAAACAATTAAAAATGAATACCGAATATAAGTCACTCTAAATATAAATCTGAACCAGACCCTAGATTTATAACAAAATGACACTTCAAGAATCAAAGCAATCACAAGTTGCGTAAGAAATTAATTTATAAAAATATTTAATGTCGACAATTAATGAAAAAAGGACACTGACACTATAGAAAATAAACAATAATTACACCTTTGTATATAAGAAACTGTTACTCTTAGGACCTTTGGGCTCACATAAGGTTACAGAGCGGTTAAGCAAAAAATAAATGCACTTCACTTTTTAACCAAAGCACACAGGTCCGGTCACAAAAAAAAAAAATTACAATATAAAATGTACTTACTTGAATAAACTTCACTTCTTTCAATTAAAACACACCATATAACCGATGTCAGATCAAGCACTAAATACATTAGAGAGAAACACAATGGATGGTGGAGAGATGCTGGTGAGAGGATTGTCGGATGTATGGCTCTGTCAGAATGTCAGGCTGGATCTCTTCTCTCTAAAAGCATGGTAGGCCCTTATATACTGACCTAAATTACTCTGGAAACTTCTAGTTGATTCAAGCAAAAACATTCTCGGTCCATGTGCAAAAGGTCCAGGTGGGCTCTCGCAGCGCCAGTGTTGCCAACTTGGTAGTTTGAAGTATGATCTTATCGTAGCCTGGCAATAGTAACCCTCTTAGCTAACTCCGGACCACCTCCTCTCGTAACATGGAAAAAAAGGATGAGTTTAGTCGAGAACCTTCATGACTCTTCCAACCATGTGGAAAGGTGATGCACTTCCTCGTGAGTGTCATACCTTTTAACAAAAGTTACATAAGACTTCGTAACCAAACTACATGAAATAAGAATTTAATTCTTTAAAATTACATAAATTTTCATATACGGAACTGAGTGTAAATATAACTTAATGAATGATGACAGTCTTACGTAATCTACATATATTTACTTAATCCTATATTAGTGGAACTCACCTCACAAGCTGCCTTTACATCTCTTAAATACACAAATGAAATACGTGAATAAAACAATCTACTCTCATGTCAGACCAACTTCGTAAGAATACATACATACATACATACATATATATATATATATATATATATATATAGTGTATGTATGTATATATGTATTTTATTTCCAATACACTGACACAGGTATGGGTAAGATGATGGTATCAATTTCATCTAAATTGCCACTCACAAAGTTATGAACGCAACAGCTAAGCCGATGTCAATTCTCTCCATCATTCTGCTATCAACAATTGGGCAGATATGAAGCCGTAGTCTCCTCTGGTATTGTCATTCGATTCGCTAATCAATGATAAGTGAATCTGGTTTTCAATTCCGCCAGAGGAAGGAGAAGCTCTATATATGATATGAAGTTAAAGTGGAAATATAGATCATGCTTTCCATAAAGGATTTCTGAGGTCAATAAGTTTCATGTTTGCGTTGCAAATGTGACAATAAATTATTCAAAACTTTTGTTCTCATGATTATCGGAGTTTAGATTTTATTCTTTATTTGTTCCCAATAGTTGGCTCGGATATTGCTGTGAATGTCACATACTAATGTATTTGATATCATTATCATCAGATATTGATGATATAAGTCCCAAATTACCTTAACATTATGATATAACTCAAGTTTTTTCCTCATGAAGCAACTTTATTATTTATTTTTCCATCATAGCATATTGATAACAAACATTTCTTATTAGATCTTAATGAATAAAAAACATATGCAACATTATAGAACTAGTTTCCTCCTGGTTTCCCTTTATCATTTGTTCATGCTTTTAAGGAATTAGCGTGTGTGTACGCAACTATTTAAGAAGCTTACAGAGTATGACAAATTCCACTTGTGCAACGAATGTCAGATATATTTCCAATTTTAAGCATAAATTAAAAATGATTATGATTATATGATATTTGTATGCATTTTGTATCCGCCGGAAGATTTTTGCCAGATTTGATTATAAAAATGGACAAGCTGTTTTATATAGAAAATTATGTGATAAATTGCCATTTCATAATTTGCATTAATTTATAAGAAATTATATATACTGAATATTTTGATTTCATGTGATACTCTTATTTTGACATTTGTGTACCGAAAATAACACATATATAAACATATACGAAATTACTTATATCTAAATTTTACAAAAAAATTAATAATTAGCGATAAAGAAACTGGGGAATAATAAGATCGCGATTATCTCCTTATGATATGCTGGTATCTAGACTACGAGCGATGGAGATAGAGAAAATTTCAGGATCACTTCTCTCGTATTGTTATTGTTTTATTGAAAGGGAAATAGGAGGATCAAAGACTACGTATCATCGGTTTTACTCCTACAAGTTTTAGAATAACAATACATTGCCAAAAATTAGTCACATAATCTGCAAAAAAAATTAGTTAGCCTCACTGATTGGTTATTTACGAATGGGAATCAGTTAATAACTAACGTACAATTATACCTTAACATACCTGTAAACCATACTATTTTATCATTGAACCACTTCAAGCAGGATCTTCAAGAATGGATTGTTGTTGGGGAAGTAAAGGCATGCAATCTATTCACAATTAGTTTTTAAGCGCTAGTATAAAATACACCAATTCATGGAATTGCGTTTGTTTACAATTGTTTCTTCTTTTCAGTTTCTGGATCATCATACAAAATAAATTTACTGATTCCTGTAAAGTAATAAAATGTGCAGTTTAACAAAATGGCGCTTATACCAAAATCTCGAAGAATAAGCTTCAATGACGAGAGCAATAATGATCTTTATAATCATTATGATATTATTAATTTTCATATTGGTGATAATTACGATGATAATGGTGATATGAGAATTAAGATAATAATGTCATAGGAGAGATTTGATAAAATGTACCCTATGGTGTTTGCATCATTCGGACTTTGTTCCTAAGGGATACTTGGATTCGGTGCTTTTCCCGGTTTCTTTCATCTCAGTCATGATATAAAAATCTTTTGTCTGGAATTTTTATAAACTTATAGTTATTTCAGTTTAAACAAATTTGGCTAGTCGCGCTAAATGGGACAGTAACTATTTGGAACTCTTCAATTGCTGTTAGATTTAAAAATTTGGTAGTCACACTCCTCATAACCTGTCGAATATAAAAGATGAATGCAAATGACTAATACATGAATACTCTCTCTCTCTCTCTCTCTCTCTCTCTCTCTCTCTCTCTCTCTCTGGTGAATGAGAAAAAAAATTCTTAAACTATTTTCGCTCTCGATATTTTTGTCTAAAATATTAAAGAATCATATGCTATATTCTGTTCAGATTAAATCATTTTAATCACTCGGATCAATGAACATCAAAGTGAATCACTTTTCAACGAGTTTTGATAAATTCCTGATATTGTGATAACACCAAAATGAATTGAAATGAACAATATTTGCTATCATTACAGAGATTACCATTGAAGTAAAATCATTATTGAAATTAAACATTCTTTCGCAGCGATTTATGTAGATACATTAATATATATATATATATATATATATATATATATGTGTGTGTGTGTGTGTGTGTGTGTGCATACAAATAGATATACTAGCAGAGATTAAAAAGTAATGTCAGTATATGCAACTGCTTGATTCTTATAAGTTATCTCTGTGATGATTCATTCTGACCCACGGGTTATATTGTAACACCTAGATACTCTTACCGCCTAATATTTCATTTATGGAAAATGCAACTGTGAAGAGAAATTTTTTTTTATGTTAAAGCAGAGATGATATTTGCAATAGAGGTAGCTTAACACTACTTCCATCGCAACACAATTGAGGAGGTTCGTTCTCCAATTTCAGACCATCACAGTGAGGACAGTTTTACATCATCAAGTCAATTTTTATTATCTCTTCTGTTCCATACCGATGTCTTGGGTCATAGGTGAAGGTACTATGACGCTATTGTTTTGCATTAAACATGCGTGCTCTAACTACTGCACACGCGACTATTCTTTTCTTCTTTCTATGTTTGTTGGTTTTACTGAGCAATCATTGTCAGTTCATTAGTCTGAAGTCGAGTTATCATCTTATTAATTTTTCTTGATTTCTTAGTGCTGCAATTCTTTCTTGAATATTTTCGAGGAGAAAATTTCTTTGGTCCTCTTCTTTCTTCAGGCGTAGCTGTCATTCTGCTGGCATTAATGTTCTTTCTATGTGAACTTTTTAAGAAGGTGAGGGTTCTGCCCCGGTCCCCATAGTTCTCTAAAGTTTCACTTAGAGATTTCAAGCCACCTTCATTGTCTTTCTCGAAAATTTTCACATAGCAACAAGCTTTTAGATTTTACATAGAATCGTAAAATAATTGAGGTTTAAAGTGGTTGGGGTTCTGCCCCACCATAGCACCCTTAATGGGGCATTTAGAGTTTTTGGACCAATTCCATTGACTTTCTCTGAAAATTTTACATAAGCATTCAGTTTGTATGTAGGATTGAATAAGACTTTATCCGAAGTTTTAAGAGGGTGGAGTATTTTGCCCACTTACCTAACTTAGGGGGACACTCAGAGAAGCTGGACCACTTGCATTATCTTTCTCGACCTACTTTACATAGGAATATACTTGAAGTGTTTGCGTACATTCACTAACCTCCCTTTCTCTAGGGAACACACAGACATGGTCTCTTTATATATGTGTATATATATATATATATATATACATATATATATAATATATATGTGCATATATATATATATATATATAAATATCTATATATATATATATATATATAT
>NC_090735.1:101139535-101147035 GCF_036898095.1 Palaemon carinicauda
TTACGAGAATTCATTTTATTTCTTAAAATTAGTTTCTATCTTTCTTTCCTTTTTATATATTTTGATAAGTAATCCTTCAATTCTATCACCCAGTACTACAAAATTCTTCTGTTACTTCCAAGATTTTTTTTTTTTCTTTAAGAAAATCTCTCAATTTACTTTGTTTCCTTCATGTTCTCTTAAGGAACATATATGGCCCTCTTTTAATTTCATATAAGATTCCCCACTTTTTCTGATTTCACTAAATTCTTTTATATCCCAATTTACTTTTTTCAGCTCCTTTAGTAACACAGCAAGATCTTCTCTAAACAGGGTCCTGACGATGTATGTTGCAAGGTTCTGTTCCAAAGGTGGTCTTTTCTAGTACGGAATTTTTTATCATTCCCTGCAGTGGCAGTGGGATGTAACAGCTTATCACCTTGGGCAGCTGTTCCATTGCTGCTGAGGACTGGAGACTCCGACGGGTTTATTTTATTCGTGTCTGGGTTTTTCTGCAGTTTTCGTCAACACGCTATCCAAAGCCGATTAGTTATAGTGGGAGATTTTGGTTTCATCGCTCACAGCAAAGCAGCCTAGTATGAGTGGCACTGACTACTATTAGCTTTGCACAAACCCTTTCTACCATGTTAAGGTATCCCTACTCATTTATACGTAACTCCAACAAGAAGAAGTCTTATCTAATTGAAAAAAAGGGAGGGCCACACTGGTTGAATCTGTACCATTTTTGTCTCTTTTAAGACTTCTTTCAGAGGACAGTTATTAGGACAATTTTTTTTCAAAATTAGACAAAACTGGGGAAGATTCCCATGATGTTATATATGTCCCAAGCCTTGTGTAGAAATATGTAGATGTATATATGTTTTATGCAGTGAGATTAATGGCCTTTTCAAGAGTACTTTGACGGTCGTAAATTGTTGTGCGAGATCACTGAACTATTATAGGTGACATGTCTTGAGTCTGATGGGTGAAGAGTCTTAAGTCGTATAGTAAGAGTGTATTTCCATCACAGTAAAGATTTCCATAAGTTCTGGTACCTTCAGTATATTGATGTAGCAACATTGCATTACTTGTTCAGAAGAGTGGCAGTACAACATTATAAGAACAATATGGTAATAGTCTAAAGGTTATCTCACTGTGCAAAGTTTATTCACGAACCTTTTGTTATAAAATGAAAAAAACGTATGTTCTAATATCTCATTATCCATCGACATGGTACATAATTGGTATCAAGTGAAAGAATATGTCTGGTTTTGTATGTTGTGAGCGAAGTTTTACTTTGAGTCGGTAAAATATAAGTTCAAGATGCCTAGTTATACGAGGCTCAACACAGCAGACACTGCTGCTACAGGAGATGAAAACGAAGGAGCAGTTTCTTAATGTGATATCGATGAAGAATATTGATGAGATCATCGAACTCAGGACTTAGAAAATAGATTATATAACCTAACCAAATTAGTAAACAAAGTTTTAGTCAAATGTGAAGAAGAGCTGCGCTCGGCCACAGCATTTCCGACGTACATGACCGAAGTTCAAATGCACATAAGTGAAACCACACGTGTACAGCCAAGTAAAGATAGCCAAAACGTTGTAGTTCGAAAATTGCCATAACTCCAGGCAACTGTTAGGCGTTTGGACGATCAACGGCTTAATGAAGGGTTTCAGTCGATCACATAAGCAATACAAGTAATTAGACTGCTTGAGGATGCTCGGGCAATGGAAGTAATGTGTTGGCCACAAGACAGTTAAATATATTATAATGAAATAAAAGGGCATTTAATTTATAAATATGTCTTACCTGAAACAAGGAAAGGTAATATGAAAGAAAATCATCAACCAAAAATTCGCGAAGGCGAGTCAGTTCTACGTTTTGCAACTCGTATTTTTCGAGGTTGTGATTAGTTTGCTACACACACTGCTAATCACCTAGCATGCAGTAAAAAAAGCATATGCCCTTAAGTATATTAGTAGTTCAGTAAACATGTATCTATGTGTTTATTTGCTTGATAATAATCGCTTGTTAGCAGATGTAGTGATGGTTTGCCCGAAGATGTGACAAAGAATAATCCCCTCCGATTCCGGAAAGGTGAAAGCCACGAGGACATATGCAATGAGCGGCGGCCACCATCCCCTGAACCATGAGAGGGGAGTACGAAGTCACCAGGTGAGAAGAGTTGTCAGATGCTGGCAGTATGGAGGAGAGGGCCACCAAGGAGTGGAGTGCCCCACCCAAGGATCTCTCTGCTGTTACAGCTGTCAAACCTACAGTCATCTATCTCGAGAGTACCTAACAAAAAACACCGAGAGCGGGTGAGCTATGGTACACCGCCCCCTTCCCAATATCCAAGGAAAAGTGGGCATAAAAAGGGGGAAACGAAGGAGACCGATGCCTCCCCTCACCTGTATGACAGTAGCAGCAGTGAGTACGATGGTGCGAGGCCCATTGGACATGCAGGTAGTGCCACCTCCCTCAATACCCCCACTTTCACCCACCCCCGGCCACTAGAGACAACAACAGGGTGCGACGGTATTGTAAGCGAGGTCATTAGGTCCGTGCAACCAATATCAGGATCCAAATTGACATCTTGGAATTTCAGCACTCAGGATTGATCTACCAGATAAGTCCATTTGAGCTCTGATGGACACAGGAGCTAGCATTTCACTTCTTGTTTAAGGAAGCTCCCCAAACCCACCACATTCAGCAGCACCCATCATTTTCAACACGCAAGGAAGAAATTAAAAAAAGGCAAAACATAGAATGGGAGTCAACTTTAAATCTGTGAAGTTTACACATGATTTTTTTTATCTTGCCTGCCTTGGGAATTGCAGAGATATAGGCTATACTTGGTCTTAATTCATGATGAATAGTAAAATATACATTTGTGGGGAAAAGATAAAATAACAGTAATGACAGGAGATTGCATTCTCCCGATAGAAAATCATGAGAGAGTAAGTGCTTGTGCTGGAGGGGAAAGATAAGTAGGTAAGGTGACAGCTGTACCTAAAAAAGGAGATGTATTGCCTCCTCAGATGTTAACGCTCATATTAGTGATTCCGTCTCAGCCTCTCCCAGAGGAAACCAAAGTCTTTGTTAAACCCATGGAAAATTAGCACAAGTATTCTTAGAGGTCTTGTCAGAAATAAAAGAAAACAAAAGCAGATATTACAATAGTTATTTTGACAAATAAAAGAGTTGTGTTAGGGAGTGATTCTATGTGTGAATTGGAGTTATGGGAAATTACTGATGATGTGGTCTTGGGCACCGTGACTCCATCCCACACAGATGAACGTACTCAGATCTAGATTAGGCAAAGGTGAAAACTATGTCTGCTAGATTATCAACCTGTAGCTAGTAACATTGTTAATAATTATCCTAATGTAATTGCAATGGGAGACGAGCCACCCATGAGGGTTTATCGATTTCCTTTGGCATTGAAACAGGGTAGGCGAAGCCGATTAGGTCTAAGCCTTATAAGGTATCCATTCATTTCCTTAGATAGTAAATATTTTACAACTATTGATTTAAAATCTGTATGCTGTCAAATGCCCATTCAGGAAAACAGTAAATGCAAAGTGGCATTTATTGCCATCAATAAACTATTTCAGTTGAATCTTCTTTTTGGTGTTGAAATATGCTCTCAGTTATTTTTCTTGAGTAATGATGGCAGTGTTGTCTCCCTTAATTGGCCATAATATTCTTGTACATCTAGACAATATCATAATTACAGGGAAAACGCCAGAAGAACCTAATTCCAATATCCGTCAGTTTTAGAAGAATTGTGCTATAATGGTATGAAAATAAATTTATCAAAGTGCAAATTTTACTTAAACAGGTCGAATTTTTAGGTCGTATGTATAATAACCCTAAAAGGTATCCAACCTGCCCAAATAAGTAGAATCTAATAGAGATTTTCCCAGGCCACGCACCCCTAAGAAATTATCTGGGTTCTTTGGCCTCGCTGGGTATTAACGTAAATTCATAAGAGGTTTCGGGGAGATAGCGAGACCTTTATATACTTTAAAGAAACAGAAAGTAATAAATTGGGGATTGGAGGAAGAAAGGGCCTTTAACCATTTGAAAGCTAGCGATGAGTTACTTGCTTACCCTAGATTTGATCGCCCATTTTTAATGACAACAGATTCATGTAGCATAGATATTGGTGGCAAAATTTCTCAACAAGATGATGAGGGTAGAGAGCGACCCATTTGTTCTGCTTCCTGGGCATTAAATGGGGAAGAAAAGAATTATAGAACATGTGATCGGAAGGCACTGGCTATTATTTGGGTTTGGACAGATATCATTTCTTTTTATTAGGTCAGCCTCTCCGTGATTTATTTTACAAAGGCGACTTGGCGTCTAGACATGCGAGATGAATTGAAAGATTGTTAGAGTTTAACATAAGGTTTGACCACATGGAAGGTACAGCTAACAAGGTAGTTGATGCCCTCTATAGAGGTGCAGTAATGGGAGTAACTACTAGGGTACAAAAGAGGAAAAAAAGAACAGACCCAAAATGTTAAGTGACCCCATCAAAATAGAAAATGGGATATGAATTCACGCAAGGAATAATCAGGTAATGAAAACCATGAGAGAGAGAGAGAGAGAGAGAGAGAGAGAGAGAGAGAGAGAGAGAGAGAGAGAGAGAGAACGTGAATATGTGTGTGTGACAGAGGGCATGGCCGGTGGTGTCCAGAACAACTGCCCTGATGATACAGGTGTGACTGACCTAGGAAGTTGGGAAATAAAGGAAGACTGAGAAGGACAGAAATAAAGAGGATTTGATGGAAAGAGTGTGAACAGGGATTAAAGGGGAGTCAGATAGTTACCCATCATTTCTGAATGACCCTAGTGAGAGTTTTTATTTTTATTTTTATAGAGAATGATATCTTCTATTGTGCTTACGAGAAGAGGGGAAGGGAACTTTGTACTCGGGTACTTCTTCCTCTCCCTGTAATTATTCCAGTATCTACATTGCACATGCAAGTCCGTATGCAGGGCATTTGAGGATTGATAGAACATCAAAGAGAACACGTGAATCCCTCTTTGGTTAGCAATGAAGAAATTTATAAAGGGTATATAAAATGCTGTCATGCTTGTAAATGCTTCAAAGAGCATAAACAAACACTGTAGAGGAAGCCACAAAGTGGTCTGTGGCCTGTGATTCCTATTAAATTTCATAGGGTACATATGGATGTGGTAGGACCGTTTCCTAGTGGTATAACACAACATAAGTACACATATGTGTATTTGTGGATGCATTTACTCGTGATATTCATACTTACGCAGTGTTGGATAAATTAGCATTTCCATTAGCCCAGGCGCTGTGCTCTTTCACTTCTAGGTTTGGTTGCCCGAAAATTTTCAGGTGATAATGGTCTCGTGTGTATAAATAAGGTGGTGAAATTTGTTATGGACTTGATGAAAATTTAACACTTTTCATTGACCGCATATAGGCTCAATGGCTTTGTGGAATCTCTTAATAGTGAAGTGGTGCAAATATTACACTACTTAGTGGGTGATGACATCTGCCATTGGTACACCATGCTTCCTAGGGCTTAGCCAGCTTTGAGCATTGTATATAATGCCTCACTCAGGGACACGCCTTTCTTTTTAGTGTTTGGACAGGATCCCGTGTTACCATATACGATCCTAATTAATTAGTTGCAAAATTATTCAACTGAATAAGGCCGTGTCTATTTACTAAATCTCTTAAGGAAAGTAATGAGCATCACTGAAAGGTTTTTTGAAAGAGCAAATGAAAAAGACAGCTCAAGGTATGATGTATGTTTCAAACCCGCACCGATAAAGGTATATCGTGTGTATTTGAAACGATTACAACCTAGGAAACACAAACTAGAGCCAGTGTATTTAGGTCCGTACCGAGTAAAGATGGTTAGATCTAACACAGTAGTGATGCAAAACATTATTATGGAGCAGTGTCTGAACATCACCAGGAACACATACATGTGGTTCCGGAAGAGGTATTCTTCAAAAGTGTCAGTCAGACATTCCTGAGTTGATAAGTAGGATTTTTTTTTTTTTTTTTTTTTTTTTTTTTTTTTTTTTTTTTTTTTTACCAGACCTCATTTCTTCTTTTATGTGTTCGAAATAAACTTGATGATAATAATATGTTTTTATGTGGGTACTTTATGTAATGAAGTAAACCGTTGTGATAATTTTGCTGTGTGTAATATGTATTACATACTGCTTAGTGAACTTAAAAAAAAAAAAAAAAAAAAAATAACAATAAAAAGTTGTGAGTCGGATACTGTATTAATGATGTATTTATATGATTCCTGGTTGCGGGAACCGAGGTGGTTCCCGAAGGACAAGTTGCTATACGATCAAGTTCAGCCTAGGGGAGAGGTAGTGTTAGATAATGTGTAGATGTGAACACCTTATAATCAGAATTCTAATAAGAGAAGGGCGTGAAGCTGAATAAATATATCGGAAAACGGCTAGTGACCACCGATAGAGAGTTACAAGTGTTGTTCAGTAGTGATTTTAAAAATAGCGAAACGGCGTTTGTCATTTGTGTTGGGAAATAGTGCCGTATAAACCGGACAAGTAAGATCGAGGGATGAAGGAATGTTTACTCCTACCCAATCCTGTCTGAAAAGGCCCGTATTGCGAGCAACCAGAAAGATTATTGATGCGGTTCTGTGATACCAACATTGACGTTTTTTTTTTTCTTTTCCTCTTTTTTACTTTGGATATTCTATATTATATTGCAAATGTCATAAGAAGAAATGAGCGGAATGATTTTCTATTTGTTGTGTACATTTTTCCATGCAATTTATTCATTTATTATTTTTTTTTGTGGAAAGATGACTGTTTTTGGGTGATTTCCTTATGTGTGTATATATATATATATATATATATATATATATATATATATATATGTACATATATACAGTATATATATATATATATATATATATATATATATATATATATATATATATTTATATATATATATATATATATATATATATGTATATATATATATATATATATATATATATATATATATATATATATATATATATATATATATATATATATATATATATATATATATATTAATTACTATTATTACATATATGTATATGTGTATATATTTATGCTTAGCATCATAACCCTAAGATATCTGTTTACTGGGTGTGACAGTACTACAATCTAATTTCTTGGTGTTTTGGATCATATAAATATTAGTGTATGCAAAATAAAAGAATTTTACACTTGTATACTCATCTATACATGTACTGTACAGCCGATGACAGTATTAAGATCATATTCATTCTTAAAGTTTCATTTCTTTCTCACATCAGTTGCACGCTTTTACTGGACATGAAACTGAATTTGGAAATAGTTCGAAAACATGAAGAACAAGAACAAGAAGAAAAACAAAGTTGAACACATAAGTCCCAAACTTTAGAAATAAAGGGGAGCGCTGGTTATTAATAGCCGTCCAATGATATTTTGAAAATAGTTTAATGTGC
>NC_090735.1:101159535-101167035 GCF_036898095.1 Palaemon carinicauda
ATATACATATATGTATATATATATATATATATATATATATATATATATATATTCATATATATATATATATATATATATATATATATATATATATATATATATATATATATATATATATATGTATACATATGCGTGTATGAGATATAAATATATATATATATATATATATATATATATATATATATATATATATATATATATAGGTACACACACACACACATATATATATATATATATATATATATATATATATATATATATATATATATATATATATATATATGTATATATATATGCATTTATATATATATATACATACATATATATATATATATATATATATATATATATATATATATATATATATATATATATATACATATATATATATATATTATATTATATATATATTATATTATATATATATATATATATATATATACATATATATATATAAATATATATATATATATATATATATATATATATATATATATATATATATATATATATATATATATATACAGTGGTACCTCTACATACGAATTTAATCCGTTCCAGAACCAACTTCGGATGTAGAAACGAATTTTCCCATAAGAATATATCGAAATAGGACTAATCAGTGGTTGAGCCCAAAAACCTATGATAACTTCTTAATAAACTACTACACATAATTTCCCAAGAGAATAATGCACACTAAATTAGATAATAAACATGTAAAAAAGAAGAATTAGCAAAAAATGATAAATAAGAAATGGGTTTTTAGCGTCACTTTACCTTAGAAACCCCAGCGCATGTGTTGTTGGTCTTGCTACGCAGAGAGGAGATGGACGGGCGGCGAGGAGGTAGAGAGGTTAACTATGATAACTGTACACTACCGTAACTTATTCTAACTTACACTAAGTGAACTTCAACAATACTTAGCTTATTTTTTTTTTTTTATATTTTATATTTTTTTTTACATTTTCTTTTTTTCTTTTTGATGATTAATTTTAATCACTTTCACTCTCTATACTTAAAATTGAGAGAATTTCTTTCGCTTCACTCTTTGCCGTTTTCTCTGTTTCACTTTCTTCCGCTTCACTCTTTGCCGTTTTCTTCAAATCGCTTACATCCTCTTCATCACAAGTTCGCTTTGTAGTTTTTTTAAAGAAATTATTGATAGATAGTTGCTTGGTACGGCTTTTCAGAATGTTTCAAAAGTGAGTTAGGCAAACATCATCGAACTGTGAAACTACACCACAAACCTCCAATTTTTTTGGGTGGTATTTGTCGATGAAGTCGACCATGTCTTGATATTTTCCTAACACCTATTTTATATGCGCCGAACCTAACACATGTTTTACCTCCTTGCTCCCTTCCTCGTCATCACTCATGTGCTCAGACATAGCATGGAGTTCCTTGAGCTCATCTGTGGTAAGTTCGTCGTGATGTTCGGCGACGAGTTCCGTAACGTCATCTGCGTCGACCTCCAGACCCATGGACTTGCCAAGGGAGACGATTTCCTTTACGGCTTCCGCTGCACCCACCACGGGATCAGGTTCGGGGTCAAAACCCTCGCAATCTCGGGAAGAAACTGCATCAGGCCACAGCTTCTTCCAGGCAGAATTGAGGGTCCGTTGAGTTAATCCCACCCAAGCCTGATCTATGATCTTCAAGCAGTGCCCGATGTTGAAGTGGCTCCTCCAAAATTCACGCAAAGTTAAGTTGGTACTTTGCGTGACATTAAAGAACTGCTTAAATAAGTGCTTGGTGTACAGCTTCTTAAAATTAGAGATGACTTGCTGGTCCATGGGCTGGAGTATAGAGGTGGTATTCGGTGGAAGATACAGCACCTTTATGAACTTGAATTCATCAAAGATATCATCTTCAAATCCGGGGGGGGGGGGGGGGGGGGGTGAGCGGGTGCATTGTTAAGGCATAGCAGGCACTATTAAAGGCAATTTCTGTTCATGAAGATACTTCTTCACAGAAGGGCCGAAAACTTGGTTAACCCATTGCACAAAGAACTGCCTAGTGACCCAGGCCTTCGAGTTGGATCGCCAGAAAACATGAAGCTGGTCCTTATCAACGTTGTGTGCCTTAAAGGCCCTAGGGTTCTCAGAATGGTAAACCAGTAAGGGCTTGACTTTAAAGTCCCCGCTAGCGTTGGCACATAGGGCAAGAGTCAACCTATCCTTCATTGGCTTATAGACCAGGCAATTTCTTCTCTTTGGCTGTGATGTAGGTTCGACTTGGCATCATCTTCCAAAACGGACCGGTTTTATCACAATTAAACACTTGCTGCTCTACGTAGCCTTCTTCCAGCACGATCCTTTCGAAGTTCTTGACAAAGTCAGCTGCAGCCTTTGTGTCCGCACTAGCAGCCTCTCCGTGGCAAACAACTGAATGAATCCCGGACCGTTTCTTAAATTTATCAAACCAGCCATGAGATGCCTTGAAATCATCTGAGGAAGGCTCGGTTGAACTCTCCCCAGCATCACCCCCAAAGCTCTCCTCCTTCAAGTCCGTAAAGATGGCGTGCGCGTTCTCCCAGATGACGGTCTCGGTGATGGTGTCGCCAACGATCTCTCTGTCCTTGATCCACACTAGCAGAAGTCGTTCCATCTCTTCTATGATAAGGCTACGGCATTTTGAAATTATGGTGATCCCCTTAGAAGATTTCACTGCTTTAATAGCTTCCTTCTGTTTAAGGATTGTCGAGATCGTCGACATATTACGGCCATACTGTTTAGCAAGTTCACTCACGCGGATGCCACGCTCATGTTTTTCAATAATTTCCTGCTTTACGTCTAAAGAAAGCATTTCCTTCTTCCTTTTCTCACCACTACCGCTACCACTTGCAAAACTAAGCCTTTTAGGACCCATACTTTACGTAAATTACCATTAAAGGATGCACGTAAAAAATCACGATTAAAACGCAGTTAATAGCAGAACGCACAGGGCACAACCGCAAGAAGCGGACGAGAACAGAGGACTGACCCGAGCCGTGCTAATTGAGGATCCCTCCGAGGTCGAAGTGCTGCCTTCTATCGGCGGAAATTAAAAACACTTCAGGCGCTATGAGCACCGACTACGCGTACGAGTGTTGTTTACTTCGGGTGTCGAAAAAAACATTCGGGTGTAGAGTAGGAACGTGTTCGAATTGTACTTCGCGTGTAGAAAAATTCGGATACAACCGGTACGACGAAAATTGCTTACTTCGTGTGTCGAAATAAAATTCGGGTGTAGAGTCAAAAATTTGCTCAAATTTTATTTCGGATGTTGGAAAATTCGGATGTAGATACGTTCGTGTGTAGAGGTTCCGCTGTATATATATATTTATATATATAGCCAAACGTTCACCTGGACTCCACAATGCAATAGAAGAGTTGGTAGACCCACACCTACATGGCTGATGACTATGAGCGCAAAGTAGGAGATGATAAATGGAAAAGTATTAATTTAAAAGGTGAAGATAGAGACGACTAGCCACATTTAACCGAGGCTCTTTGCGTCACTAGGCGTAGGAAGAGATGAGGATATATATATATATATATATATATATATATATATATATAGATATAGATATATATATATATATATAGATATATATATATATATATATATATATATATATATATATATATATATATATATGTATATATATAAATATCTCTCTCTCTCTCTCTCTCTCTCTCTCTCTCTCTCTCTCTCTCTCTCTCTCTCTCTCTCTCTCTCTCTCTCTCTCTCTATATATATATATATATATATATATATATATATATATATATATATATATATATATATATATATATATTAGATTATGTATGTGCGTATGTACATGTATCTGTATGTATCTGTGTATAGTATGTACGTATGTATGCATATATGTATGTATGTGAAGACTTTGTTAAATCACTTTCCCTTTATGGAAATGAATTATGGATTATGAGTCCTGGTGGCCAAAACAAAGTTGGATCAGTAAACATGAAATATTTGCATAGTATGCGCAGCGAAAAATATAAAGAAGAGTAACAAAATAGAATACAGAGACATGTGATAGTGAAAAACCTATATTGCATTGAAATTATTTGGCGATAAATAAAAACTAGTCGATGATAGGTTTTTGTAAAGCGGGTAGCTAAGAATTATAAATAGGGAAGAGGAGGCGAAGCCCTTGAAAAAATAAATGGCTGGAGTAATGAAAAAGAAGGTATCCATATCCAACAAAATGCTGATGAAAAGTGCAGTGCCCTACTGATGATTCTTCCGTTCATGGATCTGTGTACGATTCAGCAGGACATACACATATGTGACAGTGACTATTTTGTTGGTTTTTGATCTAGAATCCCAATTATTAGCGTAAATATGTTGCTGTTATTCGCAAATGATTTAATTTTTATACTTACATACATGCATATATATATATATATATATATATATATATATATATATATATATATATATATATATATATATATATATATATACATATATAGCCTACTTACATACACACACACACACACACACATATATATATATATATATATATATATATATATATATATATATATATATATATATATATATATTTATTTATTTATATTTATATGTCTATATATATATATATATATATATATATATATATACATATATATATATATATACGTACAGACACACACACACACTCATATATATATATATATATATATATATATATATATATATATATATATATATGTATATATATATACATATATATATATACATATATATATATATTTATATATATATATATATATATATATATATATATATATATATATATATATATATATACTGTATATACATATTATATATATATATATATATATATATATATATATATATATATATATATATATATATATATATATATATGTACTGTATATATATATATATATATATATATATATATATATATATATATATATATATATATAAATGTACTCTATACAGTATACATATATATATATATATATATATATATATATATATATATATATATATATATATATATATATATCACCTTTTCTTCCATAAGAGTAGTAAAATTAAATAATTTGGCTTCCTTGCAATTTCTAATAATTAAATGTTTCTTATTTTCACTCAATCGTTAATTTATCTTTTTCCGTTCAACAACAGCGATCGTTAAAATAATTTTTAAAAGAAAATCATAGCACACGACCAATTTTATTGACCTGTTATTCCATATCTACAAGTCCTTCCCGAACAGATTGCTATAATCAGATGGTAAATCACACAACTGTTTAATTATTCAAATATGATCTTAAGACCTTCAATTTAGTTATAGCAATAAATGAATAAGTAAAGCTCCTTGTCTTGGATGACATTGTTACTTCTAAACCCTGGATAGGTACGATGGGTCGTTCGCGACCCCGAGCGTCAAAAAAAAAAACAGGTTTTTCTCACGTGACTCACCCCCGTGACTGAATTTGTGGGTGATCGACCTGCAGGAGGTGTCTCCCCTACACGCTCTAGTAGTGTCCAGATGTGCATTGCTGTAGCTGTACTCCTTCCTCGATTTCTGAGACACGTCGGGGTCGAGCGCGACCGAGTTTACCCTTCTAAGGTAGTTTGCATAATTATCAAAGTTATTACGTATTATGAAATTGTCGTAGAATGGTGCAACTTGTATAGATTATCAGTTGTGGAAAGTCTTGGTGGATTGTTTGGCTACCATGTGCATGATTTTTTTTTTAGTTAAAATGTCGTTCATCACCACGAGGACCATTTTACCGCGAGTGCCCCTTTTTCATTTTTTTTCATTTTTTTGCCAAGTCATTTTTCCGTAAGATATTGCCAAATAGTGTCGTAAAACTTTTGCTTGTTTAGTGTTGGAAAGTGTGTCTAGATGATCTGGCTACCCATGCATGACTTTGTAGTTGTCAGATACGACGTAGTTATTGGTATATTGGGTATTTAACTGCGGTTACCAATTTCTGTTTTTTTTCAATATTTGTAAAAATTACTACGTAGTAAGGAATTGCCGTATATTATTCATTTTTTTTTTCATGTTTATGTGTTAGAAAGTGTGCCTTGATGGTTGGGCTAACACGTGCATGTCTTATTTTTTATCTGAGATGCCGTATATTAGAATGTCGGGCATTTTACCGCGAGTACCCCTTTTTCATTTTTTTTTCATTTTTTTGCCAAGTCATTTTTCCGTAAGATATTGCGAAATAGTGTCGTAAAACTTTTGCTTTTTTAGTGTTGGAAAGTGTGTCTAGATGATCTGGCTACCCATGCATGACTTTGTTTTTGTCAGATACGACGTAGTTATTGGTATATTGGGTATTTAACTGCGGTTGCCAATTTCTGTTTTTTTTCAATATTTGTAAAAATTTACTACGTAGTAAGGAATTGCCGTATATTATTGATTTTTTTTCATGTTTATGTGTTAGAAAGTGTGCCTTGATGGTTGGGCTAACACGTGCATGTCTTTTTTTTATCTGAGATGCCGTATATTAGAATGTTGGGCATTTTTCCGCGAGTGCCCCTTTTTATTTGTTTTGCATTTTTTTGCTTAGTCATGTTACCATAAGGAATTGGCAAGTAGTGTCGCAAAACTTATATTTTTATAGTGTTGGAAAGTGTTTCTAGATGATCTGGCTACCCATGCCTATTTTTTTTTTAGCCAGATATGGCGTATATATAAGTATGTGTTAGATTTTCCTGTGATTGCCATTTTTTCGTTTTTTCCCATTTCTTTCAAAATTACTACGTACTAAGGAACTATCACAGAGTAATGATTCATTTATATGTTTATTTGTCGGAAAATGTGCCTTGATGGTTTGCCTAGCACGTGGCTGAAATTTTTTTTTTCTGAAAAGCCGTATATTAGAATGGCCATTTTTCCACGAGTGCCCCTTTTTATTTGTTTTGCTTTTTTTTTGCTTAGTCATGTTACCGTAAGGAATTGGCAAGTAGTGTCGCAAAACTTATAATTTTATAGTGTTGGAAAGTGTTTCTAGATGATCTGGCTACCCATGCCTATCTTTTTTTTTTTAGCCAGATATGGCGTATATATAGGTATGTGTTCGATTTTCCTGTGATTGCCATTTTTTCGTTTTTTCCCATTTCTTTCAAAATTACTACGTACTAAGGAACTATCACAGAGTAATGATTCATTTAGATGTTTATTTGTCGGAAAATGTGCCTTGATGGTTTGCCTAGCACGTGGCTGAATTTTTTTTTTCTGAAATGCCGTATATTAGAATGTTAGCCATTTTTCCGCGAGTGCCCCTTTTTATTTGTTTTGCATTTTTTCGCTTAGTCATGTTACCGTAAGGAATTGGCAAGTAGTGTCGCAAAACTTATATTTTTATAGTGTTGGAAAGTGTTTCTAGATGATCTGGCTACCCATGCCTATCTTTTTTTTAGCCAGATATGGCGTATATATAGGTATGTGTTCGATTTTCCGGTGATTGCCATTTTTTCGTTTTTTCCCAATTCTTT
>NC_090735.1:101172035-101184535 GCF_036898095.1 Palaemon carinicauda
CCTAACCTCCTCGTAGGACCCCTATATGCTTCCTTCATCCCCTGCCTTGGCACTCCCTCTGTTTAGCCTTGATTTCCTTTCTGAGTATGGGGATCAAGTGTCTAATGGAGTATTCATCGCCTCTCAGTCCTCCCTAAGGGAATGACCCCCCCTTAGGGTTGCGTCCGAGAGTGAGGTTAGGCTAGCCCTTCCTCTATGGCTAGGAATAGTCTATGACCGTCCTGCCATAGCGATATGTCTTCTATCCTTCCTAGTCCAGGGCTTCTAGCCCTGTTCTAGGTTAGGTTTTGGAAGGTTACTCTGTCCCCTGCTGAAACTGTACCCATGCACCGTTTCAGCCTGGCGGCCTTATCTTAGGTTAGGGAGTGTCCTCCCTTTCCCTAGTGGCCGCTCTGGTACAGAACCCCTTCCTTGGAAGACTCTTCTCTTCTCCCCTCCCCACCTATCTCTTGTATAGCCTAGCCTACACTTAGGTTAGTCTATACCCATCTGTCCCCTGTCCTACAACTCCTCCTTAGGGTGGAGTAATAGGGCTACCTTGAGCTTCCTTGTGCAGTCCGCTCTGGTACATATACCCTTCATAGTGTCCTATGGGGTTAGCCACTGGATGCGTTCTGCATGTGGAGGTCTCTCCCCTCTTGGGTGTCCCCTAGCCCTCCCTTGGGCTACCCTGCCCCCGGTCCCCTGCGACCCCAGCTCCTGGGTGATAGAGCCTGCCTCTATCATGGGTACACCCTCTCAGGGGGGGATGTTTGGAATCCATGACTGGACTTCTTACATCCCTCCCCCTGTCTCTCTCTCTATCCGGGTGCCGGTCCCTTGCCGCCTCCACTGTCGGCGATACCTGCCTCCTACCTTGGTGACTCTCCCCTACCCTCATGCCGCCAGCCCCTCCGCTTGCCGGGAGACTGTCGACCGCCGCCGGCTCCCGCCAACGGCCTTCCTTCTTCCTCCTAGCTTCACCGTCCGCCTGCCGGTCGGCCACCGGAGTGCCGGCATTTACTGCCGGTAACCTGGTTCAGCTATAACCATTCCTTATCCCAGTCACCAATCCGGCATCCTCCGACCGCCGGAGCCGCCGCTCCTCTGCCGGCGTGCCGCCGTTGTGCCGGCGGCCGCCACCCTGGTATTACTCTTGACTTACATTTTGTCTGTCCTAATGCCGGAAACTCTGCTGGAGCGGCCTCCGGCGTGCCGGAGGTCTGCCGGAACCTCCCGGAGGCGTCAAGGATACTTGCACCCCCTTCTCCCAGCTATCACTTGTATACTGATAGCCCTACACTGCAAACAGATAGCCTGTTTACACTCTTTAGATCAGTGCCTTGGTACTGTTCTATTAGTAATCATGCTGTCCCTTTGCATTCTTCAATATTCCAGCATGCTGCGTGCATCTTAGCGCGGCTGGTTGCCGGGAGCAGTTACCCTAAGGGACCTGTTAGTTCCCCAAATTGGGGACTGAGTGATCTCAGTCCCAAACTTATCCTTGGTTTTCCATGGAATTCCATTGCCCTGTGGAATTTCAGGGAATACTATCCTGTGCCTTCGGCCATCTCGGATTACCCAGGGATAATGCTTGCGGTAGCCAGACGGGCGAGATGCATGGAGTATGTTCTCTTTACTACTTCAATCTCTATGCATCACACCCTTTCTTTAAGTTAATATTAATGATTAATCTTAACTTAGCTTAAGAACCATTCTTATGACTCCCCCATACTCATTTTCTCTTTCTTCCACAGGAGGAGCAGATGAAGTGTGACTTCGACTTCTGCGCTGTGAAACGCCCGCACTTCTACGGGCATACGGCTTGCAGGACTCACGCCCCTTGTGCTAACAAGAAAGGGGATCTGAAATTCTGGGACCCACTGGATTGTACAGTCTGCCAGGCTCAACTAGTTGATGCCTTCCATAACCCTCCCTCAGCGGAGGTCAGGGACACTTCTCGGGAGAAGCTACGCAAGTGGGTGCGTGGCTTCCAGAAGAATGCCACCGGACCGTACTTGGCCACTGAAGAAATGAGGTCACTCTTGTTCCCTAAGGCCTCCCCTGATTCAGTGGTACCCAAGGATGTGATTCCCACTGTCCAAATTACAGTGGAACCTGATGTTGTCATGGCTCAGTCCATGCACGAGTGCCGCCTGGATTCTGAAGATGACGAACATATGTCGGACGTCTCGGAAGACACAGAGAAGACTCTTATGGCTCAAGGAGCTGAAGATGATGAAGACCAGGTGGAATACGCCGAGTCGGAGCAAGAGGTCGCTCCTCCTTCCATCTCCGCTCCTACTCCTACACCGACGGAAGTATCTATCCCGTCTACCTCCACGACCCCGGATCCCTCTTCTTCCACTCAAGAAATGATCCGGTTGATTAGAGCCGTCATGGACGACAGGTTAAAGGAGAATCAGGAGTTCATCAGGTCCATGATGGGATCCAGAGAACCGAAGAGGATTTCGGTTAAGGATCTCCCCGCTTGCTCACATGCCAACCCGTGGAGGTATGCTGAGCATATGGTTATCGCGACCGGCAGGATCTTTGTCAGCGACAAGATCGGCACGGTCCCTTTGGAAGACGTGGAGTTCTTCCCAAACTTTGAGGCCTACCCGGACTGTTACGTCCGACTTCGTTCCGAACCTGCCTCTAAGGATGAGACCGAACCCAAGGAAGAGATAGTGTTCGATCTCGCGAAGGCCCAGGCTATGCTAGCCAACACATTCAAGAGTAGGGGTTTTACCTGCTCCAAGCTTCCGGCCCTGAGCAACAAGCACCCTACTTATGTCGCACCTGAAAATGCGGTTCTTCCATTCTTGGAAAAGGCCTTCACTGCGTGCCTTAAAGCTGTGGAAGAGGGGAAAGCCTGCCCTGCACTGGAGGAGTGCAGACCCTTCTCCATAGTCACTCCCCCTGACGCTCGACACTGGAAGGATATCCAGCACACTTTCGTCGTGGGAAAGCTAGATCCTGACGTCGCCGGACGTCAGTTTAACGAAGACCTCCCTAAGCTCAACGATCACCTCCTTCGTCGGGAACAAGATACGAAGGAGAGGCTCGCAGCATCTATGTCTCACCAAGTCCAACTTGAAATTATGGCCTGTGACACCAGAGTACCAGACCACTACATGGTACTCTCCAAATCCCACATGACAACCGTGATGAAGGACTTGTACCACTTCATAAAGGCTCGGAGAGCCTGTCGTGAATTCGTGTTCGCAGGTGCCACTGTGAAACACGAACCCCGGAGGCTGATTTCCTCCAACATCTGGGGCAAACACCTCTTTCCTTCTGACCTTGTGAAGGAAATCACCGACAAAGCCGCCACGGAGAATAGGAACCTTCTCCACAAGTGGGGCATGTCAAGAAAAAGGAAACCCTCTCAGGACGACGGACCTCAACCTAAGAGGAAATCCCAAAAACAGAAACCCCAGCAACGTCAACCAAGACGTCAGTTTCCGGGACCCGCTACCTCCCAAGTGGCAGCTCAGCCACAACAGACCTTTCAATTGGTCACCCAACCGGTGTTGTCACAGTCACCGGTCTTCACCCCTGCTTTCGAGCAACAGACAACTACCTTTCGTCCCAAAGGTAGAGGCTCGAACAGAGGTGCAAGCAGAGACGCATCTCGCCGTCCCTCCAGAGGCAGAGGAGGAAAGGGAGCTAGCGGCCGAGGCAGCAAGCCCTCGGGACACCAGAAGCAATGAAGTGCTTCCGGTGGGAGGAAGACTCCGCCAATTCCAGGATCGTTGGACCTTCGATCCCTGGGCACACAGCATCGTCAAGAAGGGTCTAGGCTGGAGTTGGACTCAACCACCCCCAACCTTCCAGCAATTCTTCCAACAATCAACCCCCCTTCTGGAAGAATATGTCCTAGATCTCTTGAACAAGAAGGTGATAAGGAAGGTAAAGTCCACCAGGTTCCAAGGGAGACTGTTTTGTGTCCCCAAGAAAGACTCCGACAAACTCAGAGTCATTCTGGACTTATCCCCCCTCAACAAGTTCATAGCGAACGACAAGTTCAAGATGCTGACTCTTCAACAGATAAGGACCCTTCTGCCTCGAGGTTCCTACACGGTCTCCATAGACCTGGCGGATGCCTACTGGCACGTTCCAATGAACCATCACGCTTCCTCCTACCTAGGATTTCGACTCCAAAGGAAAAGCTACGCCTTCCGGGCCATGCCCTTCGGCCTCAACGTGGCCCCTCGGATCTTCACAAAGCTGGCGGACGCCATAGTACAACAGCTCCGCCTCCGAAACGTCCAGGTGATGGCCTACCTCGACGACTGGCTAGTCTGGGCTCCATCGCCCGAAGATTGTGTAAAATCTTGCAACAAAGTCACCCAGTACCTAGAACACCTGGGATTCAAGATCAACGAGAAGAAATCTCGCCTCTCTCCAGCTCAGAAGTTCCAGTGGTTGGGAATCCAATGGAACCTTCAGTCACACCGCCTTTCCATCCCCCAGAAGAAAAGGAAGGAAATAGCAGGGTCTGTCAAGCGACTGCTGAAATCCAAACGAATTTCAAGACGCCAGCAGGAACGAGTTCTAGGCTCTCTACAGTTCGCCTCAGTGACAAACCCAGTGCTTCGTGCACAGCTAAAGGATGCCGCGGGAGTCTGGAGACGTTCTGCATCCATCGCTCGAAGAGACCTCAAGAGACGGCTTCCAAACAGACTTCGACTTCTCCTAAAGCCGTGGTCAGAAGCAAAGGCCCTGAAAAGGTCCATGCCTCTCCAACACCCTCCTCCATCACTCAACATCCACACGGACGCTTCGCTGGAGGGTTGGGGAGGTCACTCCCACCAAAAACAGGCTCAAGGCACCTGGTCTCCCCTGTTCAAGACGTTCCATATAAACATCTTGGAGGCCATGGCGGTCCTTCTAACTCTGAAGAAATTATCTCCGCCGCCCTCGATCCACATTCGTCTAACCCTAGACAACTCGGTGGTAGTTCGTTGTCTCAATCGCCAAGGCTCAAGATCGCCCCAGATAAATCAGGTGCTTCTCCCAATCTTCCGTCTGGCGGAGAAGAAGAAGTGGCACCTGTCTGCAGTTCACCTACAAGGATTCCGCAACGTGACAGCGGATGCTCTATCGCGGACAAACCCGATAGAGTCGGAATGGTCTCTAGACGCAAGATCATTCTCCTTCATCTCTCACCAAGTCCCAGAACTTCAGATAGATCTCTTTGCAACGAGCGACAACAATCAACTTCCTCGGTATGTGGCCCCGTACGAGGACCCCAAGGCAGAAGCAGTGGATGCCATGTCACTGGACTGGAACAGATGGTCCAAGATCTACCTGTTCCCTCCCACCAACCTTCTGTTGAAAGTCCTCTCCAAACTGAGAACCTTCAAAGGGACAGCGGCCCTAGTGGCTCCCAAGTGGCCCCGGAGCAACTGGGACCCCCTGGTCCTGGAGCTGCAGCCCAAGCTGATCCCTCTCCCGGGCCCAGTTCTCTCTCAACCAGTACAGAAGTCGACTGTCTTCGCTTCATCATCGAAAATCAAGGACCTTCATCTCATGATTTTCTCTCCCTAGCCGCAAAGAAGAGGTTTGGGATCTCGAAGAAAAGTCTGGACTTCCTAGAGGAATACAAGACCGAATCCACAAGACGGCAATACGAATCATCCTGGAGGAAATGGGTCTCCTTCGTCAAGACAAAAAATCCTAAAGAAATCACGATTGATTTCTGCATGTCCTTCTTTATTCACCTTCATGGACAGGGATTAGCAGCCAATACGATTTCAACCTGCAAATCAGCCTTGACCAGACCAATTCTATATGCTTTCCAAATTGATCTGTCCAGCGACATCTTCAACAAACTACCGAAAGCATGTGCTCGCCTACGCCCAGCACCCCCACCGAAACCGATCTCCTGGTCACTAGACAAGGTGCTCCATTTCGCCTCCAACTTGGATAATGATTCATGCCTTCTCAAGGATCTGACTCAGAAAGTTATATTTCTCTTTGCTCTTGCTTCGGGAGCTCGAGTCAGCGAAATAGTGGCATTATCAAGAGAAGACGGACACATCCTGTTTACCGATACAGGAGAAGTTACCCTCTCCCCTGATCCGACGTTTCTCGCCAAAAATGAATTACCCACCAAAAGATGGGGCCCCTGGAGAATATGCCCCCTGAAGGAAGATGCCTCTCTATGCCCAGTAGAGAGCCTCAAGGTCTATCTTCGCAGAACTTCGAACTTTGGTGGAGGCCAACTCTTCAAAGGAGAAACATCGGGCAGCGACCTGTCACTGAAACAATTAAGAGCGAAAATCCCCTACTTCATTCGCAGAGCAGATCCTGACAGTACACCCGCTGGTCATGATCCTAGGAAAGTTGCATCATCTCTGAATTTCTTTCAGAGTATGGACTTTGAAAGCCTTAAGAACTTCACAGGCTGGAAGTCCTCGCGCGTTTTCTTTAAACATTATGCGAAACAAGTGCACGAAGTCAAACATTTTGTGGTAGCCGCAGGTAGTGTTATGAAACCTGCACCTAACTCTGCGTAGAACAGTGAGTTACTTGGGACTCTAACTCTTCGGGTGCCTATGTTGACCCTCGAGCGATACATAGTGATGTCGAAAACACTTAGTGCTTTTATAACTGTTCTTATCCCAGGTGAAATGTCATAGTTGTGACACAAGTGCCACATGCCCTGAGCATGATGTGTTTTATTCAAAGACTTGCGTTCCTCGAGAACGAGTGCCTACTAATAAACTTGAAATTCCTTTTCAGATTTAGGAGCAAGTCTTTATTACTATGTACATTTTTATTACTGTAAATAAACTTTACTTATTGCTGTAATTTATTTAATTTCTGCATTTGTGAAATAAAATTTCTATTTTATTATCTGTGCGTCTCAATCAGCTCCTACTTACTATGAAATACATGCCTGTCATAGTTTTATTATCCCCTTTTTCCTTATGGTTATGGAGAAATTAAGATACTAACTCTTAATTTATATTCACTCTGATTATGTAATGTTCCAATACGAATACTTACTCTTCATACCCTGGAGATGAATCATCTATCTCAACATACAGTGCCCAACCACCACTGGTCTGCTTTTCAGAATGTTCCTATACAAATACCAAACATTCAGCTTCATCTCCAAGTTCTTCAAGTTCTTCTATCAGGATGAATAGTCCTTCAATACCACTTTGACGTCGGCATGGCCCGTGGGAACTTCACTGCCAAGGGGGGCAGGATGCTTCTTCCCTACGGTTCTTTACCAAGATTACTATGCTAACTTGTCAATGCCTTGGCACTTACTATTAGGGGAAAATCTACCACGATACATTGATTCTCTGGTATTCTTCCATCAGGACGCCATGGCTTGAGCCCAAAAAACGGATTTTGAGCGAAGCGAAAAATCTATTTTTGGGTGAGATAGCCATGGCGTCCTGATGGACCCTCCCAGCTACTTCGTCCAGTTTTAGGTCCCACCCTGCTCTGCTGTATCATGGTGATGGGCAAGCAACTGGCTTCAGGATAAAGACGGACGTGACGTCATTTAAGCAATGGCGCCCGTTTGTTTACGTCTCGAGTATCAGTAGTAGCCACGAATGAGATTAGCTATGGAACGGCTCCCAGCTATTCTCAACCCTTACACACCGAAGCATTAACTCTGTTCGGGGTGTAGATAGCTATGTGGCGCGTTAATACATGCGTCCCCTGTTGATATACGATGTCTTAAAAGGGAAACCTTTAGGATACTCGCTCCAGAAGTTAGAATTCTGTGATAACCTGTGGTTAAATTCTCTGGGAATATCTTAGTAGTTATTTACCCAAGGAAGCTACCAAAAAGGAACCTTCCATCAGGACGCCATGGCTATCTCACCCAAAAATAGATTTTTCGCTTCGCTCAAAATCCGTTATTTGAGTATCAAAAATATATATGGCTTATTTGAATATATATATATACATATATATATATATATATATATATATATATATATATATATATATATTTATATATGTACAGTATATATACATATATATATATATATATATATATATATATATATATATATATATATATATATATATATATATATATATATATATATGTATAGTATACATTATATACATACATATATATATATATATATATATATATATATATATATATATATATATATATATATATACATGTGTGTGTGTATGTGTGTGCGTGTGTGTTTGTGTATAACCAGATACAGAAACTTTATCAAACCACATAAAAATGTTAAGGCCAAAATTATATATCAATCTTTTATGTTTGCAAGTCTGCATGAATATTTCTTTACATCTTTCACTTTAAAGGTAACATATCATTAAAACATCCATTCCTAACATGAATATAATTATACTGATATTACTAATTATAATAGAATAATTTATTAGCTACCTACCTGAAATTCATTCGAAACTAAAATATAACTTTTCAAAAAATAGCTTATTCACAGATTATTTTTTTTTCAAAGGCCGCTATCATAAAAGTAAACACGAAAACTAACATTCATTTGTATTCAGTTCATAAATCTCAAAGGAATATTCACTACATCATAGCAAAAAAAAAAAATTGTATATATCTATTTCATCCGAACCTGAATATTATATAATAGTAAGAGGATTTTCACAGGGACCCTATGATGTTTCATTAACGATACTTATTCATTATGTTATTTGTGGCCTACGGTGAGATATTTCATCAAATGAGGTTGCAACATAAATCCCTGATTGACAATGGGCCTAACCTGTACACACGCATACATACAAACGCACACACAGACACAGACACAAAACATTGAACACTAATACAATCCAGTAACAGAAATTAATACCATATTTTGCGATTGTGAAATGTGTATGGTGATCAGGTACATAATCGCATGATTGGATGTTTAAATTATAATCAATGTGCATTCTATGGTGATTACTGTCGTTATGTAATCGGAAGAGTGATCGATGATGGGAAAACTGAATTATAATGCAAATTTTGCAATAAATTATTTCGGTTATCATTGAAAATAATATTCGATTTCATTGACGAATAATGTGCATATACAGTATGTCAATGTTACTGATAATATTTCACAGGCGGAACCGAGTTGAAAGAGAATAATGGTATGGTATTGGATATTATTTATTGTTCCTTTTACAGAAGTATTTTACTATTCTCTTGAGAATAATAGTGGACAAAATACTTAATCTCTCTCTTTAAACATAACGTTTCCATATTAAGGTATTAAATTTTTTTCATTTCATGGTTAGGGAATTTACAAGAGTTGGGTGAAAAAATGAATACTTATAAAGCGTCTTGACATTTCCGTAATTGTGCCTACTATGGTTAGCAAAACATCATCCTGTCACTTGAAAAAGGGAAAGAGTTCCTATTACATCTATTGCAGCGTTTTATATATGTATGTATATATATATATATATATATATATATATATATATATATATATATATATATATATATATATATATATATATATATATATATATATTCAAATAAGCCATATATATTTTTGATACATTAATGTCTGGATTCTCTTAACAACCTCGGGATCAGAGCCCCAGGCGAAATCACTCAAAGACAAGAGCTTGGCTCCGGCCGGGAATCGAACCCTGGTCGGCAAGCTTGTACAGAGAGTGACTAACCCACTTGGCCACGAAGAAAGATAAAAAGTCAATGACAATTCTTCGGTACTTATACCTGTCGAATTCAGGTATTTTGTACTTAGAATTGAAATCAACCCATCTTCACCATCGTAGCTAATTGGTAGTTTGTTACTTGGCATTCAATTAATGATAAATTTTGCACATTTTTACGTGTTTTTCATATTCAAATAAGCCATATATATTTTTGATACATTAATGTCTGGATTCTCTTAACGACCTCGGGATCAGAGCCCCAGGCGAAATCACACAAAGACAAGAGCTTGGCTCCGGCCGGGAATCGAACCCTGGTCGGCAAGCTTGTACAGACAGTGACTAACCCACTTGGCCACGAAGAAAGATAAAAAGTCAATGACAATTCTTCGGTACTTATACCTGTCGAATTCAGGTATTTTATACTTAGAATTGAAATCAACCCATCTTCACCATCGTAGCTAATTGGTAGTTTGTTACTTGGCATTCAATTAATGATAAATTTTGCACATTTTTACGTGTTTTTCATATTCAAATAAGCCATATATATTTTTGATACATTAATGTCTGGATTCTCTTAACGACCTCGGGATCAGAGCCCCAGGCGAAATCACACAAAGACAAGAGCTTGGCTCCGGCCGGGAATCGAACCCTGGTCGGCAAGCTTGTACAGACAGTGACTAACCCACTTGGCCACGAAGAAAGATAAAAAGTCAATGACAATTCTTCGGTACTTATACCTGTCGAATTCAGGTATTTTGTACTTAGAATTGAAATCAACCCATCTTCACCATCGTAGCTAATTGGTAGTTTGTTACTTGGCATTCAATTAATGATAAATTTTGCACATTTTTACGTGTTTTTCATATTCAAATAAGCCATATATATTTTTGATACATTAATGTCTGGATTCTCTTAACGACCTCGGGATCAGAGCCCCAGGCGAAATCACACAAAGACAAGAGCTTGGCTCCGGCCGGGAATCGAACCCTGGTCGGCAAGCTTGTACAGACAGTGACTAACCCACTTGACCACGAAGAAAGATAAAAAGTCAATGACAATTCTTCTGTACTTATACCTGTCGAATTCAGGTATTTTGTACTTAGAATTGAAATCAACCCATCTTCACCATCGTAGCTAATTGGTAGTTTGTTACTTGGCATTCAATTAATGATAAATTTTGCACATTTTTACGTGTTTTTCATATTCAAATAAGCCAAAAGAATATGGCCGAAATATGTCGACGATCTCGACAATCTTGATACAGAAAGAAGCCATTAAAACAGTGAAACCTTTTAAGGGAATCACCATCATTTCAAAACGTCGTAGCCCTGTCATAGAAGAGATGGAACGACTTTTGCTAATCTGGATCAAGGACAGAGAGATTGTTGGCGACACCATCACCGAAACTATCATCTGCGAGAAGGCGCACGCCATTTTCACTGACTTGAAGGACGCGAGCTCGGGGGGTGATGCTGGGGAGAGTTCAACCGAACGTTCCTCAGACGATTTCAAGGAATCTCGTGGCTGGTTTGAAAAATTTAAGAAATGGTCCGGGATTCATTCAGTTGTTCGCCACGGAGAGGCTGATACTGCGGACACAAAGGCTGCAGCTAACTTTGTGAAGAGCTTTGAAAGGACCATGCAGGAAGAAGTCTACGTAGAGCAGCAGGTGTTCAATTGTGATGAAACCGGGCTTTTTTGGAAGAAGATGCCCAGTCGAACCTACATCACCGCCGAAGGGAAAAAATTGCCTGGGCATAAGCCAATGAAGGATTGGTTGACTCTTGCCCTATATGCCAACGCTAGCGAGGACTTTAAAGTCAAGCCCTTATTGGTTTACCATTCAGAGAACCCTAGGGCCTTTAAGGCACAGAATGTGGATGAGGACCAGCTTCATGTTTTCTGGAGATCCAATTCGAAGGCCTGGGTCACTAGGCAGTTCTTTGTCCAATGGGTTAACCAAGTTTTTGGTCCTCCTGTGAAGAAGTATCTTCATGAGCAGATATTGCCTTTAAAGTGCCTGCTATGCCTTGACAATGCACCCGCTCACGCCCCCGGACTTGAAGATGATATCTTCGAAGAATTCAAGTTTATAAAGATGCTGTATCTTCCACCGAATACCACCTCTATCCTCCAGCCAATGGACCAGCAAGTCATCTCGAACTTCAAGAAGCTCTACACCAAGCACCTATTCAAGCAGTGCTTTAATGTCACGCAAAGCACAAACTTAACTTTGCGAGAATTTTGGAAAAGCCACTTTAACATCGTGCACTGCTTGAAGATCATAGATCAGGCTTGGGTGGGATTAACTCAACGAACCCTCAATTCTGCCTGGAAGAAGCTGAGGCCTGATGCAGTTTCTCCCCGAGATTTCGAGGGTTTTGACCCCGAACCTGATCCCGTGGTGGGTGCAGTGGAAGACGTAGAGGAAATCGTCTCCCTTGGCAAGTCCATGGGTCTGGAGGTCGACGCAGATGACATCACGGAACTCGTCGCCGAACATCACGACAAACTTACTACAGAGGAGCTCAAGGAACTCCATGCTATGTCTGAGCACATGAGTGATGACGAGGAAGGGATCGAGGAGGTAGAACATGTGTTAGGTTCGGCGCAAATAAAAGAGATGTTAGGAAAATATCAAGACGTGGTCGACTTAATCGACAAATACCATCCAAAAAAATTGCAGGGTTTTCGTGTAGTTGCGCAGTTCGATGATGTTTGCCTAACTCATTTTCGAAACATTCTGGAAAGCCATACCAAGCAACTTTCTATCGATAGCTTCTTTAAAAAAAACTACGAAGCGAACTCGTGATGAAGAGGAAGGAAGTGGTTCAAAGAAAACGGCAAAGAGTGAAGAGTAA
>NC_090735.1:101187035-101192035 GCF_036898095.1 Palaemon carinicauda
ATAGAACAAATGAATTAATACTTGAAACAAACCCCTCAAGTTTGAAATTTTCTTTTGAAATACCTAGAAAATTATCAACATATCGATACCAAAAAAATTGGGAGGACCACACTGAGGAATTAATCTAAATTAAAAAAAAAAAAAAAAAAAAAAAAAAGCTCCAAATATATGTTGGAGGGGAGAAAGGATTACCTATGGCCATAACAAAATCTTATTCATAGTAATCTCCATTAATATTAAATTTACACTTTTTAATGAAGAGACAAATGAGTTCAATAACAGTATGGGTTGGTAAAGGTAAATCGTAAGCATCTAAAAAACTCGACGGGAAATCAAATAAGTCATCAGCTGGCACCTTGGTAAACAGCGAAGTCACATCAAAACTTAATAATCTATGTCTGAACATTAGGTTAACTTTTTGTAATTTATCGCAATTATCAACGGAATCCTATATATGAGAGGTTAAAATAGATCCTATGATTAGGGAAAGTAATTGTACTAATAATTGGTCTGATTGGATTTCCTGTTTTGGGGGATTTAATCAAACCATATAAAGAAGGCAATGACGGACCAGTAGAGGTAAAGGCATAAATTAAGGCTTTTTCTTGTTTTAGGATATATTTTAAGTTTTCGTTAAAATCTTTGATGATATCGTCTAGAGGATTAACTGTTAATTTCATGTAGGTGAAAACATCTGTTAGAAGTACATACAGCTTTTCTAAATAAGTGGTTTTGTTCATAAAAACTAATACATTAGCTTTGTCTCCTTTTGTTATATGTTATTCACAGTCATTTTATAAAGATCTTAAGGCTGTTAAAAAACGTTTGGGGAAATTGAAGGTGTTTGCAGAATCCATCACAGAATAATGCCTTTTAGCAATGTCGATGATACATTGGGGAATTTTCTTACTTTTTCCAATTTTACAAAGGCAGTAGTAATATTTACACTATTAGGTATTTTATTTACTGCGAACCATAAACCATACCCTAAGTGAAGTAAAAGTGGCTTATGATCGAAATACACTGTAATCTCTTAATTTTGTGGGCGATTCACATAGACCTCAAACTTATTTATCACTACAACTCACACTAGCAGTTCTTTTTCAACTGTCAAGTAGGCTTGCTGATGTTTTTTCAGCTTCGACGACATGAAATAAACAGGGTGAAGATTCCTTCCTTATCTTCTTGCTATAAGACAGCTCCAATCCCATTATCTGACACATCCAATTCGATAAGGAATTTCTCGTTGAAATCAGGTGCTCGCAGTATCGGTTTTCAAGTTAATATCGTCTTTACCCTGTTGACGGATTCCTGGCACTCACTGGTCCATACAAATTTTTTCTTGTGGCTAGTCAAATCCGTTAAGGGAGTGACTACAGCCGAAAAGTTTAGGCAAAAAACATCGGTAGAATTCTGCCATCCCTAAATAAATGTTGTAAGTGCTTCTTCGTTGGGGGGACGGGTGACGCTTTCCTTATTCCTTCGACGTTAGCGACTACCGGGGTGAAGTCTTCTTACTTCAAATCCGAAGTACCGAACAGTCGCATTTCCAAATTCTCTCTTCTCCAGGTTAATCGTCAGCTTTGCTCTTCTCAGCTTTTGAAATACCTTCTCCAGGATTCGGAGATGTTCCTCCCAGTTCGATGAATATACCACAATATTGTCGAAGGGTATCCATCACTCATTTGAAAAGTAGCGGGGGAGTTAATTAGATCAAATGGTATGACGGTGTATTGATATAACCCAAATGAGGTTATAAAAGTGGATAACAATTTTGCGTTGTCGTCCAAAGGAATAAGATGATAGCCTCCTAACAATTCGTTCTTTGAGATGAACCTCGCTTGCCGATATAATCGAGTAGTTGGTTGATGAGCGGCAATGGATAATTATCGGTAACACTGATCGAATTTATCTTTTGGTAGTCCATGCACATCCTGAAAGAATCGTTCAGTTTTTTCACGAACAAGCATGGAGAGGTGTAATGGCTAGAACTTTCTTCGATTAATCCGTTTTGTAACAAATAGTCCACTTCTTTTCTCATGACTTCTCGGTGATAAAACGACAGTCGATAAGCGCATTGTTTAAATGGTCTTTCCATTGTTTTGAGGTGTATCTCATATATTGTCAGGTTAGTTCGTTTCGGGATATCATAGATAATTTCAGGGAAACTTCTAATTAACTGGCTTAATTCCTCTTGTTCCTCCTGATTCAAATGAGCTAATTTCTCTTCCAAGTTCCGAATGATAGACAAATTAATAATGATATGTTTGCACCATACACATCTGTGAAGCTTTGTCTCGTTTTTGCTTAAGTAGGTTTTCAGTAGGTTAATGTGTACTTTACTTTGACTTTTCCTTCTCTCTAGGGTTTCTGCTAACATTCTAATCGGTCCTCGTACTTCTCATCCAAATATCATCTCATTTGAGCTACATCCCATGCTTTCTTGATAAGCATTACATACCTCAAATGACATCAACGGTAGTTCGATATCCCGTTCATTTCCAGTTTCGTTGCAGAACTTCGTTAACATACTCAGAGTTTGATGAAATCTCTCTAATGTACCTTGGGTCTTTGGATGATAAGCAGTTGATAGTTGTTGTTTCACATCCAACAGTTTCATTACTTCCTGAAACAATTTGACGTGAAATTCGTTCCTCAGTCACTTCAAACGATTTCCGCAATACCAAACTTAGTGAAAAAGTCTAGTAACTTCTCGGCAATTATTTTGGCACTGATGTTCCTGACGGGTATGATTTCTGGTTATTTCGTTACTGGACACATCAAAGTTAACATATATTCGTGACCTTTTTTCATCGTTGGTAAATGTCACACAATGTCAGTCATTACCTTGCTGAAGGGTTCTCCTTGCACTTTAATTGGGTGTAACAAAGCCTTCTTAATGTACTTGTTTGGCTTTCCAGCCATTTGACATATATGACATGTAGGGCAAAACTGGCTCACGTCCTTATGCATGCCACGCCAGAAAAAGTGTTTCAAAATCTTCTCCATTATCTTTCTTATCCCCATATGTCCCGTCTCGTGTGCTACGGCGATCACCTGTCTGCTCAACGGTGCGGGAATCAATATCGGACAGTATATCCCCCATTCCGTATTCCCAGGGATATCGGGAGATCTATGCTTCCTCATAAGCAACTGATCCTTAAGATAATAACAGATCGGAGCCTACTGTGTCTCTGTCTCGTCCACCACACGGTACAATAACTTGGTTAACGATGCATCCTTCCGCTGCAATCCTATCAGCGTTTTCCTACTCATTTGTCCTACTTCTAACGCTGTGTTTTCTACTTCTTCCAGGTCCATCTTTTCTTTGTCTTCTTCTCTACTTATCTGTCATTCCTCTTCTCTCGGGATTACTCGGGAGTTCCCTTCTTCGGAATCCTCTTCTTTGGAAAACAAATGCTCCAAGTTCATCACTCCTTTGATTTCTTTTTCTTATTTTGAAGCAACTTTCTTTGTCATACTCCTAGTCGTTACACAACTAGGAAACAGATACAGGTAGTCCTTCTCGAGTTCATTCGCAGGACTATACTTCAATGGTTTCTCCGTTAAAATGGGACAAGACACAAATGATGCTCCACCAACCTCATTACCCTGCAAGACTTCTACTCCTTTGACAGCCAATGAATCCTTTACCACAAAATCAAAATTACCTGTCACCAACTCGCATGGTAGTTTCAAACGGCAAATATGGGTAACCTCTTCACCTCCTATTCCCTTCACAATAACCGATTCTTCTATGAGAGACTGTTCCACCAACAGGTGTACTCCTCGTATCACCACACCATGGTTGTAACCTCACAATATCTTGACCGGGGTTTGCTCACTCCTATCTATTGATCCTAACATACCTTCATAAATATATGGTTTAAAGGTATCCACACTGTTTGGGTTGGTCATATTTATCGTGTAAACATTGTCTGGTTTATTTTCGTCTTCGTCCTTTCACGATTGTTTCTGTGAAGTCAAATTATCCTTAATCACTTGGGTGACTGCTTTCGGTTGGTTCAACAAATATTTCTTACTGATATGGCATCTCTCGCCACACTCATAACTGGCAATATTAACCTTCTGCACTTCTTTTATGATACTTGAAATTGGATGATTCAACGATTGTTGCTGTGGCACTATCACATTCTACTTAGGAACAGCACCAGTGCTACTTCCGCTGAAACTATTGAACTTGTTCACGTTGTTATTACTGAACTGGTTTCCATGGTTCGGCGAATACTTGACACTTGGTCGGAACGACAGTTGAAACGACATACCCAAGGAGTGTTCACGACTGATAATATTGTAATCTTCACTCAGCGAAGTGGCTTTATCCATTTTATTCACCTCTCTCTTTCTCTCTCTCAAATACGTTTGAATATGTTCAGGAATTCATCATAGATATTGTTCCAGTAATACTAATTCTTCTAAATTAGCCATCTCCCTCACATTAGCAGCCTCTGTCCATCTCTTACAACATCGTCGTACCTTATGAGCGTAATCCAGGAAAGTCATTTTCTCATCCTTCCGCAAACTTTAGAACCTTTTATTTTAATATTCATGGGTTATCCTATACACTTGTGGCACACTCCTCTTTCCTTCTTGATACTCCTTCCTCTGGTCCTGAGATAAGGATAGGTAAGCATTGCGCCCTTTCCCAAAGAGTACACTCTGCAATAACACAGATCATTTATATTCTGGCCATTCCATCGTTGATGGGACCATTTCAAAATGATCGAAGAACTTATCTGGAGCTTCTTCTGTGAACTTTGGAATTAACCTCTGAGCATTTGTCACATTAAAAACGGGATCGTGCATAGCTGGGGTCGCCTCTGTCTGCGTTGCTGACCATGCACGAGCTTTCAGCATTTCCAACTCCCTCGCATGTTGTGCTATTTCCCTTGCCTCTTCCTTCTCTTTTTCTTACATTTTCCTAGCAGGTTTTGTGATGTCTTTGACTTCTTTTTCCTGTCTTACTCCCATTTCTTTGG
>NC_090735.1:101197035-101239535 GCF_036898095.1 Palaemon carinicauda
CATTATTATCATTACTTGGTAAACTACAACCCTAGTTGGAAAAGCAGGATGCCATAAGACCAGGGCCCCAACAGGGAAAATAACCCAGTGAGGAAAGGAAACGAGGAAAAATAAGATATTCTAATAGTAACAAAATTAAAATAGATATCTGCTATATAAACCATAAGAACTTTAACAAAACAAGAGGAAGAGAAACAAGATAGATAGTGTACCAAAGTGTACCACAAGCAGGAGAATTCTAGCCCAAGATAGTGGAAAACCATGGTACAGAGGGTATGGCACTGCCCAAGGCTGGAGAACAGTGGTTTGATTTTGGATAGTCTTCCTAGAAGAGCTGCTTACCATAGCTAAAGAATCTCTTCTACCCTTACCAAGAAGAATGTAGTGACCACTGAACAATTACATTACAGTAACCCCTTGGGTGAAGAAGAATTGTTTGATATTCTCAGTGTTGTCAGGTGCATGAGGACAAGAGAATACATGAAGAATAGGCCAGGCTATCCGGTGTGTGTATAGGCAAAGGGAAATTGAACCATAAACAGAAAGAAGGATCCAGTATAGTACTGTCTGGCCAGTCAAAAGACCCTATATACATATATATATATATATATATATATATATATATATATATATATATATATATATATATATATATATATACAGTATATATGTATATATATATATATATATATATATATATCTATACATACATATATATATATATATATATATATATATATATATATATATATATATATATATATATATGTATATATATATATATATATATATATATATATATATATATATATATATATATATATATATATATATATATATGTATGTATATATACATATTTATATATATGTGTGCGTGTGTGTGTGTGAGTGCATGCATGTATGTGTTACACCCATTTTGTGAAACCACCCATTTTATGAAATCAGCAAACCATTTTTTGAACATTTCATGAAATGGGCAAATAAACATTTACCCAATACATGAATTGAGCAGCCACGATGAATGAATAATTATATTTCATCCAGATATAAATGCACCAAAAGATTAAAAAAAAAAAAAAAAAACATCTTTGGTATCCCTAGCCACCACACACACTTCCTGCTCGAGCTAATTCGCAAATTATTAGTTATTCTGATTGGATATTTTGGCCACAAGTCCTTTGTAATGAATAAATTCAAACTGGTTCCTGGCAAGTTTGCCAATTACCTATCGATTTTCTTCATCTACTAAGTTTGGAGGCACTGACACATTGTCTATAACACCAACTGCTCGCAGTCATCTGGTGATTCGTGCTAACATTTATGTTGCCTTTTGTTGAAGACTAAGAATTTGCCTTCTTTCATATTGCTGGGTGCATTTGAGTCTCCGCAACTAGATGTGCTTCACTTTCAAGGTGTACTGAAACTGGGTTATCATCAGTTAGGCTTTGGGTGACTTGGTCATCATCAACTGGGTTTTGAATAACGGGGCCATTATCGGCTGGGCTTCGGGTAACTGAGTCATGATCAGCTGGGCTTTGGGTAACTGACCCATTGTCAGCTGGGCTTCAGGTAACTGGGTCATTGTCAGCTTGGTATGGGGCAACTGGATCATCATCAGCTGGGCTTTGGGCAACTGTCTCATCATCATCTTGGCTCTCCGCAACTGGTCATTATCAGCTGGGCTTTGGGCAACTAGGCATTATCAGCTGGGCTTTGGGTAACAGAGTCTGCATCGTTCAAAACAAGATTTGAAAGTACTTTAAAAGACTTTCAAGGTTTTCTTCCTCCAAACTAGATGAAATTCCGTTGATAAATTCTTCTGGTAGACGTGACTTGAGACCACATTGTGGCCTGTTGCCTGTAAGTTTTTAGTATGGAGCCATGATAATTCTTTCATCATATGAATTGATCAGAGCATAACTATTATCTCTTATTCATGCCACGAGTTTGAATTTGATATTCCAATTACTTCTTTCAACAGTTCCTTGGCTTTTGGGATGCGTTTAACACATATTCCCTAAAATAAGTTCAGAACAGAGTGAGACAAGTTCTTCAATAATTGCAGCTGTAAATTCCCGTCCATTGTCAGACTGAAGAATATGGGGTGCACCTATATGCAAGAAGATGAAAAGGAACTCAATGGCAACATCAGGTGCCCTCTTTGATTCCACGGGACGAATAACATTAAACTTGGTTAGATAATCCAAATAATGAAGAATAAAGCGATATCTTCCATCCCTCATGGTCTGCATATCTACTGGATCAACTTGGGCTCGTTCGATCATATTATTTCCAGATATAGGTTTGATAACAACTCTACGATTATTTCTTTTCTGCAACGTTTTTTTAATATAGCGTTTACAATGGCGGGACCATTGTGAAACTATTGATCTTAAAACGTTACCATATTGTTTACTAATCTTCTCGTAAGTCTTCTCACAACCATGGCCAGTATTTCAATAGTCATAAAAATGTAAGAGAAATATTACAATCGTCCCTCCTGAAAAATACAAACTTTTCTGTGAACACAAGAAATTTCAAAATATTAGGTGGAAAATATAAAATCCTGATAAATGTATTTTTTTTTTTTAATATACAGTAGTTTCTTAGTGGCAATTGAATAGAAATACGAAGTGACTAGCAGAGAGAACTGAAGAACAGGCTTAAATGGAATTCTCTCCATTGTATCACGATAAATTCAGAGTACCTTTTAACGACCATAGGATGTTTAAATAATAATTAATAATAAACAATAAACAGTCTTCCTTAGTGTCTATCACATTTAAGGAAGTTATTGTGATTATGTATGCTACACTCACCAACAATATTCACCAGATTCCAGATAATAAGAATCGTAACAAAAAGCAAATACTTTAAATAAAAAAAAAAATCAAATTAAATTTTACAAGAGAAAATATTGCACTAAATAGCTTAAAAATGTATTGTCCAAAAGGTAAACATTTCAATTACACTCTTGGCAAACTATAAAACAGACTTCATACAAATCAAAAGTTGATAACATACTCTAGCAAAATAATTAGACAAAAGTCATACAAATCAAGTTAAAAACACTATTTCAAGAAAACATATAAAAATCAAAAGTTATATATTATAATAATATACAGAAAAATTGATCAATTATGTACCAAATAAATTGGGAAATTTCTACACAATTCTGGACCAAAGGTATTTCTTCAGAAAATAACATACTTGATAATTATGTTACGTCATCTACACACACACACACACACACACACACACACACACACATATATATATATATATATATATATATATATATATATATATATATATATATATATATACATATATAGATATATCTATATAGATATACATATATATATATATATATATATATATATATATATATATATATATATATATAGATAGATATATCTATCTATCTATCTATCTATCTATATATATATATATATATATATATATATATATATATATATAAACATATATATATATATATATATATATATATATATCAGATCACAACATTCTTAATTTTGAGAATGCGAGATCATGAATTTATCAAACAAGCAATTAAGCAGATAAAGAACACAGACGTTATCAAGACTATATTTTTCAATAATAATTGCGAAAATGAGGAAAAACAAACCTGGTAACGAAAACAAAGAATGAGAAATCCAATTAAATATAACATATTCTAAGTTAAAAGGCTACCAGTATATCAAAGGAAATCTAAACACAATAAAAGGTGTAGAAACAACCAACAATCCAAGAAAAACTACCTGTATAAAACAAAGAATTAATATAATTTTCCTTGGGATATTTTCCTCCTGGACTGGAAGATGTGAAGTCTCGGCGGGAGGTGTTGGGCCACAAAGAGATGCCGCCAAGCCGGACGAAGTCTCGCCTTTACTTTAAAGGTTCGATAAATCCATAGGAAAAGACGGAAACATTTCTCTGTTTTTTTTTTTTTTGTTTTTTTTTTCCTGTATCTGTGTTGTGTACCACACATGTTTCCCACACGCTCGTATACTGTAACGGTATTCACTTTTTTATATCTTGCTCTCCTCCCCCCACTGATAACAGAACCTGTTTAAGCTTGCCTTTCCAGGACACGATGAGATATCTCTAAGCTGCTAACAGATCTGCAATCCCCTCACATGGGTACTTAACCATCACACTATCGTTTGTGAGCGCCAAATATCATTGAAGTTTCTCATTGTTGACATCACGTTGCCAATCCTTGGTGTGGATTTAATCTCCAATTTTTACCTCCTAGTTGATGTTGCACATTAACAGCTAGTCAATAAAGACTCTTACTCTCCGACACCTCTTCAACACGGCGCCTTTGAATATACTCTTCACATCAGCACACCCACACATATGTACGCCCACCTCACGGCGTACCCGGAGGTCTTACGTTCAGAACTTTGTCAAACGCCCACAATTCCTACTAAACACGGTATTTATGACCATTTCAAGATGGCAGGGGTCCCAGTGTGCACCAGATCGTTTGGCAGCAGCTAAACAAACATTTGCAGAAATGGAAAAAATTGGCCTTTGCCAAAAGGTTTCAAGTTTATAGTCGTCATCCTTAAGCCCCCCTGACACTTGCACGCATTTGTGGCACGCACTGGCACGCATTGTGTCGTGAACTGGCGTGAACGATGCGGGAACTGGCGTGAACTTGACGTGAACGGTGCGTGGCTTGCGTGCCATGCGTGCCGAGAATTTTGAAATGTTAAAAATTTGTGCATTGTCACGACAAAATTGGCGTGAACTTGTCGTGAACGATGCGGGAACTGGAGTGAACTGGAGTGAACAGTGCGGGACGATGCTGGAGGATGCGTGCCAGTGCGTGGCAATTAAATCAATGGATTTATCCCTACTGAGGGACGATGCGGGAGGATGCGTGCCAGTGCGTGGCAATTAAATCAATGGATTTATCCCTACTTCCTCATAATCATCAAAGAAAAAATCTGTATAATGACAATATATTCTTTTACCTCTCCCCTTTCCTTATTTAATTGAGAGAGAGAGAGAGAGAGAGAGAGAGAGAGAGAGAGAGAGAGAGAATAAGCTTCAATATATATATATATATATATATATATATATATATATATATATATATATATATATATATATATATATATATATATATATATATATCTCAGAGAGAGAGAGAGAGAGAGAGAGAGAGAGAGAATAAGCTTCAATCTCTTTCTCTCTCTCTCTCTCTCTCTCTCTCTCTCCCTTGGTATTATAATCAGCAAGGATTTGAAGCTCACCAAACAGAGCATAAAAGCTGAAAAGAAAGCACAAAACATAATAGGTTACATAAAGAGACAATTCAAATACAGAGATATAGACACTGTAGGCCTACTACAGCTGTAGGCCTATACAGATACACCATTAAATAAATACATTTCAAATTCATCTATTCCGCTCTTTTATAATATATTAAAAACGTTTCCTTTATTCTCCTACACAATCTACAACTTTACCCTTTGAGTAAGTCTATCGGCAAAATTGTTATTCACACTTACACTAACATAGGCCTAGGCGCGTATCTAAAGAATTTGCGCTTGATTTTTCACTAACTTTTACCCCCTGCACTCTTTTATCCCTCGGGGAGAGAGAGAGAGAGAGAGAGAGAGAGAATTATTGATTTTATAACACAAAAAGAGGACAGAAGTTCTTTAATCCCTTCATGAGCAGGTGTAATACTTGAGAGAGAGATATATTTTCTTTATTTTGCTTGTGGTATATTGAATGTGTATACACACACAAACATATATATATATATATATATATATATATATATATATATATATATATATATATATATATATATATATATATATATATATATATATATATATATATATAAACAAACAGGAAAAGTTACAAAACTGAAAAAAAGTTCACAACTGCCATTTAAATAAGGGCGACTAAAGAAATTTACCCTGGCGAGAGACTTCAATGCTCACAGGGCACCTAACCAACCTAATATTTTTAGAGATATCTTTTCTGCCGCAGTTTCAATGATATTAGTTCACAAACGATACAACAAAACTAATGAAAGGAATAGTCATCTTTCAATTAAATTCTAAGATAATGTAAAGTGGGTTCAAAATATCTGACCAGCATATAACTGCCATAAAATATTATATTTTTCAGTAAATTATAAAGCTTGAAAATTATTCAAACCAGTTAATTACCTATAATAATAATTAAATAATAAAATCTATTCTAAATAGAAGTATAATTGTTACAAATATCTATAAAGATAACCCACACATTAATACAGGGGATATTAATCAAAGATTAGCACAAGAATACACTTTTGATAAAAATCATGTAGGAAGCCCCGTCTTTATATATGATGTGGCCAAGTCGTGAACTGGAGTGAACGATGCGTGAACGATGCGGAATGATGCGGAAAGATGAGTGAACGTGTTGTGAACTTGTCGTGAACTAGTCCTGCCAATTCGTGCCATGTCCTGAACGTGGCGTCAACTTGTCGTGAACTATGCTTGAACGTGTCGTGAAATTGTCGTGAACAGTGCGGGAACCTCCCAGTGTGTGCCAGAAATGCGTGCAAGTGTCAAGGGGGCTTTACACATCCTCCTGAAGAAAGAGGGCTCTCTACACCAGTGTGCGAATTACAGGCATATGAACATACAGACAGAACCAGATCACTACCCCCTCCCAAACATCGCCAACGTTACCTCTTACTTGCATATAGCGAAGGTTTTCTCCACGCTTGAACTCTTGAATGGGTATCATCAAGTGCCCATGAACTCAGAAGACATCCTCAAGAACGCCATCATCCATCCCCTTCGGTACATCCATCTTAAATTACTCCTGTTTAGGCGTTTGCAATGTTGATCGCCTTAAACCTGCATATCTCCTGCAAGATCGCCCGTTTATAGTGCGCCTCTCATGAGCAGGGCACCTTATTCCTCATGTATATCTCCTTTAGGACGGAAGCCATGTATCGCACGTGTTTCACACATGCTCGTACACTGTAACAGTATTTCCTTTTTTTATATATATTGCTCGTCACCCCCCATCCCCCATCCCCCACCCGACAAAATAACAAAACCTGTTTGAGCTTGCCTTTTCCTGCCTTAGTTGGGGTAAATTTTTGCGACGTTCTTCCTTGACAGTACTTATATATAAGCTCATTGTCTGTTTAATAAAGTTTAGTTGCATCCCTCTCGCCTCTCTATCATAACCTAGCACTTATTTGATTTACCCTACGATTTTCATTATAATTTTCAATGAAAAAATATTCATATATATATATATATATTTGTGTGTGTGTGCGTGTTTATGTGTATAGTGACAGTGTTTATTTGACATTATTATCTAGATCCTAAAACAATCTGTAGGTTGTAAACGGTACTTGCTCAAGAACAAACTTATTTTCGTGTTTATAGCTGAGTAACTATCCGAAATATAAGTAATGCAGGCTGTGAAGATAACACATAATTTTCTTCTTAAAATCCGAACCTGACAAAAAAACAAAATGAAAAATTTGGTTATTCAATGCAATGATGTATAGTAGAGTACGGAAACATTCTGAAGCTAATATTCAAAATGGAAGTTCAATATAGACATTATAAGTGGATGGTGATTTAACAAATATAAAAATAACTAAACAAATAACACTGATGCTAATAAAGATAAAAACTGTATTACACTTGTACAAAAGATTAAAAAAGTCTTGTAGATGTAAATAACTGATGAAAAAATAAGAGAAAAAGAACATATTCTAGGTTACACTGATGGTACCAGTATATAGGAAATCTGCAATTTAAATATATATATATATATATATATATATATATATATATATATATATATATATATATATATATATATATATATATATATATATATATATATATATATATATATATATATATATATATATATATATATATATATATATATATATATATATATATATATATATATATATATATATATATAAAAGACTAACAATCCATGAAGAACGTTAATAAAAGCAAAGAAAAATCGAAGAAAATTTTACTTTTACTTCGGATACTTTTCTCCGCGGAAACGAGGCCGCGGAGGGAGGTGTTGAAGGGATAAGAAATGCCACCAAGCCTTACAAAGTCTCGCCTTCGAAAGCTCGATAAATCCAAACGCTAGGAGGAGACTTTCCCCAGATAAGGAATGATGTCACCATAGGATAGGACGGACTTCTCGACTTCAAAAAAAAGAAAAGAAAAAAAAAGACCCCCCCTCTCTCTCTCTCTCTCTCTCTCTCTCTCTCTCTCTCTCTCTCTCTCTCTCTCTCTCTCTCTCTCTCTCTCTCTCTTAATTCTTCTTGTATGTTTGTCCTTATCTTATGCAATTTACGGATTTTAAATAATAGTTTTGTTTGATTTTTCTCTCGATTTTCAATTTAACTGGTTATACAGACACATACACAATCATACATGCACACACAAACAGATATATATATATATATATATATATATATATATATATATATATATATATATATATAAATATGTATATGTATATATATATATATATATATATATATATATATATATATATATATATATATATATATATATTCCTCGTACTTATTTCTACGCTTTGTGTTTTCATTATCCCTCAACCTGCCTTTCAATTAGAATCTTAACATTAGTTCACCATGTAATAATCAAAAGAATTCCTAAATGCTTTGGGATTTCAGTTTAATATTCAACAGTTACCAGACAACTATCTGTTTTCTTATTGGCATGCAAGTAGATAGCTAAATATATAGGAAAGATTATTATGAGAGAGAGAGAGAGAGAGAGAGAGAGAGAGAGAGAGAGAGAGAGAGAGAGAGAGAGAGAGAGAGAGAGAGAGAGAGCAGTGGCTTTTTTCGTTATCTATATTAAGGTAATACATTTGGAGAATATGAAGAAGGAGAAAGATACAAAGCAAAAGCAATTCTGATGATTAGAAGAAAGAATGAATGAAAAGAAGAAAACATTGAAAAAAAGAGAAAGACCTGGCTATTTGAGGGTAATAGTGAGAACACACGTAGCGGTACAGAAAAACAAAGAGCTGACCTCCCACCCCCGCAAAAAAAAAAAAAATAAAAAAAATAAAAAACTTAATCACACGACATTGTAGGTGTTTTGGCGAGTAGTGAATGCTTCTATTTTTCATAGGACTGATTATGTTGGACAAATATAATCTAATAGCCAAGCAAGCTTAATAAGACTCATTACAAGAGCTAAAGCAGTATTTTTCCTTTGACCCTAACGTTCTGCCCTATTACTTAAGGGAAGAATGACAGTCATTAGGTTTATAGTCTCTGGCGAACAATTGAGTTATATTTATCAAGCAGTGTGTAGGAAGTGACCAGTTTATTTATAGTGCAGAGTTTGCTTTGAAGGTATTATAAAAGTTCCATGTCTAATGTTGTTATATCAGTCGTATTTAAAGCTATTTGGATATTCATGTGACTTTTTTTTATCTATGACAGATAGATATCTTTTTCGGAATTTTTGAAGCATCGAATATTACCAAACATCCATGAGTTAAACGTACATGAAGAGAAAAATCATAAAAAGACGCATGTGATTAATACCTTGAAGAAGGGATTCCAGCCTTTTTCTAATTCTTTAGAGCCATTTAGTACCAAAAGTAACACTAGGAATATCCGAAAATTTTCTTTGTTACTAAACGTCCTAAAAGCTAACAATGTCAGTGCAATTATACGATGCAAGCTGTTAAAAAGAAAGAACTACAACCATCAATCAATATATTACATGAAATAGTTGGCTATTGCAGAATTGTAATTCAAGTTAGATTTATATTCTTAATGACAACGAATTCCACAACTATCTATTGTATTTGCATCAAAATTTCAAATATCTAAATACAAGCAATTTCAAAAATAGTAACTGGGTGTAATATCAAGTTAACCCTGGAACGGTACGGTGGGTCGTCCGCGACCCCGAGCGTCAAAAAAAAAAAAAAAAGGTTTTTCTCACGTGACTCACCCCCGTGACTGAATTTGTGGGTGATCGACCTGCAGTAGGTGTCTCGCCTACACGCTCTAGTAGTGTCCAGATGTGCATTGCTGTAGCTGTACTCCTTCCCCGATTTCTGAGACGCGTTGGGGTCGAGCGCGACCAAGTTTACCCTTCTAAGGTAATTTGCATAATTATCAAAGTTATTACGTATTATGAAATTGTCGTAGAATGGTGCAACTTGTATAGGTTATCAGTTGTGGAAAGTCTTGGTGGATTGTTTGGCTACCATGTGCATGATTTTTTTTTAGTTAAAATGTCGTTCATCACCACGAGGATCATTTTACCGCTAGTGCCCCTTTTTCATTTTTTTTCATTTTTTTGCCAAGTCATTTTTCCGTAAGATATTGCCAAATAGTGTCGTAAAACTTTTGCTTTTTTAGTGTTGGAAAGTGTGTCTAGATGATCTGGCTACCCATGCGTGACTTTGTTTTTGTCAGATACGACGTAGTTATTGGTATATTGGGTATTTAACTGCGGTTGCCAATTTCTGTTTTTTTTTTTTTTCAATATTTGTAAAAATTTACTACGTAGTAAGGAATTGCCGTATATTATTGATTTTTTTTCATGTTTATGTGTTAGAAAGTGTGCCTTGATGGTTGGGCTAACACGTGCATATCTTTTTTTTTATCTGAGATGCCGTATATTAGAATGTTGGGCATTTTACCGCGAGTGCCCCTTTTTCCTTTTTTTTTCATTTTTTTGCCAAGTCATTTTTTCGTAAGATATTGCCAAATAGTGTCGTAAAACTTTTGATTTTGAGTGTTGGAAAGTGTGCCTAGATGATCTGGCTACCCATGCGTGACTTTGTTTTTGTCAGATACGACGTAGTTATTGGTATATTGGGTATTTAACTACGGTTGCCAATTTCTGTTTTTTTTTTTTTCAATATTTGTAAAAATTTACTACGTAGTAAGGAATTGCCGTATATTATTGATTTTTTTTTCATGTTTATGTGTTAGAAAGTGTGCCTTGATGGTTGGGCTAACACGTGCATGTCTTTTTTTTTTATCTGAGATGCCGTATATTAGAATGTTGGGCATTTTCCGAGAGTGCCCCTTTTTATTTGTTTTGCATTTTTTTGCTTAGTCATGTTACCGTAAGGAATTGGCAAGTAGTGTCGCAAAACTTATATTTTTATAGTGTTGGAAAGTGTTTCTAGATGATCTGGCTACCCATGCCTATCTTTTTTTTTAGCCAGATATAGCGTATATATAGGTATGTGTTCGATTTTCCTGTGATTGCCATATTTTCGTTTTTTTCCCATTTCTTTCAAAATTACTACGTACTAAGGAACTATCACAGAGTAATGATTCATTTAGATGTTTATTTGTCGGAAAATGTGCCTTGATGGTTTGCCTAGCACGTGGCTGAAATTTTTTTTTTCTGAAGTGCGTATAATAAAATGTTGGCCATTTTTCCGCGAGTGCCCCTTTTTATTTGTTTTTAATTTTTTTACTTAGTCATGTTACCGTAAGGAATTGGCAAGAAGTGTCGCAAAACTTATATTTTTATAGTGTTGGAAAGTGTTTCTAGATGATCTGGCTACCCATGCCTATCTTTTTTTTTTAGCCAGATATGGCGTATATATAGGTATGTGTTCGATTTTCCTGTGATTGCCATTTTTTCGTTTTTTCCCTTTTCTTTCAAAATTACTACGTACTAAGGAACTATCACAGAGTAATGATTCATTTATATGTTTATTTGTCGGAAAATGTGCCTTGATGGTTTGCCTAGCACGTGGCTGAAATTTTTTTTTTCTGAAATGCCGTATATTAGAATGGCCATTTTTCCGCGAGTGCCCCTTTTTATTTATTTTGCATTTTTTTGCTTAGTCATGTTACCGTAGGGAATTGGCAAGTAGTGTCGCAAAAATTATAATTTTATAGTGTTGGAAAGTGTTTCTAGATGATCTGGCTACCCATGCCTATCTTTTTTTTTAGCCAGATATGGCGTATATATAGGTATGTGTTCGATTTTCCTGTGATAGCCATTTTTTCGTTTTTTCCCATTTCTTTCAAAATTACTACGTACTAAGGAACTATCACAGAGTAATGCTTCATCTAGATGTTTATTTGTCGGAAAATGTGCCTTGATGGTTTGCCTAGTACGTGGTTGTATTTTTTTTTTCTGAAATGCCGTATATTAGAATGTTGGCCATTTTTCCGCGAGTGCCCCTTTTTATTTGTTTTGCATTTTTTTGCTTAGTCATGTTACCGTAAGGAATTGGCAAGTAGTGTCGCAAAACTTGTATTTTTATAGTGTTGGAAAGTGTTTCTAGATGATCTGGCTACCCATGCCTATCTTTATTTTTAGCCGAATATGGCGTATATATAGGTATGTGTTCGATTTTCCTGCGATTGCCACTTTTTCGTTTTTTCCCATTTCTTTCAAAATTACTACGTACTAAGGAACTATCACAGAGTAATGATTCCTCTAGATGTTTATTTGTCGGAAAATTTTGTTTACTTCTTTTTTGATTGAATATCATCAAATTTTTTTAGCTAAAATATTATATTGTTTTACATTTTTTTTTTTCGATTTTATTTTCCTTCAAAAACATTTTTTTGGGTCAGAATTTTAATTTTTTAGTCGTGAAATAATCGACAATTATCCAGCAACTCACCATACAATTTTTATGCATATCCAAGAATAATTAGATTAGTAAATAACACCTTGAAATTGACATACCCTTCCTATATTTCAAGTGGCAGATTAGGGAGTCTGAGTCAGTGTGGTTGGCGGCCATTTTGTGGACATATCCGAAGAGTAAGTTGCCCTATCTATATATATTCTTGTTCCCTATAGAATTTGTGATATTTTGGTATATTATTACCTGCATAAATATCATATTATATATTAAATATATGTATTTTTTTACGAAATTTCTAAGTACTCAAAAAATTACCTTTAGATATGGCCCCTGATATAAATGTAATTTACAAAATAATGAAGATTTCTTTACATATTTCTATTTTAGGATAACATATGTTTATTCCCTAAAAAAATTAGCCACTTCCTATTTCATTTGGGTACCCAAAAAAATTCATGAAATTTGGACAAATTTTTTTGGCCAAAAAAAGTTACCCTTTTTTTCTCATTTCAGATCTTCACCTCCATGGGTCTGACTTCATCCAAAATACATCAAGATGTGTCCTAAACATTCAAGAATCAATTCCTAAAAGGATTTGTGTATATATGTATAAACTTTTTTTTATGAATTTTTATGTAAGGTCTTTTTTTTCTACTTAATTTTTTAAAATATTTATAATAAATAGTTTTTCTGCAGATGAGTAGTATTTATCTTTACAGTTGTTTTAAGCATTCTTTGAAGTTTGTTTTTGGCAAAAGAAAAAAGGAGGTTACTGCCAAAATTGATTTTTCAAGAATTTTTTTTGGCGTCGGGGTCGCTCGCGTCCGAGTATACCCTTAAAGGGGTGTCCGAGGAGCGTACCTATCCAGGGTTAAAATGTCGTTCATCACCACGAGGACCATTTCACCGCGAGTGCCCCTTTTTCATTTTTTTTTCATTTTTTTGCCAAGTCATTTTTCCGTAAGATATTGCCAAATAGGGTCGTAAAACTTTTGCTTGTTTAGTGTTGGAAAGTGTGTCTAGATGATCTGGCTACCCATGCATGACTTTGTTTTTGTCAGATACGACATAGTTATTGGTATATTGGGTATTCAACTGCGGTTACCAATTTCTGTTTTTTTTCAATATTTGTAAAAATTACTACGTAGTAAGGAATTGCCGTATATTATTCATTTTTTTTTCATGTTTATGTGTTAGAAAGTGTGCCTTGATGGTTGGGCTAACACGTGCATGTCTTTTTTTTTATCTGAGATGCCGTATATTAGAATGTCGGGCATTTTACCGCGAGTGTCCCTTTTTCATTTTTTTTTCTTTTTTTTGCCAAGTCATTTTTCCGTAAGATATTGCGAAATAGTGTCGTAAAACTTTTGCTTTTTTAGTGTTGGAAAGTGTGTCTAGATGATCTGGCTACCCATGCGTGATTTTGTTTTTGTCAGATACGACGTAGTTATTGGTATATTGGGTATTTAACTGCGGTTGCCAATTTCTGTTTTTTTTCAATATTTGTAAAAATTTACTACGTAGTAAGGAATTGCCGTATATTATTGATTTTTTTTTCATGTTTATGTGTTAGAAAGTGTGCCTTGATGGTTGGGCTAGCACGTGCATGTCTTTTTTTTTTATCTGAGATGCCGTATATTAGAATGTTGGGCATTTTACCGCGAGTGCCCCTTTTTATTTGTTTTGCATTTTTTTGCTTAGTCATGTTACCGTAAGGAATTGGCAAGTAGTGTCGCAAAACTTATATTTTTATAGTGTTGGAAAGTGTTTCTAGATGATCTGGCTACCCATGCCTATTTTTTTTTAGCCAGATATGGCGTATATATAAGTATGTGTTCGATTTTCCTGTGATTGCCATTTTTTCGTTTTTTCCCATTTTTTCAAAATTACTACGTACTAAGGAACTATCACAGAGTAATATTTCATTTATATGTTTATTTGTCGGAAAGTGTGCCTTGATGGTTTGCCTAGCACGTGGCTGAAATTTTTTTTTTTCTGAAATGCCGTATATTAGAATGGCCATTTTTCCACGAGTGCCCCTTTTTATTTGTTTTGCATTTTTTTGCTTAGTCATGTTACCGTAAGGAATTGGCAAGTAGTGTCGCAAAACTTATAATTTTATAGTGTTGGAAAGTGTTTCTAGATGATCTGGCTACCCATGCCTATCTTCTTTTTTTAGCCAGATATTGCGTATATATAGGTATGTGTTCGATTTTCCTGTGATTGACATTTTTTCGTTTTTTCCCATTTCTTTCAAAATGACTACGTACTAAGGAACTGTCACAGAGTAATTATTCATTTAGATGTTTATTTGTCGGAAAATGTGCCTTGATGGTTTGCCTAGCACGTGGCTGAATTTTTTTTTCCTGAAATGCCGTATATTAGAATGTTAGCCATTTTTCCGCGAGTGCCCCTTTTTATTTGTTTTGCATTTTTTTGCTTAGTCATGTTACCGTAAGGAATTGGCAAGTAGTGTCGCAAAACTTATATTTTTATAGTGTTGGAAAGTGTTTCTAGATGATCTGGCTACCCATGCCTATCTTTTTTTTAGCCAGATATGGCGTATATATAGGTATGTGTTCGATTTTCCGGTGATTGCCATTTTTACGTTTTTTCCCAATTCTTTCAAAATTACTACGTACTAAGGAACTATCACAGAGTAATGATTCCTCTAGATGTTTATTTGTCGGAAAATTTTGTTTACTTTTTTTTCGATTGAATATCATCAAATTTTTTTAGCTAAAATATTATATTGTTTTACATTTTTTTTTTTTCGATTTTATTTCCCCTCAAAAAAATTTTTTTGGGTCAGAATTTCAATTTTATAGTCGAAAAATAATCGACAATTATCCAGCAACCCACCATACAATTTTTATGCATATCCAATAATAATTAGATTAGTAAATAACACCTTGAAATTGACATACCCTTCCTACATTTCAAGTGGCAGATTAGGGAGTCTGAGTCAGTGTGGTTGGCGGCCATTTTGTGGACATATCCGAAGCGTAAGCTGCCCTATCTATATATATTCTTGTTCCCTATAGAATTTGTGATATTTTGGTATATTTTTACTTACATAAATATCATATTATATATTAAATATATGTATTTTTTTACGAAATTTCTAAGTACTCAAAAAATTACCTTTAGATATGGCCCCTGATATAAATGTAATTTACAAAATAATGAAGATTTTTTTACATATTTCTATTTTAGGATAACATATGTTTATTCCCTAAAAAAATTAGCCACTTCCTATTTCATTTGGGTACCCAAAAAAATTCATGAAATTTGGACAAATTTTTTTGGCCAAAAAAAGTTACCCTTTTTTTCTCATTTCAGATCTTCACCTCCATGGGTCTGACTTCATCCAAAATACATCAAGATGTGTCCTAAACATTCAAGAATCAATTCCTAAAAGGATTTGTGTATATATGTATAAACTTTTTTTTATGAATTTTTATGTCAGGTCTTTTTTTTCTACTTAATTTTTTAAAATATTTATAATAAATAGTTTTTCTGCAGATGAGTAGTATTTATCTTTACAGTTGTTTTAAGCATTCATTGAAGTTTTTTTTGGCAAAAGAAAAAAGGAGGTTACTGCAAAAACTGATTTTTCAAGAATTTTTTTGGCGTCGGGGTCGTTCGCGTCCGAGTATACCCTTAAAGGGGTGTCCGAGGAGCGTACCTATCCAGGGTTAATTTTAACTTTAATTTTATCATTCTCCTAATATATCTACTGTACCTACATGAAGTGTTGCCCTCATTACTGAGAATTTATGAAATAGTCAAGTGGAAAGCTGAAGTTGTGACAAATTGGGGGCCTGTCCGGGATGTAGTTACGTATGTGTTACGCTTACGCTCGATCTTGACGGATTGTGAAATTCATTTTGTTGTTTCTCTAAAATGATGGACAACATGAGTGTAGTGTATTAGTGATATTTTGCTAGTTTATAACTGACCACCACCGGATAGTGTTCTCCAGCGCGCTCACACTTTCACCTAGAGAATGTCGTGTTGCTACACGTCATCTTAAGCATGCATTGAGATTTTGGAGGACGTGCAGGCAGGGTAATGGCAGCCTAGAATTCGTCATTCTTTTAACCCTCGACTCTGTTGACTACCATCGCTTAGCGATATCTTCATAGTCGCCCCAACTTCTCGAGGTGCTTCGAGGCATTCAAAACCTCATCATAAGGAATTGAAAGATTCCTTCCTTAGAAACTTCTGCTCCTCTTACTCAGGGTACGACCTTCGCTCTTTAAAGGATTTCGGCTTCATATTGTTACGACCACGTGGTCAAGAACTTCGTTCCACCTCGATGGATATTTAAAGGTTTATTCCTTGTTCAGGTAACTGTTGGTACTTCCAATTATTTACTTCATTAAAAATATTTTATTCAAGATTATTAGTGGTTGTGCATTATTGGTGAACCAAGTTTTCTGATTGGCATGGATTATTAAAGCCTTGTTCATTTAAGTGAATTTCTGAACATTGTAGGACTTAAGGATTAAGGAAATTCCTCTGGTTTGTGGGTGCCTTCGCACCATAAATCCATGAATGTCCTGACGTTTTTAAGTCTTAAAGCTTTTGTATAGTAGTAATATAATTTCCAGTGATATTTTCCATTTTATCAGTATTGAGAGATGCCTTTTGATCTTGAGAAATTCTTAGGTGCACCCAGGGAGCACCTAAATACACTACACGTGGCTAAAAAGGACCAGCTTCGCCAAATAGCTGTAAGGGCAAGAATATCTGTAGGTCATGCTGTGGTGAAAGCTGAACTATTGGGAAAGATATTAGATTTCCTGATAAATAGTGGTAACATAACTGAAGAAGAGGCTATTCCCTTAAGGCCTTTAACACTTGAACGAGGTGCTGCTCGTACTGTTACTATAACTGAAGACCCAGAGATAGTGAAATTGAAACTCCAACTTGAACTGCAGCAGGTAACAGTAGAGGCTGAACAAAAAAGGCTAGAAGCTGAACAAAAAAAGCTTGAAGCTGCAAATGCCGCAGTAGAAACTGAGCAAAGAAGACTTGAAATAGAACGTAAAGAAAAAGTTCTGTTGGAAAAGGAACTATCAGCCATAAGAATAGAAGAAAGGTTGGCAGAAAAACAGCTACCCGATGCTTTTGACCTTAGTAAAGCACGCAAACTCCTGCCTGTCTTCGATGAAAATGATCCTGATGTTTTTTTTCATTACTTTTGAAAACACTGCAACGTCTCTCAACTGGCCTAGAGACCAATATGTTCTCTTAATCAGAAACTCCTTTAAAGGAAAAGCTGCATATGTGTCAGCACAACTTGTCCAAGAAAGGTATTATGAAGTCTTTAAAACTGCCATATTAGATGCTTATAGTATTACAGCAGAAGGGTATAGACAAATCTTCAGACAAACTTTGAAGAACCAAGCTCAAACCTATCTAGAGTTTTTCACATTGAAGTTGAAGCAGTTTAATAAATGGATAGATAAGGAACAAATAACTACTTTAGAACAATTAAAGAATTTAATAGTTTTAGAAGAATTCCTGAGGCGTATTCCAGCTAATGTGGCAATGTTTATTAGAGAAAAACAAGAAAAAGATGGCAAAAGGGCTGCCCTATTAGCTGATGATTACCATCTCATTCATAAACTTAAACCACATTCGTCCTCACCTTCATCTTCCCCCCAGGTTTGTACTTTTTGTAAGAAAGAAGGTCATCATATTAAAGACTGTCCTAGTCCCAAATGCAAAGCATCTCATGGTAAGGCTTCTCTTAATGCTTTTTCACAAGGACCCAAATCAGGGAATACTGCAAATAAAACGACTCTTCACTGTGCTCAACCTCTATCAGACTTTACAGCATTTACATATCCTGGTAAAGTAAATGATATTCCCGTGAAAATTTTGAGAGATACAGGGTCCTCTCAAACTATCATTAGCTCAAAGTTAAAAGATTTAGCTAAACCAACAGATCAGTATGTAACTGTGTCAGATTTGACTTGTCAAAAGGTTTTACCTATTGTACAGATTTCTCTTGATTGTCCTTATTTTAAAGGTTCAACTAATGTCGCCTTGTTGGATTCTGACCTGCCTTGCAAGAACATAGACATGGTACTTGGTAATGACTTGGCTCAAACTAACGGTACTCCTAGTCTTATCATTACCCAGCCTGAAGTAGTGATCGAAAAAGCTTGCAAAGAGTTTTCTCCGGTGATAGAGCTTCCCTGCCAAGTAGTCACCAGGTCTACAACCTCAACTTCTAGCGACACTGAACACACAGGTAAGGTGGATCAAAGTACCTTAGGTGAAAAAGTCCTTACTGATCTTGTTGATATTCCCTCAGATGAATTTGTAGAGTATCAAAGGTCTGATGATAGTTTGAAAGAATACTTTGATAAAGTAAAAGATGACGTTGATGAAAGTAAGTTACCATATTTTTATCTTGATAATAACATCCTTATGAGACGTTATAGACCTTTGAAGATTGCAGGACAAAATTCCTGGCATGATAGTTACCAGCTTGTAGTTCCTTCTAATCTTCGTGCAGCCTTATTGGATCTTGCTCATTCAGCAGAGTCTCATCTAGGCATTTCCAAAACCTATAAGCGTTTGCTGGACGATTACTACTGGCCTGGTATGAAAGCTGATGTAAAGCACCACATAGAATCTTGCCATCCCTGCCAGGTAACTGGTAAACCAAATCAGAAAATACCTCCAGCACCATTAGTTCCTATTACAGTACCTAATTCTCCTTTTGAAAAGGTAATTGTAGATTGTGTTGGTCCACTTCCTAAAACTAAAAAACAAAATGAGTACATTTTAACCTTGTTGTGTCCAACTACTAGATTTCCTTTAGCCGTACCTATAAAAAACATATCTGCTAGAACAATTATTGTTAATCTTCTTAAAATATTCACCATTTTTGGTTTTCCAAAAGAGCTTCAGTGTGATCAGGGGACAAACTTCACTAGTGATTTGTTTAAGCAAACTTTAAAGCAGTTAAACATCTCTCATATTTTTGCTTCAGCTTATCACCCCCAGACTAATGGAGCCCTCGAACGAGTACACCAGACCATTAAAAACCTCCTGCGCAAGTACATTTGTGAAACTGGACGAGACTGAGATGAAGACCTGGATCTGCTTATGTATGTACTTAGGAGTACGCCTAATGAATCGACTGGAATTTCTCCCTTCGAGATGATGTTCGGCCGCAGACCTAGGACAAACCTTAGTATGGTAAAAGAAAACATCCTAAGAGGTACTTACAAAGACCAGCAAGTAAGTATTCCGCAATACCTTCAAAGTCTTAAGGTTAAATTTGACCATGTTTATGAATTTGCCAATCTGAATTTAACTAACAGTCAGATTCGAATGAAAAACCATTACGATAAAAAGGCCAAAATTAGAACTTTCAAAGTAGGAGATGATGTACTTGTATATCGACCAGTTCCAGGAGCTCCATTGAGAGAAAAATTTATGGGTCCGTATAAAATCACTAAAAGGGTCTCTAAAACAACTTATGCAATTGAAACTCCAGATAAAAGGAAGCCTAGCCAGTTAGTGCACATTAATCTTATAAAACCATACCAATCTGCAAAGATTTCTCCACAGGTAGTTCACCTGATAAGTAGAGAGACTGATCACTCCACTCACAACTCGAGGATAACTACTCCCATCGAGACTTCTCCTACCCCGAAAAACATAGTACCCGAGGCAGTTGATAATGATAAACTTTTAGCTCCTCTTGAGCCAGACGGAGAAGAAACTTTGGCTCATAATCATATTTTGTCATGGAAAGATGCTAGTAATTCACAGATTCTTTCTTTGCTTTCACAGTATCTTGGTCATCTTCCTAAGGTGGAAAGGGAAGAATTAGAGGCTGTTCTGAAGTCTTATCCTGCAATATGTTCAGACACTCCTGGTTGCTGTACCTTGGTGCAACATGATATTGTGCTAGAACCAAACGCCAATCCCGTTCGTCAACCTTTTTATCGGGTGTCCCATCGTTTATTACCAGCCTTGAAGGCTGAGGTTGAGTATTTACTAAAACTAGATTTGGCTGCACCAAGTAAGTCTCCCTGGGCATCGCCTTGTATTTTAGTAAAAAAGCCTAACAATTCCTATCGTATGTGTACGGATTATAGAAGGGTTAATTCTGTAACGGTCAAGGATGCTTATCCATTACCTAGAATTGCAGATATTATTGACTCTGTGAGTAATTCTAAATACCTTACCCAGATTGATCTCTTGAAGGGTTATTATCAAATTAAATTAACAGATAGGACAAGAGAGATATCAGCCTTTATAACACCTTTTGGTCTCTTTGAATACAGAGTTTTGCCATTTGGGATGACTAATGCTCCAGCTACATTCCAAAGGATGGTCCATGAAGTTACACGGGGTTTGGAGGGTGTGTATGTCTATTTGGATGACATCGTAATTGCTAGTATCTCCTGGGACGAACATCTCAAGATCTTAAAAGAACTTTTCAAAAGACTCCTGGAAGCTAATCTAGTTATTAATTTAGCCAAGAGTTCATTTGGTAAGGCAAAAGTTACATACCTAGGACATGTCATTGGCAGTGGCTCCATATTACCCAAGGATACTAATGTAAAGGCTATAACTTCATTTCCCACTCCTAGTGATAAAAAAGAACTCAAAACTTTCTTAGGTATGGTGTCATATTATTCAAAGTTTTGTCCTAATTTTGCCATCATAACTTCTCCTCTACATGTCTTGACATCCAGCAAAGTAAGGTTTCACTGGACACAGGATCACGATAAGGCCTTCCGGCAGCTAAAGTTATTCATGACTTCATCTCCTTTGTTGCAAGCTCCTAATCTTACTAAACCTTTTTTTATACAGGTCGATGCTTGCAATACTGGATTTGGTGGTGTCCTACTACAAGAAATCAATGGGACCAGTACTTTTCCTCCTTTGTTGGAACACCTGCTGCCAGTATCTTATTACTCGGGAGCGTTCAAAGGCGCTCAACTAGGATGGCCTACCATCGAGAAAGAATTATATAGTCTTGTTGCAACTGTCCTTCATTTTCGTCCATATCTGGAAGGTGCTGCACGTGTCGTCATTTACACCGACCACAAACCCCTTACCTTCCTCGAAAGGGCAAAGCTTAACAACAAGAAACTTCTTCGATGGTCATACATCTTGTCGTCTTACAACATTGAGATCCACAGCATTCGAGGATCAAACAACACCATCGCCCACGCATTATCACGTCTTAGACAGAAAACCACAATTCACTAAATTTGTCAATAAGATTGTCATAGTAATTTTATTCCTAACAGGGGGGAACTATAATAACCCTCCTATCATTATTTAGCATTTCTAATTACACCTATTATTGTGTATAATTTTAGCGCCATCTATTGATTGCTGATCGTAGCGGACAGCATGAATGAAATTACCTTTTGTTATTTTTACGTATGTAATCCTTGGAAATGTTTACTTCCAAGCTCTTTCAAGTTAATACTTTTGAGTTCGTTATCCGGTGGCTAATTCTTCACTTGTTGCTAGTGTTTATTTAGTGGTTATTTGTTATTATTTTGTTATATATTTATACGTGATTTAAAATAAGTAAAGTCTTTGTTTAATTTTAACTTTAATTTTATCATTCTCCTAATATATCTACTGTACCTACATGAAGTGTTGCCCTCATTACTGAGAATTTATGAAATAGTCAAGTGGAAAGCTGAAGTTGTGACAATATATATATATATATATATATATATATATATATATATATATATATATATATATATATATATATATATATATATATATATATATATATATATATATATATATATATATATATATATATATACTTAGACTTGAAAAGATAGAGGGAGAAAAGAATAATGAGAAAGCTAGCATGCGTAGATCGAATTACTTTAAGTAAAAGTGGTAGGGTATTATTAATTTCTGATGTCTTAAACTTGTAACCTTAAGAAACTTCAGTGAGAAAAAGAAAGATTTACCAGTTGTAAATTGTGATTGCTACTTGGTAAAAAAAAAAAAAAAAAAAAAAACTGTACAAACAAATTACACAAATCAAACAATTTAACAGCAATATTGTTAAGAATGAATTACGTTCAAATAGGTATGTTTGATGTCAATGGAAAACCTATTGGTTCTGCATAGCAAGGCATTGTGATAAACGAACAACGTATATTAAGCTCCTATAAACAATTTGATTGGTATTATTGATACGAATATACAGGAAGAAAAATGATCTAGCATTAGATAAAGACAATGGTAACGTCAATACGCGTATTTATATATTTGATGTTTACTATATCATAAAGGTGGATTTGTGTTTCATTTCAAAATTTCTGTAAACAAATAGCAATTCATAGTCAATTACAATTTTGCAACTGAGGAGTTATGCAAGCAGTGAAGGAGAGGGGGAATTCATAAACCTTTTATAGATTGCAGTTAAAGGTTATCAAGTTTAGAAAGGGTGATAAGACGATAAATTATTCGAATGTATAATCAAATGTCCAGTGAATGCCACGGTATTGCATAAGCATATTAATGACAAATTGCAAAGTGAAATCCATTACAATAATGTACGAATATTCAAGTGATGAAGGGAAAGTGGGAGGCGAAGGAAAGAGAACAAATTGTATTTAACATGAGCATAATAATGTTAACAATTAGATATGATAAATAATCAGGAGCAATTTATTTATAATAACAACAATAATACAACTTCACCGTATGGTCCATAAAGTTATTTAAACCAAGATTATACAAATAATGTGTATCACTATGGCCAGAGGTAGAAAATTAAGGGAGAAGGGAAGAAATAAGTAAAGAAAACTAAACCATTTCAGGTGAACGTATCCGTGAAAAGATCTGCTGTCTCGTTTCGGTGGCAGTCATCAGGTGGATGTCCATGTAACTGTTTAGGGAGTGTGAAAGAAATCTCTGCTTCAATGGCCCCAGTGTGTGACAAGGGACGACAGTTAATTATGCTCTCTGCTCCAATTAATACGGCCTCCACATCGAGGACGGATAACTTCCGCCCGAAGAAGGCTTTATAGAGAAATTCATTTTTAAAGTAAAGAATCTTTCATGAAACTAACGTACTTGAGGTTATCGATTTATGATTAATTTCCATGTCAGATTCCAGCCGGTAAGTATTAGTTGATTGACATGAATAGTGGTACGTATTATGTAACCCCTTTAGGTTATACAGGGCGGAAATATTGAATCATCATCAAGAGAAAAGTTGGCTTAAAATGGCTAGCGCTACTTCACCAAATATAATGACAATGAAACTTATATCATACCAACTTCAGCATTCACCGATGAATAAGAAAATTACCACATTAATTTTGTGTCTTATCACTGTGCATATCCAACTGCTAGAAAACGTTTACAAATTTATTAAGAAAATACATAAAAGTTGTTCAGGAAGTGGTACACACGGAGGTTGGACGTTTGCCGGATCATATAATATATTAGATACAGAGAAAATAAGTCAATCAACACATCATTATGTAAATGATAGAAGAAAAACAGAAATAAATGAATCTCTCTCTCTCTCTCTCTCTCTCTCTCTCTCTCTCTCTCTCTCTCTCTCTCTCTCTCTCTCTCTCTCTCTCTCTCTCTGAAAAAGTAGCACAGTACTTTCACTTACAAAATCGCCCGAGAACAAAATCATACAGCATACAGATAATCTGTGAAAAAAAATTTAATGTACCTAGTTAACACACACACACACACATACACACACACACACACACACACACACACATATATATATATATATATATATATATATATATATATATATATATATATATATATATATATAGAGAGAGAGAGAGAGAGAGAGAGAGAGAGAGAGAGAGAGAGAGAGAGAGAGAGAGAGAGAGAGAGAGAGAGAGAGATGGGCTAATCTTAAAGTTTCCACTTATCACTATCTGCGATAGAGTTAGAAATAAGGGCTGAGCAGCTCTATTCAGTATTAGAGGAATTTCCTTATGGGTCTGCTGATAATAATATGCATTTATGGCTTTATTTTTGTAATAATGATAAAAGCAACGGTTATAGTTAAATCAGCAGATCCAGAGATCATTTCCAGCGGAGCCGATTTTCCTTAATAATGCTGCCGTCGCTTCACTAAGAGAAGGGAAGGAGAATAACAGCCATGGAGACCTGGCATACATAGTGCCACAACTTTACGTGGGTCAATCCACTGAAACCCATGGTCAAATCGTAAAAATAAGGTGGGATAAGCTCTTGTATTCATTGTTTCGCATAGGTATTGGTTTTCTCTAGATCTACATACGTAGGGTCGGCCTGACAACGGTAGGATTTAGGGCACTTCTACGCATGACGTCATCATCGCCTTTGCCCAAAAAGAACTCTTGCGTATTTACCTTTTTATTCAGTCATTACGCATTCCCAGTTGAAGGATTTACTTCCTGGATATTTTTTCTCATGGAAATTTAGTATATTGTTGTTTACTTTATCACTCTTCACCAATGTAGCATCGTTAGAGAAAACATGAAACTAAATATTTTCAGTCCATTACTTGTACAGAAATATAAATAACATATAATTTGCAGTTTCAGAAATTATTTCTTAATTTATTTAGTGTTTCTATATTACAATTTTCATATATAAATTAAATATGATTTGCAGTTTCATAAAAAAAGTTATCAATTCTTTTACACTATATCTATTTTACAATTTTCATATATTTCCGATTTATATTTCTGTATCTTCATTTTTTCATTGAAATTATTTTAATTTTTTATTTTTTAAATGTCTGATTCTATGAAGTAGACAATTTTTGCAGAGATACAACATCAAAAGGTAAGGCCACCCTAGCAAGCTTCATATCGTCATTAATGATTACCCTTTCTTGAGTTTTTTTCGTGGACAGCTAAAAAGATTTCTCTCCTCTTACTTAGTTGAGAAAAGAAACAATCTAAGGTTACATGAAGAACATTCGTGTTCATTACATCTATCTAACATTCATCATTCACAACAACACTGGACCCTCGTATTTTTTAGATTAGGTAGATTCTGAAGAGCTTTTTTAACTGTAGAAACTTCTAAATACCTCAAAGATTTCTTCTCAATGTCAGAAGTGAGTGTTGTGACGGGACGAGAGAAGGTTGTGACTCAAAGACAGGATGAGTGAGTTCGTTATAGAACACTCTCTTATACATACAAAAGCTAAAGGCAACAAGACATTTCATGTTAAAAATCGACACCGTTACCGATGAGAAAAACAGGCATGTTTATTCAGGCTCTTTTCAGTGCGAGGGAAGAGCAAAGATAAAAGCATGATATCTACACAAGGAGATTCCAGGAAAGCTGAGTAAACCAGTTGGAATCCTTACACCAGGACATCAAAGCTGCTCTCAGGGTGCTATGAAAACGTTCAACCATTCCATTGGCAGCGGGGTTGTAGGCCGTTGTCTGATGTAGGGTGATGCCCAGGAGATTCACTAATGATGTCCACAATTGAGAGGTGAAAGTGGTACCCCTGTCAGATGTAATGTGCTCACGGATACCACGGATACCAAATCTTGCAATCCAACCTGAGAGCAAGCCAGATGTACATGAGGTGGACGTTGCAGTTTCCATGGGAATGGCTACAGGCCAACGAGTGGAGCGGTCGATAACGGTAAACAGTTAACGATGTCCTTGTGGTGTGGGTAAGGGGCCTACAACATTGACGTGAATGTGAGCGAAACGACGCTGATGTTGAGGAAAGGTGCCCACTCCTGAATCCGTGTGTCAATATACTTTGGAAGTTTGGCAAGAAGTACAGGTGCGGACCCAATCCTTAGCATCCTTAGAAATGCCGTGCCAAATGAACTTCGTCTTCAGCAACTGTGCGTTAGAACGGCACGAGGGATGCGAATGGCAGTGAATAAAATCAAACACCTGCCGGCGCATAGGAGCAGGAATCTAAGGTCGTGGTCTACTAGTACTGACGTCACAGAGGACGGTGGTGTTGGAGTCTTCGAGGGGGAAGTCTTCCAAACAGAGGGACGTGAAGGATGTCTTACATGCTTGAAACTCTGGATCCTGTCATTGGGCTTCAGCCAAGGCGTTGTAATCCAATCCCAGTTGAACGGCAGCCAACGTGTTTCTTGACAGGGCATCGGCAATGGGATTCATTTTCCCAGGGACGTATTGAAGGGTGCAATTGTATTCAGCCACGGCGGAGAGATGTCGGTATTGACGGGCGGACCAGGCGTCAGACTGTCGAGTGAAGGCGTGCACCAGAGGTATGTGGTCTGTGCGAATGATGAAGGGCGTACCTTCTAAGAAGTGGCGAAAGTGACGGACAGCCAAGTGCACCGCCAGCAATTTGCGATCGAAGGTAGAATAACCCGATTCTGCCTTGGACAGTTTTCTGCTGAAGAAGGCCAATGGGCGGGGCGAGCCGTTGACCACCTGCTCGAGTACTGCACCAATAGTGACGTCGTTGGTATCGGTGGAGAGAAGGAGAGGGGCATGTTAGGATAGGAAAAGTGAGAGCCGCAGCAGTTGATGGGGCCTTCTTTCCACTGCAGAGGGCCGCTTCTTGAAAGGGACCCAACTTCAGGTCCTTTGGGTTGCCCTTGAGGGAGGCGTAGAGGGGAGCAAGAGTGGCGGCAATGGCAGGCAGAAAACGGTGATAATAGTTGATCATGCCCAAGAATTCCTGCAGAGCTTTGACGGTCGAGGGCTTAGGGAAGTCCTAAACGGCTGCTACCTTCTCAAGGAGGGAATGGAATCCTTCAGGAGTGATGCGGTGCCCTAAGAACGATAATTCCTTGGTGCCAAAGGTACACTTGTCGTACCGGACTACAAGTCCGTTTTGTTGCAGGCGGTCGAGCACAATGCGCAGGTGACGGAGGTGTTCCTCTTTTGATGAGAACACAAGTATGTCGTCCACATAACATACACAGAAAGGGAGGTCCCCTAAGATGCCTTCCATGAGACGTTGAAACGTGGCCCCGGCATTATGAAGGCCAAAAAAGGAGTAATTGAAGGTGTATGTACCAAACGTAGTGGTGATGGCAGTTTTGGGGATGTCTTCTGGATTCATAGGCACCTGATAATACCCCTTTCCGAAGGTCGAGCGTAGAGAAAACCTTCACTTTGAGCAGGTAGGAAGTCACATCGGCGATGTTTGGGAGGGGATAGTGATCTGGTTCTGTTTGCATTATCGGGCCCCTGTAATCCCCGTACGGACGGAGGGAGCCCTCTATCTTCAGAACGATGTGTAAGGGTGACGACCATGGGCTGTAGGCCTTTTGGCAAAGGCCCATTTCCTCCATTTTGGCGTACGTCTGTTTGGCGGCTGCCAATCGTTCCGGTGCCAGACATCTGAATTTTGCGAAGACTGGGGGTCCCGTCGTCTTGATATGGTGATAAATACCGTGCTTGGCAGGGGCCGTGGGCGTTTGGCGAAGTTCTGGACGGAAAACTTCCGGGTACGACGTGAGGAGGTGGGCGTAGCCATCTCTTGGTGCGCTGATGTGGAGAGCGAGGTTGGAGGGGACAGGTTGAAGAGGTGTTGACAAGTACGAGTCTGCATTGACTAATCGTCGGTGGGCAACATTGACCAGAAGGTGGAAATGAGAGAGGAAATCCGCTCCGAGGATTGGCAATGTGACGTCAGCAACGAGAAACTTCCAATTAAATTTACCATTTCCGAACGACAAGGTAAGGGTCTCGTAACCGTAGGTGGGTATTGCAGATCCATTGGCAGACGTAGACGGACTACGTCATGTCCTGAAGTTCCCTTGGCAAAAGAGAACGACAAGCACCCGTATCTACCAATAATTGCACGCTCGTTCCTGCATCATGTAAAAAGAAAAGGTTAGAAACACGGGAGGTCATCGCCACGAGCGATGGCCTACTTACACATTTTTTTGCCACTGACAATCCTTGGCACATTTCTTCATGGTTGCCCCGAATCAGAAGTGGTAGTAGCAAAACTGCGGTAGAATGGGAGGTAGTAAACAGATAACAATCCTTATTGCTTGTTCCCTCATGTAAAAAGAAAAGGTTAGAAACACGGGAGGTCATCGCCACGAGCGATGGCTTACTTACAAGTTTTTTTGCCACGGACAATCCTTGGCACATTTCTTCGCGGTTGCCCCGAATCTGAAGTGGTAGTAGCAAAACTGCGGTAGAATGGGAGGTAGTTAACAGATAACAATCCTTATTGCTTGTTCCCTCCTAACCTTGTTGTCTTGAGATGATAATCCTTATTGCTTGCTCCCTCGTAACCTTGGTGTCTCTGAGACTTGAGCTTTGGTATTGCTCCCGTGTATGTTTTAATTAATAAAGTTCCTGTGTGAAGAACTGACGTCTCTCTCTACCCCCTGGATATTATATGGTAGCATAGCGTGGTTCGAGGGACTGCGGCGATTGTCTTAGAGATTGAATTTTACTAAGAAAGATAAAAGAAAATGATGAGCAGCTAAAAGTTCCCGAAAATCGGGGAGGGGGAGTAATCCGGAAGTTCAGTAAGTTGCTGCAAATGTGAAGCCGTCTGTGAGAAGGAAAACCAATGGATTTCGGCTTATGAACTGGAAAGGACGTATTGGTTCTGTCGACCAGAGTGCTTCGGGGAGCAGATATCATAGATAGATGAAGAAAACAAATTTGTTGTGATAATGCTGAACTGTTGATACATGGTGAGGCAGACGACCTGAGCCTGAAGTTGTGTGAGCCGAAGAATGGTAATTACGAGTCTTCACAACAGCTTAATTCTTTTGCTGTTGAGAGTGTTTGTGAGTGCTTGGGGATCTTCTGGAAGAAACCTTGAACCCTGATGTTATTATCTACAATAAAGTGAAACAGTCATAATGGTGTCTTCAGAATACTCTGCAGTTTCCTTACCAGGGTACATGGAAGATGAAAGTGAGCTTATGAACCAGTTGACCCGACTGGCTAACTTTGGAACCATAGACAATGCTGGAAATTTTATTTTCAAATTTTGTCATAAGTGTAAAGGCCCGGTATTGGGACATGAAGAAAATGGAGATGAGAGCAAGTGTGAAAATAATGATTTGAATTTAGGTGAAGTGGAACAGGTAAAACGGTGGCTAGAAACAAATGAACTTTTTGAGGCAGCCTAAAACCATTTAGATCAAAGGTATGAGGCTAGAATTTGTGGACAGTGCAATAAAGTATTTAAAAACAGAGCAACCAATATTTCGCACCAGAAAAACTTTCACAAAAAGTGGTATTTCGGTAAAGAAACAAACAGGACAATGTATGAGAAGAGTGATATGGATGGAAGACTAGCCAAATTATTGAAAATCATTGAAAAAAAATTGAGATAAACCAAGTTGGAAGTGAAAATAACCATGTTAATTTAGTTGAAAATCAGAAAGCTCCAATCTGGACTAATGGCCAGGATTTTGAAAGTTATTGCCATCAACTAAGGCTATGGGATCCACAGACAACCATTCCTCCAATTCAAAAATTTTTCGAATTGGTGGATAGTTTAAAAACAAACAAAGAGATTGGAGGATTATCAGAATTTGTGTCAAGAGAGGTTATAGAAAAAGTGAACACTAACAGTGTAAATATCATTGAAGACGTGATTGATTTGCTAAAGGGTAAATTTGAAAAAAACAATCTTGGAAAAAATGTCTGAATTGGTTTCTGAAATACAAAAATTTGAACAGAAAAATAAAGAAACAGGTGAAGAGTATCTGAATAGATTTGAGAATATTTTAGTGAAAATGGATAGAGCAAACTTTGGATCACAATAGAAGTTATGGACTACAGTTTTGTTTTTAGATAAGTCTAAATTAGAAACAACAGAAAAAATTTCAATTATGAAACAACTAAAAAATGTAGAAGATAAAGTGACAATAGAAATATGTAAAAAGGAGTTCAAGGAACTAAAGATAGAAAACCAAAGACCCGAAAAGGAATTGACGTATTTTATACAAATAGACAAAGATCTACATCGAGATCAAATGAGCAAAGAAATAGGAGACCATACTCCTGTTCACGAGACAGAAGCCAAAACAGAAGAGAGTCAGGAAGCAGATATCAGAGTAGAAGATATTACTCTCAATCAGGAAATAAAAACCGAAACAGAATAGACTCCTTTAAACGAAGAGAACCTTCGGAAAGGAGAAGTGAAGATCGTGAAGAACTTGAAAGGAATCGGCAAGATCGTCCAATGGAGGGCGGCAGGAGGCTCAGATCAGAATCGAGAGAGAAAAAATGTAAAAATGAATGCTGTCTGAATAGATTAAGTAACATCAGATTTATGAGTGTTGAAGATGAGAGAGGAGAAGTAGAAATGCCTGAAATTTACTTCACGGATGAAATCAATGAAACTGAGATGATTATTGACAATGGTGCACCCATAAATGTGGCAGGAATTAAATGGATAGAAGAATATCTGAAGAAAAATCAATTTGGAAAAGGACAAGTTAATGTTAAAAGGATAGAAAAGAAAAAGTTCAAATTTGGACCAAGTAAAGTTTATGAATGCCACAAAATGTTTGAAGTTCCACTGATAATTAAAGGAAAGTAAAATGGAAGAGAGTTCAGTAGACTACGAGTGCAAATTTATGCTATTGAAGCTAATATCCCCTTTTTTTTGTGTTCTAAAGAACAACTCCAGAAATGGAGTGCCTCTCAGGATTACGAGAAAGGAAAGGAAAAACTAGTTATCAGAAGCTTGGTTCCAAACCTAGAGATAGATTTGATAACCACTAAAGGTAACCATCTTGCCGTTGTCTTGGAAACCAATAAAGAATGTAGCGAAGAAGATATTGTAATGTTTGCCAAGAAATTGGAAAGCAATAAAGAGATATTAGAGTATAAAAGAGTAAAAAGGGTACAGCTGGTATCTGGCCATAAGGAAGAGACTCAACTCCTCCATTTGTTCTCATTGGCAGGAGTAGTAACCAACTGAACCAAAAAGGTTATTAAGAAAGTTGTTAATGAATGTATACCCTGCCAAAAGTATAAAAAATCATTAGGTATACCAAAAGTTGCCATCCCAACAGTGACGGAATTTAATCAAAAGGTCACAGTAGACCTAAAGCAAGTGAAGGAGAATAACATTCTGTGGATGGTAGACGCCTTCACAAAATTAATAAGTGGAGTTGTGCTAAAGAACAAAGAAGCAGTCACTGTTTTGCATCCCATCACCAGAACTAGTGCGAGAATTACGGATATCCTACTGAGGGATTTTGGGCTGACAATGGATTAAAATTTCAAAATAAGGAAATGGAAAGTTTGGCTTCTGCAATGGGAATCACGATAAGGTTTGGCCCAACATATTCCCCTTGGAGTAATGGTTTGAACGAACGAAATCAACACAGCGCTGATCTAACTGTGAAGAAAGTGATGGAAGAGAATGATAGAATTACATTAGATGAAGCAGTTTCTAAAGCGGCCTGGTGTCTTAATACTAATATAACAGTGAAAGGATATGCCCCATTACAGTTACTCACTGGGAGAGCTGTAGTAGTTCCTGGTATAACAAGTGGAAAGGTAGCCACCGAATCTTTAATCTCGGAGTCAGAAGCAGTCAGAAGACATTGAAAATCAAAAAGAAGTGAATAAGAGGTATAGAGAAATTGAATATGGTGAAAATTTGAAAATTGCCTTAAACTCAAGAAATGCATCTTTTAATGATTATCTATATACACCTGGGGAGAAAGTATTTTACCAGCACAAAGGTGGAAAACAATAGTTTGGTCCCACTACGGTGGAAAAGATGGAAGGGAGAAGTGTATGGATTTTAGCAAATGGAGATATGAAAAAAGTAGCTTCTTGTCACTTGCAACCTTACGGAATGTTAAGGACTTCAGCTCATGAGAAAAGAGAATATGAATTTGGGTCGAAGGATGAGGCAGCTCTTACTGACCAGTCCGAGAGTGAGGAAATCAACTTAGAAAAAAGAGAAGAAGCGACAGTTGTTAGTAAACCTGATTTGGCAGAAGAGAATTATGACAAAATGACCGTGAAAGATCATCTTCCATCTGAAAAAAGGCCGAAGAAAAGTAAAATTATAATTATGACCTTCAAGAATGGCAAGGAACACAAAGGAAAGGTGACTGAAGTGAACAAACCTAACTCAAAGTGCAAATTTGTGTGCTTCATAAAACTAGAGGGAGGTAAAACTATTGAAGTTGACTTCGAAAATGAAATAAGGGACTGGAAATATCTGATTAATGAAAAAGAAGAAACCGAAGTACGAGAGACTAAGGAAAATTTCGAACTATATAACATTGGGACTTACTGGATGAAAATGTCAAATGACGAGTGTTTGGTAGAGGAAATAACCACATATGTGGTAGAAGTTCCAAAGAGTCGTCATCATGAACCTGAAGTTATAAACGCTAAAGAAAAAGAACTTGAAAATTTCGAGTATTATGAAGCATTTGAAGAAGTAAAAGATACAGGACAGGAGAAAATTCGTTCAAGGTGGGTTATAACTGAAAAAGAGAGACAAGACGGGCAAAAGACCAAAATAAAAGCAAGGTTAGTTGCTAGAGAATTCCGGGAAACTGAGAAACCAAAATCAGATTCCCCAACCGCCTTGAGAGAATCTTTCAAGACTTTCATCGTAGTATCGGCTAATGAAGGATTTGAACTGGAGAACGGCGACATTTCCGCAGCTTTCTTACAGGCCAAAAAGCTGGAGCGTGATGTGTTTGTTGAACCACCCAAAGATATAAAACAGGAAGGAACCATTTGGAAACTGAAAAAGCCAATCTATGGGCTTGAAGACGCAGGTAGGAAATTTTGGCTTAAAGTAGACAAGATTTTGAAAGGAAGAGGAATGAAAACACTGCATGGAGATAACGCCTTCTACTACCACCATGACGGCAGATCATTACTTGGTATGATTTTATGTCATTTTGATGATTTTTCGATTTCAGGAAAAAGAGAATTTGTGGATATGATCAAGGATCTTTTAATGAAAAATTTCACGATTTCAAAGGTGGAGTCATCTGAATTCAGATTTACAGGGATTGATATAGTTAAAACAAGAGAAGGTATAGAAGTAAGCAAGGAGGATTATGCCCAATCCATTGAGGAAATCAAAGAAGTAAGGAAAATTGGAAATGACGAACCTCTAACAAAAACCGAATATAAAGTTTTCAGGAAGTATGCAGGAAAAATCCAGTGGTTGGCGGAAAATGTCCGACCCGACTTGGCTATTGTTGGATTGAACATGTTTATAAAAAATAAAGATACCAAGATCGGTGATCTAAAGAGAGTAAACAAGATAGTGAAGAAAATTTAATCAAGAGAAAGCAAAATAAAGTTCGGTAAAATAGGGAAGAAAGACGACCTGAAAATTTATGTCCTTGGCGATGCGAGTTACAGATGTGACTCAAAGTCAATTGGGGGTAACTTGATTTTAATGGGAAACAAGAAAACTAATATAGTAGCTCCTATATATTGGAAAACAAAAACCATCAAACAAGTGTGCCATTCTGCCAAAGACGCCGAAACGAGGAACTTGACTAAATTAGTAGATGACAGTGTTTATTTAGCAAAAAGTGTTGAACAACTTATGTTTGGAGAAAAGGCAGGAAAAATCCCAGTAAAACTGTTAACAGACAGCAGACCAACGCTGGAGAGTATAGCATCATCAAAACAGGTGGAAAGAAAATTGTTAAGAAACGCAGTGGCAGACTTGAAGGAGAAACTAATTCATAAAGAAGTAGAATCATATAGTTGGCTGAATACTAAAGACATGATAGCAGACATATTAACAAAGGAAAATAAAGAGAGTGATGACATGGTGGAAATCTTAGTTAAGGGAAGACTTAGAGTGGCTGTAAATGAAGACAATCTTGTTCATTTTAAAAACGATGAGTTCAGGTTAGAAAATGTTAAAATTAAAGAGAAGGGAAACAGGTTTTAAATATATGTGTAATTTCTTTTGCAATTCTTAGATATTTATGCAATGGAATGTTGTACGTGATGTAGACTGTTATTGTTTTTTTTATTATGAAATGCTATGGTTTGTATTCATATTACAATGTACAGTACGTTTAGTTTGAGCTTGATAACAATTTTATATTTGTTACAATATTTTATCCATTTTATTATAATTAGTAACTTCTGTATAGATCTGTTTGTTTAACGAAGTAAAACAAAAAAGGAGGCCAGGGGAATAACAGATAACAATCCTTATTGCTTGTTCCCTCCTAGCCTTGTTGTCTTGAGATGATAATCCTTATTGCTTGTTCCCTCGTAACCTTGGTGTCTCTGAGACTTGAGCTTTGGTATTGCTCCCGTGTATGTTTTAATTAACAAAGCTCCTGTGTGAAGAATTGACGTGTCTCTCTACCCCCTGGATATTATAGTAGTAAGTGGCTGTAGAAGTCGTTGGTTGGGGCGCAAGCGAGTGGTGGGTGGTGGGTGGCTTTGTCGCCGCTTCGGCACGTCACGGGGTAGGCGTGTATGTCCTACAGCATTCCCGTTAGCTTCGGTTGATGTTGAATAGGCGTCCTCTTCGTCAGGGGTGGAGGCGTTGATGGAGGTCTTGAAATGGCTATCCATAAGGGTGTCGGCTTTGGTCATCAAGTCCTTTATGGGTAAATTATCGACATCGGGTATGGCAGCGCGTACAGGTTCGGGTAAATGGCGTATCCAAAGGGCACGAAGTAGGTTCACCTCACGAGGAGAGCTGTCTGCGGCAGGTTGCAGGTGAGTGATACTGGTCATTTCCCTGAGGGAAAGCAAAGCCCTTTGGTCCCTCAACGGTTGTTGAGAGAGCTGAAAAGGCTTTGCTTTACGGGTGGCCGGCGACGGCGAGTGCTGCTGCAGAAAGTATGTTTTGAGGGCGTCATACACTATTGGGGTGTCTTCTTGTTCACAAAGCCTGTCGGATATATCCGGGAAGGTGTTCTCGGGTATCGCCGCGAGAACATACTCTGCTTTGGTGGTTGAGCGAGTCACACCCTTGATGCGAAACTGGACTTCTGCGCGCTGAAACCAAGCAAACGCCTCTCCGCTGGCGATGATGAAAGTTTCAATGGGGCAACCGCAGCGCCAACTTCCGTAGAGTCCGCCATAGTACCATCGATGGAGGGGCGAGGAGGGATGGAAGGCGGGAGGAGCAAGTCGACTTCCAGAGTCACCAAATGTGATGGGCCGAGAGAAGGTTGTGACTCAAAAACAGGATGAAAGCAACTGAGTGAGTTTATCATAGAACACTCTCCTTTATATACAAAAGCTCAAGGCAACAAGAAATTTCATGTTCACAATCGACACCGTTACTGGTGAGAAAAACAGACATGTTTATTCAGGCTCCTTTTAGTGCGAGGGAAGAGCGAAGATACAAGCATAATATATACACATAATGAATTATGTACGATCGTGTGACATACGGTTGGTACAGTGTGCTTGCTGGTGTTACATTCACTTTGCATATTTCATTTAGTTTCCTCAAGAATCTCATCACACCTTACTTTACTTACTTTGATGGCTGCTTTTCCAGTCCCATACAGCAGGGGAACCCCATTCTCTACAGGACCTCCGCTGTCTTTTTACCTTGTTCGTTCACAGTATTTATCTTTTCAAGTCACATATTGTTCATTTACTGTTAAATCGTCACTGTCAAAAGACTCATGAAATAAAAAAAGTCTTCAGTTTCCTCTTGAAAGCCTTAATGTCTTAAATCATTCGAATGTTTCGTGGGAGCTTATTATATAGCCTTGGGGCCGCATATTTAAAGGCTCTGGAGCCTAAAATAGACATAAATCTAAGTTCCAACAGTTTGAAACCATCTGTAACTATTCTTGTGTCTACACGATTTGTTGGCTCCGCAATATGTAGCATTTCTCTTAAGTATTTTGGACGACCGGTTCTGATAACTTGGTGGGTTATTGTACATATTTTAAATTCAATTCTCGTTTTAATCGGCAGCCAGTGTGAATCGATTAGTATAGGGTGATCCTTTCTCTAGGTGGGACACCTTTTATCAGTCTTGCTCCTCTGTTTATTATGTTTTGTTATTTCTTAAGTTGCACTTTTGGTAAATTGTAGTAGATAGAGTTGCAGTAGTCAATCCTGGTAATAACACAGTTTATCACAAGTTTCTTAACAGAATTTTTGTCCAGGTACTTTTTTTTAAACGCAATATTTCTTAGATGATAACCAGCACTTTTTATTACATTATTTATTTGCGCATTAAAGACAGATTTCATTCAAGAAATTCACCTAGGTCTCGAACTTTACTAGATATCGGCACCGAGTGATTATTTATGTTCATTTGAATATCACCTAAATTTCTCACACTGTTTCTCTTCCCCACCACCATGAATTCAGTTTTGTTCTCATTTAATTTTAGTTGTTTAAATGTCATCCATTCTCTAACACTATCAAGGATTCGGTTTAGAGTTTCAGTAGTGTCATGTATATCATTTATGGAGAAGTAAAATTGTGTGTCATCTTCAAACAGTTTAAACTTCACGGCATGCCTTTGTAGCATTTTCGATAGACCAATAGTATAGATACCGAATAAGAATGGGCCAAGTACACTCCCTCGGGGTACCCCTCTGTTTAAGGGTTCATATGATGAATAAGAGTTTCCAATTTGTACACAGTAATTTCTACAAACCAAGTAGTCTTTTAGGTATTCGAAAGCTTGATCTTCAACGCCGATGGACCGTAGATCACTTAGTAGCAGTTCATGCACAACTGTATCAAAAGCAGCACTGAGCTCGAGCAATATTAAAATACCACATTTATTTTCATCCATCATTTCTAGCATATCATTTACACCAGAGCAGATGGCTGTCTCCGTAGAGTATAGTTTTCTGTAGGCAGATTTGTTGTCAGGCAAAGCTTCTATTACTTCTAAGTGGCTGACTAGTTGTTCAAGAATTACATATTCAAGCACTTTTGAGACAAAGGATAGATTTGAAATAGGTCTATATGAGCTTAATTCCTGGTAGTCCATTGCATTTTTCAGAACTGGTGTGACTATAGCCATTTTCTCAGATTTAGGCAACTTACATTCTTCAATGCTTGCATTTGCTATTCTCATTATTATTTCGGCTAGACTAGAGAAGTCTCTCTCTCCAATTACTTCAGATATTGGCAAAGGATCGATCGCACAGTTTGTTTTCTTTACTCTCTTGATAATTCTGGTGATGTCATCTTGTGTTATGTTGTTAAATGGTATTAATTTTGTCTGTGTGCCCGGTGTATCATTAATCTGATGTTGAGTATTTACAAATGATTTGGTTATGTTTTCAATTTTGTTGTTAAAGAATACTAGAAAATTATTTGCTATTCCTGGTCACTGTATCCATCAGGTAGCTTCTTTTCTTTTACATTCCCCATTATACCATTCAGGAGATGATATAACTTATTTACGTCTGTTGCTACTTCGAGGATCTTTCTCTAATAGTATTCACTTCTTTTTCCTTTTTACTAGGTAGTTATATTGACATGCAGCAGTTTTGTATTCTACCAAAGTACTTTCAGTATTTAACCTATTCCACTTTCTTTCTTTAAGTCTTTTTTCCCTCTTTTTTTCCAAAATCTCTCCATCAAACCAAGGAGATTGGTCTTTTACGGTTATAGTCTTTTCCATCCGTGGGCACATTGTATTATATTCACTTTTACTCACTTTATTATAAGTGGTCATAAGACAGTTAGCACACTTAGCTCCTAACAGACGTTGATCATCATGATCACAGGGAATGTTGATAGCATCATTTATTTTCTTTGTAACTTCTTCAATAAATACGGTAGGAGAAAAATTTGATTTATATACGTCTAAAGTTTATATTCTTCACTAATGCATGTTTCTGTGGAGGTAGACTAAACGTCATAAGTTTCTGTACTGGGGAGATAGTATATTTCTCTTCAACTTTCATATCAGATACAATATTATTCATATCATCACTTATAATTAAGTCTAACGTATGACCAGTTAAAGTAGTTGTGCAGTCGACATTATTCAATAGTCGATATGATTCTAGTAACTCACTAAATGTCAAAGCGTCAGGATTTGATGCGTCATCCATCTAAAAATTGAAGTCTCCACAGATAACTAATTCGTTTTTTTCCATGATAATCATCTCAATGAGAGCACCGAATTCTTCAAAAACGATACTAGAGTTTGTTCTAGGAGGTTTGTAGATTGTTACAAAGGATATTCTTCTATTTTTTGGCGTAAATTTTATTTCTATATATTCTAAGCTTGTTACACTAATTCTTTTCAACGTTTTGAGATTTGAGTAACTTTTATGAATAAAGAGTCTGACACCCCCACCAAACCTACCTTCTCTCGGTATGTGAAAGAAGGCATGTGTGGGGGGTGTCATTTCAGTGATCTTTGCCTTGTCAAAGTTATTTAGTCATGTTTCAGATAATGCTAGTATATCTAAATATTTCTCGTTTATCAATTCTCGAATTTGAACAGTCTTATTACCTACAGATTGTATATTTACATAGCCACAGTTTATGACATCCCTAGTAGCCATGATCAGTATTTTCCGCTAGTCTTTTCAATTCCAAGTCAAAAGCATTGCAGTCTCTAGAATTTACTGTATGGTCACTTGGTCTGTTTAAATTTGTGCAGTTTATACACTTTGACAGTTCCGAATTACACTCTCTGGAGGAGTGTCTCCCTGAACATTTCCCGCAGACTTTATCTTCATTCTTAGATTTACAATCTTTTCAAAATGTCCGTACCTCTGACAGTGGTAGCAGGTGATCACGTTGTACCTATCACGTATGTTAGAGATACCCCATCGTAACGAAAATGTCTCCATTATCATGAATAGCCCTCCGAACTTCAGGATCACATTTCAGCAAATAGTGGGTGGTCATTTTTCTTCAGGACTACACTTATCTTATCTTCTATATTTTGGATTTGGTCCAGGCAGTAATTTCTTTGAATCAAAGCATTTACTACATCATCTTCATCATTGTATACATTGCATATCATTATTTTGGGTTTTAGTTTTCCGATTTTTCTCGTTTTGGTGTCAGCCACCAATGTCTGAGTTTTATTTGCTGCCTCCTCCCTGATCATACTGTTTGCAAAGCTTACAACAATATTTCCATTCGTAAATGACCTGGTGTTAAGTATAAGAATGCCTTTAAGTGCTTGCTCAACCTCACGTTTTCTTTCAGTAATTTTAGTTTTTGTATTTGTTGATTTAATTATCAACAGATTTTTTTCCTTAACTTTGTCAGCAAATGTCGGTTTCTCCGGTTTTGGGTCTATCAATGTTTGAAGTGTTGCTTTAATTGATTCCATATTCATGGCAAGAATGTTGACTTTCTCAGTGCGGTCGGTGATCTGGGTGGAATTTGCTGAGTCTGCGCCAAGGTCTGCAAGTTTGTTTTCCATGTCATCTATTTTCGCATCTTGTTCGTTCAGGGCCAGATTTCTCATGTTAGCATCTTCCTTTAATTTTTATATTACTAAACTATTTTGTCTGGCATCACGTACGCAGTGAGGGCATAACCAATCTAGGCTATCCGGGGAAATATCACTGATGGTTGTCACTATGTGCACACATCTCTTATGGTAGAGTCTTTTGCATTCACATGCTATCCATTTTTTCCGATCTCCATCCATTTCATTACATTTGAAGCAGATATAGATAGAAACAGACATGGTGTACTGTTTCTTATCACTTATATTTCGCCATAAGACTAACCAATATCTTTTCAATGATATTCTAAGCGAGAAACACAAAGCTAAAACATGACTCAGGGCATGAATAGCAGAGCTCAACACAACACGTCCACACTCTAGTGAAACTTTATTGATGATTCTTGATTAAATTCTATATACTTATAATTTGCACTGATAGCACATCGACTACGTTTGTCGCCTTCCATGGATGGAGAATTCATAAAGTCAAACCATTCATCCATTACCGATATGAACTCAGGTGTTGCTCTCCATTTATCATTCTTGAAAAGCCCCTTTCCTTTCCTCCAAGAAAATTAAGAGGACTACCGCACCCACTTGACAGCACATTACCCTTCTGACCTATAAAATTTAGGTGAATCCGACTTATTTTATAAGTCAGTCCATACTCTTTTTTGGATTGCATCACCATTCTCTCTCCGGATGATCTGAAATTTATCTCCGTTTGGCAACACGAATTCAAAATCTATTAGGTTATTCCTGACCAACTTGAGTAAATGTGGATCATCTTAAGAAAGGAATATCCGTACCCTCACATAGATTCTAGGTTCTTAGACGTTTTCTTACATAAAGGGTCAATTACAAATTATTTCCACAACTTAAGATTACAGGCCCCTAAATCATGCACTGGATAACCTGCATATTGCACTTTATGAAATCATATATATATATATATATATATATATATATATATATATATATATATATATATATATATATATATATATATATATATATATATATATATTTATATATATATATATATATATACATATATATATATATATATATATATATATATATGTATATATATATACATATATATATATATATATATATATGTATATATATATATATATATATATATATATATATATATATGTATATATATATACATATATATATATATATATATATATATATATATATATATATAAATATATATATATATGTATATATATATATATATATATGTATATACATATATATATATATATATATATATATATATATATATATATATATATATATATATATATACATATATATATATATATATATATATGTGTGTGTGTGTGTGTGTATATATATGATTCTTCAAAAACTATTCCTCAGACAGTTCGAAATATCGGTTTGTTTCTGAAAAAAAAAGTTACATAAATATAATCTACATTTCTTACCAAGCTTATTCTCTTTCACGCAATGCGCTAACCAATCAGTCAACAATTATCATTCATAGTGATAAAAAGAAATTTGATTAATTTTTTCATCATTTAGTCATTATAATTTACATTGCAGAGCATTGCAGAATAATTTGTAACAAAAAAGCTACCTCCATAAATGAAAAAAAGAAGGCAAAGCATCTTTTATCAAAAGTCTCTTACTTTTAGGATCTTGAATTTACAACAAATAAGACTTCATGTCATCCATGAAATAATTATTTGCCAAATGAACAGAGCAAATAAAATTTTCAAGATTTATGTTATGAGGTCGATGACATGCTTGATTTCAGCGCACTCGAAAATTGCCATCTTTTGAAAAATTGAAATTGTTGATCTCTGAACATTTTGTTTTTAGTTTTGTATCAGAACACCCAAGGCGTGAACCGTTGATGATAATTTTCGTAGGAAAAGTAACTGATTAATGATAATAATGCAATACCCCTGAAGTGGATCTTGAACTCTTGGACGCAGTCTGTGAATATTGTTTACTGGATTAGTATGAATACAACCTTTGACTTGGCTAGACTGCCTACAGTGACCACGACCTTTAAATTTTAATCTGCGTGGGTTTTCTTAAACACCAGGGATGTTTTACTGCGTACTGGAGAACAAGAAATGCCATGCTCTGTCTAACCTATTTTTTTTCTTTTTTTTAATGGGAAAAGACAAAAAGAATTTTAAAACTTGGACTCGATCAAACAGTCAAACATATTGTAGATGCAACGAAGATATTGAAAAGATAGTGAACCGACCTATTGAAAAATCAGAAAACTGTCTGGTAAATCAAGAACCCGATCCAGAAAAAAGCTGGCACTTGTGTTTGCTGGCTAAAGCAAAACCACCACCACCTCCAAATACACAACATAAAAAAAATCTCTATTGCCAGTCAAAATCTTCCTTTTTGTAAGATAATTTGTCTATGACAATTTCTTTTTCTTCGTTATAGCTAG
>NC_090735.1:101247035-101279535 GCF_036898095.1 Palaemon carinicauda
ACTCGTCTACCCCGTGACGTGCTGGAGTGGCGTCAAAGCCCCCCATCACCCAGCACTCGCTCGCGCCCCAACCAACAACTTCTACAACCACTTACTGCCGCCCATCGGCTGCAGTTTTACTACTACCACCCTAGATTCAGGGCTGCCGCGAAGAAATGGCCCAAAGATTGTCAGTGGCCATAAAACGTGTAAGTAGGCCATCACTCGTGGTGGTGGCCTTCTGTGTTCCTAATCTTTTTCTTTTACATGATGCAGGAACGGGCGTGCAACATGGGTGCTTGTCGTTCTCTTTTCCTAAGGGAACTCTTCAGGACATAACGTAGTATGTCTAAGTCTGCCGACATCCACCTGGTGGCTGCCAAGGGATCTGCGATACCCACCTATGGTTATGAGAGCCTTACATTATCATTTGGAAACGGAAAATTCAATTGGAAGTTTCTCGTAGCTGACGTCACATTGCCAATCCGCGGTGCGGATTTCCTCTCTCATTTCCACCTTTTGGTCGATGTTGCCCACCGACGATTGGTCAACGCAGACTAGTACTTGTCGATACTCTTCAACTCGCCTCCTCCAGTCTCGCTATCTACATCAGCGCACCCTTGGATGCCTACGCCCACCTCGTCATGTCGTACCCAGAGGTTTTCTGTCCAGAACTTTGCCAAACGCTCACACCTCCTGCCAAACACAGTATTTATCACTATATCAAGACGACGGAAGCTCCAGTCTTCACCAAATTCAAACGCCTGGCACTGGATCGATTGGCAGCCGCCAAACAGACGTTCACGGAAATGGTAGAAATGGGCCTTTGCTAAAAGGCCTCCAGCCCATGGTTGTTACCCTAACACATCATCCTGAAGAAAGGCGGCTCCCTCCGTTTGTGTGGTGATTACAGGCGCCTGAACATGAAAACAGAACCGGATCACTAACCCCTCCCAAACATCCCCGACATGACCTCTTACCTGCACAAAGCAAAGGTTTCCTCCATGCTCGACCTCCTGAAGGGGTAATATTAGGTGCCTATGAATCCAGAAGACATCCCCAAGACTGCCATCACCACTTCCTTCAATTACTCATGTTTTGGCCTTTGCAATGCTGGGGCCATTTTTCAAAGTCTCATGGATGGCATCTTAGGGGACCTCTCTTTCTGTGTATGTTACGTGGACGACATACTTGTGTTCTCCTCCTCAAAAGAGGAACACCTCCGTCACCTGCGCATTGTGCTTGACCACCTACAACAAAACGGCCTTGTAGTCCAGTAAGACAAGTGTACCTTTGGCGCCAACGAAGAGTCATTCTTAGGACCCCGCATCACTCCTGAAGGAGTCCATCCCCTCCCTGAGAAGGTAGCAGTCGATCAGAACTTTTTCACGCCCTCGACCGTCAAAGCACTGCTTTCAGCCAGCCATTGCTGGCACTATTGCTCCCCTCTACGCCTCCCTCAAGGGTAAGCCAAAAGACCTGAAGTGGGGTTCCCTTCAAGAAGTGGCCTTCTGCAACACAAAGATTGCCCTATCAACCGCTGCTGCCCTCACTTTTCCCGTTCCACATGCCCCTTTCCTTCTCTCCACCGATGCCAGCGACGTCTCTATTGGTGCAGTACTCTAACAGGTGGTCAGCGGCTCACCCGCCAATTGGTCTTCTTCAGCAAAAAACTATCCAAGGCAGAATCGGGTTATTCTACTTCGATCACGAACTGCTCGTGGTACATTTGGCTGTCCGTCACTTTCGCCATTTCTTAGTTGGTACGCCCTTCGTTATTCGCACAGACCGCATGCCTCTGGTGCACGCCTTCACTCGACAGTGTGATGACTACTCCGCCCTTCAACGCCGACATATCTTTGCTGAGGCTGAATACAACTGCACCCTTTAACACGTCCCTGGGAAAATGAATCCCATTGCCGATGCCCTGTCAAGAAACACGTTGGCCGCCGTTCAACTGTGATTGGATTAAAACGCCTTGGCTGAAACCCAACGACAGGATCCAGAGTATCAAGTATGTAGGACATTCTGCACACCCCTCCATTGGGAAGACGTTACCCTCTACGACTCAAACACCACCCTCCTCTGTGACGTCAGTACTGGTAGACCGTGACCATGGATTCCTGCTCCCATGCGCCGACAGGTGTTTGATTTCATTCAGGCCTTTCATATCCCTCGCGCCGTTCTACTGCACATCGGCTGAAGATGAAGTTCATTTGGCACGGCATTACTAAGGATGCTAAGAATTGGGTCTGCGCCTATACTTCTTGCCAAATTTCCAAAGTACATCGACACACAGATTCAGGAGTGGGCACCTTTCCTCAAACTTAGCGGCGTTTCGCCCACATTCATGTCGACGTTGTAGGCCCCCTACCCACATCACAAAGACATCATTACCTGTCTACCGTCATCGACCGCTCCACTCGTTGGCCTGAAGCCATTCCCATGGATACTGCAGTGTCCACCTCATGTACATCTGCCTTACTCTCAGGATGGATTGCAAGATTTGGTATCCCTGAGCATATTACTTTTGACAGGGATACCACTTTCACCTCTCAATTGTGGACATGATCAGCAAATCTCCTGGGCATCACCCTACATCAGACAACAGCCTACAACCCTGCTGCCAATGGAACGGTTGAACGTTTCCATCGCACCCTCAAAGCAGCTTTGATATCCCGCTGCAAGGACTCGAACTGGTTTACTCAGTTTTCCTGGGTCCTCCTGGGACTAAAGACCACTACTAAAGATGCCCTCGATGTCTCGGCAGCTGAAATGGTGTATTATGACCCGTTGGTCATCTCTTCCGAATTTTTTCGTTCTGCAACCTCCTCCGGCAATCTCCAGCGCATACGCACGTCGTGGGAAAATTTACTCCATGCCGCCAGACTTACAAGCCCCCAGCGAAGCATCATATACCGACAGACTTGCACTCTGTAACGCACATCTTCTTATGCAACACCACTAGCAAGCCACCGCTGTCGCCCCCTTACACGGGCACTTTCCTTGTGATCCGACGCAATCCGAAAGCATTCCTACTATACATTCGTAGCAAAGAAGACTGGGTCTCCATTGATCATCTAAAACCTGCATATCTCCTGCTAGATGACCCGCCTACAGTTCGCCTCTCTATTTCACGGCGCCCTATTTAACATGTACAGTATGTCATTTTTAGAGGGAGAGTCATGTACCACAAGTGTATCACATTATCGTACATAGTAACGACATTTCTCTTTTTTGTATATAATATCCTTTGTATCTTCACTCTCCCCTTGCACTAACAGCAACTTGTAGTAACATGTGTGCCTACTTTATTGTTAACTGTTAACAGAACCGGTTGCCAGTTTGACAAGAAATAGCATGTTTGTATTTTGTGACCTTCTTACCGGGACCTAGTGTGTATATATTGACTCACAACCTACTCTTGTCCCATCACACTATCACAGAACTGCCACGTAAACGAGACAAGGCAAGAGATTATGAATTACATGTATATATATATATATATATATATATATATATATATATATATATATATATATATATATATATATATATACCATTGCTGGGGGTATATCTTACCGTGCTAGGCGGTACATCTTATCCTGCTAAGCAGTATATTTACATCGTGCTAGGCGGCATAACTTAGCAATCCATGTTTGCCTACAGTTATATTTTGTGACCTTTTTACCAAGACCTAGTGTGTATAAATACCGATGTGTTTGTAATAAAGTTACTCAGTTGCATTCATCTTGCCTTTGCTCATAACCTACTCTTGGCCCATCACACTATCATAGAACTGCCACATAAACGAGACAAGGCAAGTGGTTATATATGTACATGTATATATATATATATATATATATATATATATATATATATATATATATATATATATATATATATATGTATATATATATATATTGTTGCTAGGGGTATATCTTACCGTGCTAGGCGGTATATTTTACCATGCTAGGTGGTATATCTTACCCTGCTAGGCATTATATTTATATCGTGCTAGGCGGCTTATCTTAGCGTTCCATGTTTGCTAACGGTTACACTTATATAACTGGATGAGGAACCTGGTTAAGTTATGAGAGGTTTCGGTGTTGTGGAAATGCTCGCCTAAATCTCGATAAAGTTACTGGTAGCAGGGTGACAGATTGGGTTTAAAGCGATAGACAAGATGTCTTTTCGGCTTTTATTCTAATCCTTATTGGTAGTTTTTACTGGAATTAGTTAGGACCGACAGGGGTCCCTTGACTTAGTTAGATAAGAACTGTGTATCAAAAGGAATTTGCTATCTTTTGATTAATCTAGCCAATGAATCTTCTATGGATTTATTCAGTCAATGAAAAGAGATGACCAAATGAACCCCAGTTTCGCACGTAGGCAAAGTCGTCTAGAGTATTTAAGACAGCCTTGGCGTAGCGAAGTGTTAAGAATCTCTCGGTTTATAAGCAAAATGGAATATTGGTAATTGGAATGTTGGAGCCATGTATCAGATTGGGAAGTTACAGCAATTGGGGAGTCAATTTATGAAATATAGTTTGAATATATTGGCCATAACTGAAACACGGTTTAAGGGGAAGGAAGAACAGATGGAGTTAGAAGAGAAGGAGTAGGAATGAGGATGACACCAACAGCAGAAAAGGCATTAACTGAGTCAATAGCTTTAAATAGTAGACTGTTACTCGCAAAGTTAAAATCAAAACAATGCAATACAAGTATTATTGTTTGCTATGCACCAAAAAACGATTCCTCTGAAGAAATGAAAGATAAATACTATAAAAGACATAGAAGTGTGATAGATGACATCCCAGGAGAAAAATGAAAATTGTGTTTGGTGACTTCAGTGCTAAAGTTGGAAGGAGTAATTAAGGCATAGAGAATGTGATGGGTAACAAGGGTCTTAGTGGAGTTACAAATGAAAATAGGGCACATTTTATGTTTCAGTTCAACAAAGAATTTTGTTATTGGAGGTACTCTTTTGAGCTTAAGGACATCCACAAATATTCATGGACTTCACCATGTCATAATTAAAAAGATCAAATAGATCATATTGCTATTGATAATGAGAGAAGGAGGACTCTGGGAAATGTAAGAAGCTATAGAGGTGCAGATATTGGTAGTGATCACCAAATCCTCATTGCCATAATGAAATTAAAATTGAAGGCACCCAACAGAAAGTAGATTGAATTTCTAGGTTAGATAAAACTATGCTTCGAGAAGAAAAGCAGAAGGAAAAACTTTTGCAATCGATTTGCAGTCTTAGAGACTTTAAGCGACGATGAACAATTAATGAAGAATGGTGTGATATTAAGAACATATATCAGTCACTAGGTAGTGAAGTCTTGGCACACAGTTACAAGGAGAAAGCCATGGATTATAAATATTATGTGGGATGCTATAAAAAGGAGACAAATACATAAATTGATTGTTATAAGTTTTTTAGTAATGAAAATTACAAATTAGAACATGCTAAGTATTCCAGTATTGATAGTGAAGTCAAAAGAAAAGTCGAGAATGACTAGAGAGAATATTCAGACAGTAAAGCATAGAGGTGACAAAGCTATGAACTCAGGGAGTGACTATGGTAGGAGAATCACTCATAGAATTGTTAATGAAATCTTGACTGGGGCAAAGAGGAAGACAGCAGATGAAGAATGATAACGTTGGATAGAACACTTTAGTGAGGTCATGAATAACAGATATGAAGGGAATAGTTTTATAGATAAACCTGAAGCTGAGGAAGACCTTGATATTCCCATGAATGAATTCAACGTCTTTGAAGTCGAAACTACCATTAGTAAACTCAAGAGATGGAAACCCCCAAATACAATGGAATAACTACCGAGATGATACTGGCTGAAAATGAAGTCACCTGCAGAATAGTTACAAGATTATTTTGTAGAATATGGCATGAACAGGTAAAACCTGATGAATGGGAGTAATGAGTATTGGTGGAAATGGTAAAAAAGGAGACCTGACTGATTAAAATTATTACAGAGGCATCACACTTACGCCTGTTGTTATGAAATTGTATATTATGCTTATTCTAAAGACACTGGAGAGAAAGATTGATGAAAAGATGTGAGATGAGCAAGTAGGATTTAGAAAAGGTAGAAGTTGCACTGAGCCAATTTTCCTGTTGAAACATGCTGTAGAGCAATGTGTAGAAGTAAAAAGCCATTTTTGAAACCATTTGTGGACTATGAAAAAGCCTTTAATAGTGTGCACCGCCCAAATTTTGTGGTGATTCCTACGTTATTATGGAATTCCTCTTAAATATGTAAATTTAATTAAGTCTGTTCGTGAGCATAGCAAGTGCAAAGTTAATGTCAATGGTGTCCTATCAAATGAATCTCCAGTGAACAGTGGAGAACTCTAAAGAAATGTGTTGCCACATATGCTGTTTATCCTCTTCATGGATTATGTAATGCATAAAGCAGTTTAGGATGGTAGAGAAGGATTGATTTGGATTGGTGATAGGAAATTAGCAGACTTAGAATGTGCTGATGATGCTTTCCTTATTAGCAGAACACCACAGGATTTGTAATGATTTTTTTTACCGGAATGCATGAAATATCACACGTGGTTAGGCTCAAAATAAATTGAAGAACGACAGAGATGATGATAACGAAAAAAAGGATAAATGAGGTAGAATAATTTAAGTTTTTAGGAACTATAATCTCTAATACAGGGTCTTTAGAATTAGAGTTTAGTGAAATATTAAAAAAAAAAAAAGGAAATGGCTAGGTTGAGTAAAATTTGGAAATCAAATCACCTGAAATCACATATAAAAATCACACTATACATCAGTTTATTGAGATCGGTATTACTATATGGACACGAGTCATGGTATGACAATGAAGCAATATACAATAGATTGAGTAAATTTGAAAACAAAACCCTCCCCTCAGAGGGCTATCTGGAGTTGAATTGTAGGACAGGATTAGAAATGAAACTATAAGAAAGATTACTCGACTGCCATATATGGATGAGATCATGATCAGATTCAGATGAGTTGGGAATGCTCTTCGCAATCCCTCAAGAGAGATTAGTTCACCAAACGTTCAGCTGGGCTCCACAAGGGACTAGAAGAGTTTCAGACCCAGACCTTCATGGTTCAAGACTATGAAGCACGAAGCGGGAGGTGATGCATGGAGAAGTATTGAATTAAAAAGTCAAGATAGAGACGAGTGGTGAAATCTAACCGAAGCCGTTTGCTAAGGAGGAGATGATGATGATAAGAGTCTACCGAAATGTCCAATTATCCTTTTGTATGCGTCTGCGTGTTTGGAGAGAGAGAGAGAGAGAGAGAGAGAGAGAGAGAGAGAGAGAGAGAGAGAGAGAGAGAGAGAGAGAGAGAGAGAGAGAGAGAGGGGGGGGGGGGGAGATTCCACGAAATAAATCCGTGTTGAAGCGAGAACGAATAGATAAAATTCAATGATAACTTCAACCTTATGTTTTGGGACTAACATTTTACTTGTAGTTGACTGAATGATTTGACAACAGGGGAAGATAAAGCAGTCTTGCTAAATATCATTTCCAGAATCATAATTCTTTGTGTTGTGATTATTTTGATGTTTAGTATTATCTTTTTTTTAATGTAACATTCATCAATCTTTTGATTTCAGATTCATGTGTACTTTCCATTTTTTTGTTCATGTGTATTTGCATCATTTATATAATAATTGCCAAAAATATTACGTATTTGTTTTGTCTATAAATCCCTAGTACTTTAGATATTTTTCCTTGTTTTAATGTGCTTTTCTCTATCAATCTGGTCTACAGTAGATGCTTTGTAACGTACTATTAAATATTGCATCGAATAGGTTAAGAACAAATATTCTAAAATAGTAATTTCTTTGAAGTTCGTTATAGAGGTAACCAACGACTACAGATATTAAGCAGGTATGTCTACATACAATTCTACAAGTAAAACCGCATGATTAAATTTTCAGCAGGCCATACACGCAGAGGACTGGCGCGCTGATTTGACCGCGATTGGCACAAACCAACCATTCCTTAATGTGTGGCAGGACCCATACAGTGACGGTCAACCAATCGTCAGACAAAAATAAGACTTACTTTGCGCATGCTCTCACCTGAGCCACCGCGGCCCATCTGTCGCTCAGAAATGACATGTGCTTTTATTCCACACTTTCTCTATACATCTCTTTATCTATCCATTCCTAATACCTATCTTTTTTACATTCTCTCCTTTCAGTAAAACTAAGCTTCTGTTAAGCCTTTCATGTTCGTTATGATGGTAGTAAGTAAATAATAATCAGATAATTGAAGGAAACTTTAGTACCGACCAGAGGAATTGAAGATCTTTATCAAAACGGATAAGTTCAAAACCATCATAATCACCTGCTGATTTGCATCCTTCTATAATCTTTAATTAAGCTCTGATTTCTTTAGTAAAACTAAGCTTCACTTTCGATAATAATTACAATGAGGGAAATAAGAACCACGCACACACACACACACACACACACACACACACATATATATATATATATATATATATATATATATATATATATATATATATATATATATATATATATATATATATTATATATATATATATATATATATATATATATATATACAGTACATGTATAGTTCGGATTCCGTAAATACCCTGGATAGGTGTGGTTGGTCGTATACGACCTGAGGTTAGAAGAAAAAACAAGTTTTTTTGCAATAATTTTTCGTCCGTATTGATTGTGAGTGATACCGACCTGCGAGACATCAGTTCAGTGTACACAGCAGTCGGGTGAGGATGCATTTCATCCCAGCTCTTTTCCTTGTGATATATCCGAGATACCCTCGGGTCGAGCTCGACCCATCAATACCAAAGTGTTTGTGAATGTTTTTTACTCCGTATCTTTTAATAAAATAGCTTATAATTTCTCCCGTTTTGTAACTTTAGGATAACCTAATTATGATAATTATTCTATTTTTTTTTATTGCGAAATAATCTATAAAATTCATTCTAGGTACCATAATATTTTTCTGCAAATCCTCGAACAATTACATAAGTAAATGACACACTGATATTGACATATCTTTCTCCATTTCAGGTAGCAGATTTGACGTTCCAAGATGGTGTGGTTGGCGGCCATTTTGTGAGAATATCCAACACAAGCTGGTATAGCTCTATGTATTCCTCTTTTTTATAAAATTTCTGATATTTTATGCATAAATACCATGCTCAGCAATGGATATAAGGATTTGTCTTGAAAATTTTCATGATATAACTCAGAAAAAAAAAAAAAATAAATTTGCCCCTTTATGAAACATTAAAAATTATCTAAGTGCAGATTCTTTTACACATTTTTATCTTAAGATGATAATACAATATCCTGTAAAAATTTCAGCCACCAACTATGTCATTTACCTACCAAAAATAAATGTTGAAAAGAGGATAGATTATCTTTTAGCCAAAAAAACACACTTTTTTTTCTCATTTCAGGAAACGTTCCCTTGTGGCTCCTCACACCCCTATATCTCAGAAAATGGTGCTCTATTATCACAAAATAAGGGCTTAGAATAGTTTTAGTTTATTTCTATATTTAGATTTTAGGTGAATTGTTTTGTGAAGTAATTTTTTTTGTACATGAGTCTTTTTATAGTTTATATATGACATATCTGTTTTTGACGTTGTTAATAGTTTATATAGGGCATATCTCTTTTGACGCTGTTACTGCTTTTAGAATGATATATTGTTAATTTATTTTCATCATTTATTTATTTCCTTATTTCCTTTCCTCACTGGGCTATTTTTCCCTATTGGAGCCCTTGCGCTTATAGCATCTTGCTTTTCCAACTAGGGTTATGAGCTAGTAAAAATAATAATAATAATAATAATAATAATAATAATAATAATAATAATAATAACAATAATAATAATAATAATAATAGCACAACTCCTAAAGATCTTACGTTGATTTTAATATCAGTTCAAGGTTGTAAGCTGTGCATTTTTTTCTATGTTTTTCCTAAAAGAAATTGTTACTTTTTTCTGGCCAAATTAGTTTTCAACATAGTTTTGATATCTTGGCCGTAAATGAAACACAGTGTAAGGGAATTAGTGAGGTCATTTTAAACCAGAGTATATATATATATATATATATATATATATATATATATATATATATATATATATATATATATATATATATATATATATATATAATTGTCCTGCGCCCGTATACTCGTGAGTCCGGCCTTGCTTAGGGAACTCTGCGCATACACAAAGGAAAATAAGGGTAAGGTCACCAGTCGGCAATAAGACAAGGAATACTGACAAAATAGATATATTTACAATAATACTTAAATGAAGATTAATAAAAGGGGAGCACAACAGATAACTGCTTCATATTTCAAGTAAGCCACGTAGCTTCACCTGGGGTTGGATTGTCACGTGCTCACGGGGAGTTAGTAGTAGGCCGTGTAAGGTTTTCAGCATCACAATCTTAAAATATTAACCGCTCACTTACTTCTACAGGCTGGGAACACGATGAAGTCGTGTGGTTAAAACCTTTAAGCAAATTAAATAAAAGTGCAAATTTTGGAATTTAAACACTACACATGGGAAGCAAAAACTCTCACAAGGTGAATTAATTAAGGTTACAATCAACGGCACACGTAGTTGGGACATAAAGAATAGGATAAAAAGGTTCAGTGGGTAGTATTTTTTTTTGAAGGATAAAAGGAAAAATTGGAATGTGATAAGGAAGGGATGGAAGGTTGGGTAAGGATGATGAGGATCTCAAAATCAGACACCTTACCTTAGTAAAAAGGACTCTGGTTCCTCCCTTGTGGAGGATATGTCACAGGTCCTGCCTCCCTGATGCCTTGAGTGCGAAGAGAGGTGATATTTCTCTCACGGAAGTTTGTTAGCGAAGAGAGGTGATGTTCCTCTCACGGAGGTTTGTTAGCGAAGAAGGTAACTCAGTTGTTCCTGGGTCGACTTAGCCCCACTTGGTGGGGTAGGGGGAAATGGCCTGACCGCTGTCCTATTGGCCAGGCCTTGTCACGTATCCCGACACCCCCATTGATAGGCCTCCTAACTTCTCCCGGATCCTTTGTGGCGGAATGAGACCTCACGGGAGTAGACTGGTATAGGATGGTTGGAAGGGGGGTGGGGGTAAGACTCTGGGTAGTGTCCCAAAGCTTGTGGCCTGTCGACCCAGTCCTTGCTGGTGGGGTCTTTGTTTGAAAAAAATGGTGCAATGACTGCCATGAGTAACAGGCCCCAATTTTAGCAGAGATTTTGTCCTAGAATAGGACAAGAACTCTGCAAGCATGGTTTGAAGCCACCAGCCTTAATGACTCCTCCCTCAGTGAGTCTCACCACGATAATGAATTAATTTCTAAGCAGCAACTAGGGTCATAATTTTACGTTATTTTAATAGTATATTAACTTTAACTTCCACATAGAAGTAAGCATGTGGTTGTGAGGCAGCAATTTAAAAATGAAAAATGCAATAATAGTCAAAGTTATATGACCTAGCGTAGTGAGACACATGAAAATTAAAACAAATTGACATATCATATGCAAAAAGGATAAAATAAATACATCAAAATAAATTAAATGCAACTAATGAGGCCAAGATGGCTCCTCAAGTTTATCTAACTGGGGAGACACCAAGGACAATAATATTTTGTCCATACAATCTAAATTTACCTACTGACTATGGCTACGATATGGACATGGCACTGTGCATTGGACACTAATGCCGGGAGAACACATCTGCTACTCTCTCATACGAGTTCTTTAGGCGCTTGACCTTCCAGTTGTAGTTCTGGAGGTCTATGCACCAGCTCCTGAGCCCTTTATTCCTATTATGTTTCTCAGTCAAGTAGGTTAGAGGGTCATGGGCTGTTAGGACTGTCTCTGGGTACATATGGTCAGCACGGTAGGATCCAAGATGCTCAAGAGATAAGCCCATGGCTGAGAGCTCATTTCTCGAGTTTGGAGTTTATCCCATGTCTGGAAGAAATTTAAGTAAACCCCACAGTTGGTAATTCCTGCTTGCACCTGGTGCAGCCAAAAATGAATGAAGAGTATGGTCAGAGGTCGTGACTCCTCTGCCATGAAGTGGAAACCCTCGTCCCCCTGAAATGTGGCTAGGAAACCAAACCAATAGAAGAATTGTGTCAGTTCTGTGACACTCATGGATGGGATGGGTAGGAAAGATGCCTCGGCACTATTTTCTTAGAGTTACCGGACACTTTGCAAGGATGGCAGGATGCTAAGTAAGCCTTGACAATCTCGTGCAAGCTCAGCCAGAACCGATGCTGGATCAGCTGTGTAGTCAATATTACCCCAACTTATCCTCCCAGTCCCTCATGGGCCATGTGTAGCACCGACAAGCAGAGATTACAGGGAGCAACTACTTGCCGGCACAAGACTCGAGAGAACCTCAGGTGATCTTGAGGGCCACCTTATCCTTAGTAGGAACTCATCCTTAGAGGGGTTATTTATTCCCACCTCGTTTGAGTAGGCTGGTGTCCTTTGGTTTACCAATGTTTCATCCAACAGCTGGAATTTGCTGAGCTGTGTCTGGCTTCTTAGGGTCTCTAGAATGATAGGTGGTTCCCCTTTTGCCTCCTCTGACACCTCTGGCCTGGTGTTTGAAATGGCCCTATCCCCAGTGGTGGTCACGAGCACAGCTTCATCCGAATGGACTTCTAGAGTACAAGGCTCAGACTCATTGCTGGAAAGGGGAGAATCTTGGGCCTCCTCCCTTAGCCAAGCTACCTCACTAAGGTCAATGTTACCTAGCCAGTCATCTTCCCCTGCAGGTAGCGTACTCACAGTTTTAGGCTCTGGCTTGGCAGCCTTTTTGCACCTGAGGGGCACTAGTTATACCACCTTCAAGGGCTCTTGACCCAAGGGCATGTCGTAGCTCTCATATCCGGGACTGCTCACTACCCTTAGTCTGCACTTCCTATGGAGCTGGGGCTTGGTTATCTGGAACTCCACTGTAGGGAGTTCTTTGGTGACTCCTTCCATGCACTGGACCTCCCTGCAGCTGTCCTGCTGGACTTTGGCAACATTGGGTTGAGGGAGCGAGTTCTTGAGCTGTGCTAATCGGAATCTATTTCCCGCTTCTTTAATTCATATTCTCACGCTTTTCTCTCGCATACCGCATCATTTCTTGCTCCGTTCTTCTCCAGGCATTGGCTTCACCCGTGAGTTCCCACACATACCTTCGCAATGCCTCTCCCTCATAGCCTTGTCGTTCTGCCAAATCCACAAACGCACTAATTTCAGCACCAGTCCTTTTGCTAATTTCTTGTGGAGACAGCAACCAGATAAAACTCAACAGCACAAGGTATGATTTTGATCGTGCAAGAAATTACACAGAAGGGAAATACGCTCTAGCTTACGTAAGAACCTCATGGAAGAAAGGATAAAGATGGAGCTGGGCAAAATACACCATGGCTGTAAAAAATACCTCTCAGGAAAGACCTATCACCAAAAAGTAATCCTCACAAGTAATTGAACAGGAGCCCAACTTGAAAAACAGGGAGCGCGCCAATGGGTGAGTGCGTAGGCTGTCTGGTTGCAATGCGTCCAAAACAAGTAACGATATATATATATATATATATATATATATATATATATATATATATATATATATATATATATATATATATATATATATATATATATATATATATATATATATATATATATGTATATATAAACTGTACCAGAAAATAAAAAATGGAATCACAACTATGGGTGACTGTCTATGCTAGGCATAAAAATACTGGAATCACAACTATGGGTGACTCTCCATGCTAGTCATGAAAAAAAATGGAATCACAACTAAGGGTGACCCTCTATCCTAGACAAAATTAAATGGAATCACAACTAAGGGTGACCCTCCAGGCTAGACAAAATAAGATGGAATCACAACTATGGGTGACCCTCTATGCTAGACAAAATAAAATTGAATCACAACTATGGGTGACCCGCTATGCTAGACATAAAAATACTGGAATCACAACTATGAGTGACCCTCTCTGCTAGTCATAAGAAAAATTGAATCACAACTATGGGTGAACCTCTATGCTAGTCATAAAAAAATGGAATCACAAATATGGGTGAACCTCTATGCTAGTCATAGAAAAAATATGGGATCACAACTATGGGTGAACCTCTATGCTAGTCATAAAAAGAAAATAGAATCTCCACAATGTGTGACCCTCTATGCTAGTCATAAGAAAAAATGGAATCTCCACGATGTGTGTGGCCCTCTATGCTAGTCATAAGAAAAAATGCAATCTCCACGATGTGTGACCCTCTATGCTAGTCATAAGAAAAAATGCAATCTCCACGATGTGTGACCCTCTATTCTAGTCATAAGAAAAAATGGAATCTCCACGATTTGTGACGCTCTATGCTAGTCATAGGAAAAAATTGGAATCTCCACGATGTGTGCCCCTCTATGCTAGTTATAAGAAAAAATGGAATCTCCATGATGAGTGATCCTCTATGCTATTCATGAGAAAAATTGGAATCACACCTGAAGGATCCTCTGTGCTAGACATAAAAAAGTGGATTTGTAAAAATGTGTGGGTGCGTTCTTGTAACACCACCACTTGCAACTCTGTGACTCAAAGCAAAGTTTGTATATATACTTAAAGTATAATAAATTAAATGAAAAAAACAATGTCACTGAGTTTGCTTATTGCTTCGCTAAGAAAATCAGCCCCTTTACATATTTCCCCTTTTGTAAAAAAAATGAATTTAAGAAATTGCACTTCCCAAATACTTTATCTAGAAGATTGTATACCCTGACTGGAAAAATAAAAAATGAAATTGAATGTGATATCGTAAAGCCTTTATCTTTAGGGTAACAATTCTAACGCAATCATATGAAAATTATCCCTTTTTAATGAGTTACCTAAAAAATAATATCCCACGATAAGTTACCACACTGATATTGTATGCCCCTAACTATTAAAAAAAAACTTCAATAACAAGGAATGCTAAATGTTCTTACTGTTACCCTACACAGGAATTATGCCTCACTGGAAATTAACACGTGTTTAGCCTGCTATGTTTTTTTTTTTTTCTAAAATTTTGTAAACTTCACTTTACTTATTTTTCAACTCAAAATAAATATTCACGTAATGCATAATACATTTAATAAATCTTCACCACTGTGAAAACCACCGCTCAAAATGAACACTAGGCACAAAATCTTCTCAGACAGTTGGCTATCCTACTAAACAATTGGACTAAAGACTACCACATGGTTTTGGAAACAAAAGGTTTCGCCGTGCGAACACACGCACAAATAAACAAGATTTTAACAATGAAAATAAACTGCTCAGCTGTTTTCTTCCACGATTCCAACTCCATTGATAATAGAATTTACTTTAAAATGAAATTAAGTTCGTCAATTCGCTAAAGACGGAAAAGTGGGAATTTTACGTTATTAACAATAAAAAAAATTACTGTCTTAGCATATCCTGGCAAGGTCGCCAATTTATGTCACGCGCCCGTATGCTTGTGAGTCCGGCCTTGCTTAGGGAACTCTGCGCATAGACAAAAGAAAATAATGGTAAGGTCGTCAGTCGGCGATAAGACAAGGAATACCAACAAAATAGATATATTTACAATAATACTTAAATGAAGATTAATAAAAGGGGAGCACAACAAATAACTGCTTCATATTTCAAGTAAGCCATGTGGCTTCGCCTGGAGTTGGATTGTCACGTGCTCACGGGGAGTTAGTAGTAGGCCGTGAAAGGTTTTCAGCTTCGCAATCTCATTCCCTGGAAAGGGAAATAAATCAAATTATTAACCGCTAACTTACATCTACAGGCTAGGAACATGATGAAGTCGTGGGGTTAAAACCTTTAAGCAAATTGAATAAAAGTGCAAACTTAGGAATTTAAACACTACACATGGGATACAACAGTGTCACAAGATGAATTAATTAAGGTTAGGAGCAACGGCACACATGGTTGGGACATAAGGATTAGGATGAAAAGGTTCAGTGGGTAGGATCTTTCTTTAAAGGATAAAAGGAAAAATTGGGAGGTGATAAGGAAGGGATGGAAGGTTGGGTAAGGATGATGAGGATCTCAAAATCAGACACCTTACCTTAGTGAAAAAGGACTCTGGATCCTCCCTTGTGGAGGATATGTCACAGGTCCTGCCTCCCTGATGTCTTGAGGGTGAAGAGAGGTGATGTGTCTCTCACGGAGGTTTGTTAGCGAAGAGAGGTGATGTTCCTCTCACTGAGGTTTGTTAGCGAAGAAGGCAACCCAGTTTTTCTTGGGTCGACTTAAACCCCACTTGGGGGGGGGGGGGAGTAGGGGGAATTGGCCTGACCGCTGTCCTATTGGTCGCGCCTTGTCACGTGTTCCGACACCCCAATTAATAGGCCTCCTGACTTCTCCCGGATCCTTTGTGGCAGCGTTTAACAGTCACATGCTTTAAAGATGTCTGGAATGACACCTCTTGGGAGTATATATATATATATATATATATATATATATATATATATATATATATATATATATGTATATATATATATATATATATATATATATATATATATATATATATTACTCGTGGCGGTCATTGCGCAACTTTCTTTCAAACAAAGACCCCACCAGCAAGGACTGGGTTAACAGGTCACAAGCTTTGGGTCCTTACCCAAAGTCTCACCCCCACCCCCCCCCCCCTCCCCTCCAACCATCCTATACTGTAGTATTTAGTATTTAGCATTTATCTTTCCTTTTTTCATGGAATCATTTGATGGTGTATAGCAAACTATAGCACTTATATTGCACTGATTTGATTTAAACTTTGTAAGTAACGATCTACCATTATTCCTACCACTTCTTTTCCAACTCCACTTTTACATCCTGAGAAGATACAAACAAACACACACACACACACACACATATATATATATATATATATATATATATATATATATATATATGTATATATATATATATATATATATATATATATATATATATATATATATATATATATATATATATATATATATATATATATATATATATATATATATATATATATATATATATGTATATATATATATATATATATATATATATATATATATATATGTATATATATATATATATATATATATATATATATATATATATATATATATATATATATATATATATATATATACATATATTATTATTATTCGTGGCGGTCATTGCGCCACCTTCTTTCAAACAAAGACCCCACCAGCAAGTACTGAGTAGATAGGCCACAAGCTTTGGGACCCTACCCAGAGTCTCACCACCCCCTCCAACCATCCTATACTAATCTACTCCCAAGAGGTCTCATTCCAGACATCTTCAAAGCACGTGACTGTTAAACGCCGCCACAAAGGATCCGGGAGAAGTCAGGAAGCCTACTGATTGGGGTGTCAGAACACGTGACAAGGCGCTACCAATAGGACAGCGGTCAGGCCAATTCCCCCTACCCCTCCAAATTGGGGTTAAGTCGACCCAAGAACAACTGGGTTGCCTTCTTCGCTAACAAACCTCCGTGAGAGACACATCACCTCTCTTCACCCTCAAGACATCCACGAGGCAGGACCTGTGACATATCCTCGACAAGGAAGGAACCAGAGTCCTTTTTACTAAGGTAAGGTGTCTGATTTTGAGATCCTCATCATCCTTACCCAACCTTCCATCCCTTCCTTATCACCTCCCAATTTTTCCTTTTATCCTTTAAAGAAAGATCCTACCCACTGAACCTTTTTATCCTATTCCTTATGTCCCAACCACGTGTGCCGTTTCTCTTAGCCTTAATTAATTCACCCTGTGACACTGCTGTTTCCAACGTGTAGTGTTTAAATTCCTAAGTTTGCACTTTTATTTAATTTGCTTAAAGGTTTTAACCACACGACTTCATCGTGTTCCCAGCCTGTAGAAGTAAGTGAGCGGTTGATAATTTGATTTATTTCCCTTTCCAGGGAATGAGATTGCGATGCTGAAAACTTTTCACGGCCCACTACTAACTCCCCATGAGCACGTGACAATGCAACTCCAGGCAAAGCCACATGGCTTACTTGAAATATGAAGCAGTTATCTGTTGTGCTCCCCTTTAATTAATCTTCATTTAAGTATTATTGTAAATATATCTATTTTGTCGGTATTCCTTGTCTTATCGCCGACTGACGACCTTACCATTATTTTCTTTTGTCTATGTGCAGAGTTCCCTAAGAAAGGCCGGACTTACAAGCATACGGGCGCGTGACATAAATTGGCGACCTTGCCAGGATATGTTAAGACAGTAATTTCTTTTTATTGTTAATAACGTAAAATTCCCACTTTTCTGTCTTTAGCGAATTGACGAACTTAATTTCATTTTAAAGTAAATTCTATTATCTCTGGAGTTGGAACCGTAGAAGAAAACAGCTGAGCAGTTTATTTTGCTTGTTAAAATCTTGTTTATATATATATATATATATATATATATATATATATATATATATATATATATATATATATATATATATATATATATATATATATATATATATATATATATATATATATATATATATATTATTATTATTATTCGTGGCGGTCATTGCACCACTTTTTTTTCGAACAAAGACCCCACCAGCAAGGATTGGGTCGATAGGCCACAAGCTTTGGGACCCTACCCAGAGTCTCACCACCCCCTAAAACCATCTTATACTAATCTACTCCCAAGAGGTCTCATTCAAGACATCTTCCAAGTCATGACTGTTAAACGCCGCCACAAGGGATCCGGAAGAAGTCATGAGGCCTATTGATTGGGGTGTCGGAACACATGACAAGGCGCGATCAATAGGATAGCGGTCAGGCCAATAACCCCTACCCCGCCAAGTGGGGGTTAATTCGACCCAAATGGGTTGCCTTCTTCGCTAACAAACCTCAGTGAGAGGAACATCACCTCTCTTCGCTAGCAAACCTCCGTGAGAGACACATCACCTCTCTTCACCCTCAAAACATCAGGGAGGGAGGACCTGTGACATATCCTCCACAAGGGAGGAACCAGAGTCCTTTTTCACTAAGGTAAGGTGTCTGATTTTGAGATCCTCATCATCCTTACCCAACCTTCCATCCCTTCCTTATCACCTCCCAATTTTTCCTTTTATCCTTTAAAGAAAGATCCTACCCACTGAACCTTTTTATCCTATTCCTTATGTCCCAACCACGTGTGGCGTTGCTCCTAACCTTAACTAATTCACCCTGAGACACTGTTGTATCCCACATGTAGTGTTTAAATTCCTAAGTTTGCACTTTTACTTAAATTGCTTAAAGGTTTTAACCACACGACTTCACCGTGTACCCAGCCTGTAGAAGTAAGTGAACGGTTAATAATTTGATTTATTTCCCTTTCCAGGGAATGAGATTGCGATGCTGAAAACCTTTCACGGCCTACTACTAACTCCCCGTGAGCACGTGACAATCCAACTCCAGGCGAAGCCACATGGCTTACTTGAAATATGAAGCAGTTATCTGTTGTGCTCCCCTTTTATTAATCTTCATTTAAGTATTATTGTAAATATATCTATTTTGTTGGTATTCCAGTATTTTCTTTTCTCTATACGCAGAGTTCCCTAAGCAAGGCTGGACTCACAAGCATACGGGCGCGTGACATAAATTGGCGACCTTGCCAGGATTTGCTAAGACAGTAATTTCTTTTTATTGTTATTACCGTAAAATTCCCACTTTTCTGTCTTTAGAGAATTGACGAACATAATTTAATTTTAAATTAAATCTCTGGAGTTGGAACTGTAAAAGAAAACAGCTGAGCAGTTTATTTTCCTTGTTCATATTTTGTATATTATTATTATTCGTGGCAGTCATTGCACCACTTTCTTTCAAACAAAGACCCCACCAGCAAGGACTGAGTCGATAGGCCACAAGTTTTGGGACCCTACCCAGAGTCTCACCACCCCCTCCAACCATCCTATACCAATCTACTCCCAAGAGGTCTCCTTCCAAACATCTTCCATGCACGCGAGTGTTAAACGCCGCCACAAGGGATCCAGGAGAAGTCAGGAGGCCTATTGATTGGGGTGTCGGAACAAGTGACAAGGCGCGACCAATAGGACAGCGGTCAGGCAAATTCGCCCTACCCCGCCAAGTGGGGGTTAAGTCGACCCAAGAACAACTGGGTTGCCTTCTTCGCTAACAAACCTCAGTGAGAGGAACATCACCTCTCTTCGCTAACAAATCTCCGTGAGAGACACATCACCTCTCTTCACCCTCAAGACATCAGGGAGGCAGGACCTGTGACATATCCTCCACAAGGGAGGAACCAGAGTCCTTTTTACTGAGGTAAGGTGTCTGATTTTGAGATCCTCATCATCCTTACCCAACCTTCCATCCCTTCCTCATCACATCCTAATTTTTCCTTTTATCCTTTAAAGAAAGACCCTACCCACTGAACCTTTTTATTCTATTCCTTATGTCCCAACCACATGTGCCGTTACTCTTAACCTTAATTAATTCACCCTGTGACACTGCTGTTTCCCATGTGTAGTGTTTAAATTCCTAAGTTTGCACTTTTACTTAATTTGCTTAAAGGTTTTAACCACACGACTTCATCGTGTTCCCAGCCTGTAGAAGTAAGTGAGCGGTTGATAATTTGATTTATTTTCCTTTTCAGGGAATGATATTGCGATGCTGAAAACCTTTCACGGCCTACTACTAACTCCCTATGAGCATGTGACAATCCAACTCCAGGCGAAGCCACATGGCTTACTTGAAATATGAAGCAGTTATCTGTTGTGCTCCCCTTTTATTAATCTTCATTCAAGTATTATTGTAAATATATCTATTTTGTTGGTATTCTTTGGCTTATCGCCGACTGACGACCTTATTATTATTTTCTTTTGTCTATGCGCAGAGTTCCCTAACCAAGGCTGGACTCACAAGCATACGGGCGCGTGACATAAATTGGCAACCTTGCCAGGATTTGCTAAGACAGTAATTTCTTTTTGTTGTTATTAACGTAAAATTCCCACTTTTCTGTCTTTAGCGAATCGACGAACTTAATTACATTTTAAAGTAAATTCTGTTCTCTCTGAAGTTGGAACCATTGAAGAAAACAGCTGAGCAGTTTATTTTCCTTGTTCAAATCTTGTTTATATATATATATATATATAGATATATATATATATATATATATATATATATATATATATATATATTTATATATATATATATATATATATATATATATATATATAATATATATATATATATATATATATATATATATATATATATATATATATATATATATATATATATATATATATATATATATATATATATATATATATATATATATATATATATATATATATATATATATATATATATATATATATATATATATACATATATATATATATATATATATATATACATATATATATATATATATATATATATGTATATATATACATATATATACATATATATATATATATATATATATATATATATATATATATATATATATATATATATATATATATATATATATATATATATATAATACATATATTATTATTTTTCGTGGCGGTCATTGCACCACTTTCTTTCAAACAAAGACCCCACCTTGCCAGGATTTGCTAAGACATTAATTTCTTCTTATTGTTATTAATGTAAAATTCCCACTTTTCTGTCTTTTGCGAATTGACGAACTTAATTTCATTTTGAAGTAAATTCTATTATCTCTGGAGTTGGAACCGTAGAACAAAACAGCTGAGCAGTTTATTTTCCTCGTTCAAATCTTGTTTATATATATATATATATATATATATATATATATATATATATATATATATATGTATATATAATATAGATATATTATTATTTTTCGTGGCGGTCATTGCACCACTTTCTTTCAAACAAAGACCCCACCAGCCAGGACTTGGTCGATAGGCGACAAGCTTTGGGACCCTACCCAGAGTCTCACTACCCCCTCCAACCATCCTATACTAATCTACTCCCAAAAGGTCTTATTCCACACATCTTCAAAGCACGTGAGTGTTAATCGCCGCCACAAAGGATCCGGGAGAAGTCAGGAGCTCTATTGATTGGGGTGTCGGGACATGTGACAAGGCGCGACATATAGGACAGCGGTCAGGCCAATTCTCCCTATACCCCCCCCCCCTAAGTGGGGGTTAATTCGACCCAAGAACAACTGGGTTGCCTTCTTTGCTAAAAAACCTCAGTGAGAGGAACATCACCTCTCTTCGCTAACAAACATCCGTGAAAGACACATCAACTGTCTTCACCCTCAAGACATCAGGGAGGTAGGACCTGTGACATATCCTCCACAAGGGAGGAACCAGAATCCTTTTTACTAAGGTAAGGTGTCTGATTTTGAGACCCTCATCATCCTTACCCAACCTTCCATCCCTTCCTTATCACATCCCAATTTTTTCCTTTTATCCTTTGAAGAAAGATCTTACCCAATGAACCTTTTTATCCTATTCCTTATGTTCCAACCACGTGTGCCATTGCTCCTAACCTTAACTAATTCACCCTGTGACACTGTTGTATTCCACGTGTAGTGTTTAAATTCCTAAGTTTGCACTTTTATTTAACCCTGGATAGGTACGCTCCTCGGACACCCCTTTAAGGGTACACTCGAACGCGAGCGACCCTGACGCCAAAAAAGATTCCTGAAAAATCAGTTTTTGCAGTAACCTCCTTTTTTCTTTTGCCAAAAATAACTTCAAAGAATGCTTAAAACAACTGTAAAAATAAATACTACTCATCTGCAGAAAAAATATTTATTATAAATATTTTAAAAAATTAGGTAGAAAAGAAAAAAGACCTTACATAAAAATTCATAAAAAAAAGTTTATACATATATACACAAATCCTTTTAGGAATTGATTCTTGAATGTTTAGGACACATCTTGATGTATTTTGGATGAAGTCAGACCCATGGAGGTGAAGATTTGAAATGAGAAAAAAAGGGTAACTTTTTTTGGCCAAAAAAATTTGTCCAAATTTCATGAATTTTTTTGGGTACCCAAATGAAATAGGAAGTGGCTAATTTTTTTAGGGAATAAACATATGTTATCCTAAAATAGAAATATGTAAAAAAATCATTATTTTGTAAATTTCATTTATATCAGGGGCCATATCTAAAGGTAATTTTTTGAGTACTTAGAAATTTCGTAAAAAAATACATATATTTAATATATAATATGATATTTATGCAGGTAAAAATATACCAAAATATCACAAATTCTATAGGGAACAAGAATATATATAGATAGGGCAACTTACGCTTCGGATATGTCCACAAAATGGCCGCCAACCACACTGACTCAGACTCCCTAATCTGCCACTTGAAATGTAGGAAGGGTATGTCAATTTTAAGGTGTTATTTACTAATCTAATTATTCTTGGATATGCATAAAAATTATATGGTGGGTTGCTGGATAATTGTCGATTTTTTTACGACTATAAAATTAAAATTCTGAACAAAAAAAATTTTTTGAAGGGAAAAAAAATCGAAAAAAAAAAATGTAAAACAATATAATATTTTAGCTAAAAAAATTTGATGATATTCAATCAAAAAAGAAGTGAACAAAATTTTCCGACAAATAAACATCTAGAGGAATCATTACTCTGTGATAGTTCCTTAGTACGTAGTAATTTTGAAAGAAATGGGAAAAAACGAAAAAGTGGCAATCGCAGGAAAATCGAACACATACCTATATATACACCATATCTGGCTAAAAATAAAGATAGGCATGGGTAGCCAGATCATCTAGAAACACTTTCCAACACTATGAAAATACAAGTTTTGCGACACTACTTGCCAATTCCTTACGGTAACATGACTAAGCAAAAAAATGCAAAACAAATAAAAAAGGGCACTCGCGGAAAAAGGGCCAACATTCTAATATACGGCATTTCAGAAAAAGAAATTTCAGCCACGTACTAGGCAAACCATCAAGGCACATTTTCCGACAAATAATCATCTAAATGAATCATTACTCTGTGATAGTTCCTTAGTACGTAGTAATTTTGAAAGAAATGGGAAAAAACGAAAAAAATGGCAATCACAGGAAAATCGAACACATACCTATATATACGCCATATCTGGCTAAAAAAAAGATAGGCATGGGTAGCAAGATCATCTAGAAACACTTTCCAACACTATAAAATTATAAGTTTTGCGACACTACTTGCCAATTCCTTACGGTAACATGACTAAGCAAAAAAATGCAAAACAAATAAAAAGGGGCACTCGCGGAAAAATGGCCATTCTAATATACGGCATTTCAGAAAAAAAAAAAATTTCAGCCACGTGCTAGGCAAACCATCAAGGTACATTTTCCGACAAATAAACATATAAATGAATCATTCATTACTCTGTGATAGTTCCTTAGTACGTAGTAATTTTGAAAGAAATGGGAAAAAACGAAAAAATGGCAATCACAGGAAAATCGAACACATACCTATATATACGCCATATCTGGCTAAAAAAAAAGATAGGCATGGGTAGCCAGATCATCTAGAAACACTTTCCAACACTATAAAAATATAAGTTTTGCGACACTTCTTGCCAATTCCTTACGGTAACATGACTAAGTAAAAAAATGAAAAACAAATAAAAAGGGGCACTCGCGGAAAAATGGCCAAAATTTTATTATACGCATTTCAGAAAAATAAATTTCAGCCACGTGCTAGGCAAACCATCAAGGCACATTTTCCGACAAATAAACATCTAAATGAATCATTACTCTCTGATAGTTCCTTAGTACGTAGTAATTTTGAAAGAAATGGGAAAAAAACGAAAATATGGCAATCACAGGAAAATCGAACACATACCTATATATACGCTATATCTGGCTAAATAAAAGATAGGCATGGGTAGCCAGATCATCTAGAAACACTTTCCAACACTATAAAAATATAAGTTTTGCGACACTACTTGCCAATTCCTTACGGTAACATGACTAAGCAAAAAAATGCAAAACAAATAAAAAGGGGCACTCGCGGAAAAATGCCCAACATTCTAATATACGGCATCTCAGATAAAAAAAAGACATGCACGTGTTAGCCCAACCATCAAGGCACACTTTCTAACACATAAACATGAAAAAAAAATCAATAATATACGGCAATTCCTTACTACGTAGTAAATTTTTACAAATATTGAAAAAAACAGAAATTGGCAACCGCAGTTAAATACCCAATATACCAATAACTACGTCGTATCTGACAAAAACAAAGTCACACATGGGTAGCCAGATCATCTAGACACACTTTCCAACACTAAAAAAGCAAAAGTTTTACGACACTATTTGGCAATATCTTACGAAAAAATGACTTGGCAAAAAAATGAAAAAAAATGAAAAAGGGGCACTCGCGGTAAAATGCCCAACATTCTAATATACGGCATCTCAGATAAAAAAAAAAGACATGCACGTGTTAGCCCAACCATCAAGGCACACTTTCTAACACATAAACATGAAAGAAAAATCAATAATATACGGCAATTTCTTACTACGTAGTAAATTTTTACAAATATTGAAAAAAAAACAGAAATTGGCAACCGCAGTTAAATACCTAATATACCAATAACTACGTCGTATCTGACAAAAACAAGGTCACGCATGGGTAGCCAGATCATCTAGACACACTTTCCAACACTAAAAAAGCAAAAGTTTTACGACACTATTTGGCAATATCTTACGGAAAAATGACTTGGCAAAAAAATGAAAAAAAATTAAAAAGGGGCACTCGCGGAAAAATGGTCCTCGTGGTGATGAACGACATTTTAACTAAAAAAAAAATCATGCACATGGTAGCCAAACAATCCACCAAGACTTTCCACAACTGATAACCCATACAAGTTGCACCATTCTACGACAATTTCATAATACGTAATAACTTTGATAATTATGCAAATTACCTTAGAAGGGTAAACTCGGTCGCGCTCGACCCCGACACGTCTCAGAAATCGGGGAAGGAGTACAGCTACAGCAATGCACATCTGGACACTACTAGAGCATGTAGGCGAGACACCTACTGCAGGTCGATCACCCACAAATTCAGTCACGGGGGTGAGTCACGTGAGAAAAACCTGTTTTTTTTTTACGCTCGGGGTCGCGAACGACCCACCGTACCGTTCCAGGGGTTAATTTGCTTAAAGGTTTTAACCACACGACTTCACCGTGTACCCAGCCTGTGAAAGTAAGTGAGCGGTTAATAATTTGATTTATTTCCCTTTCCAGGGAATGAGATTGCGATGCTGGAAACCTTTCACGGCCTACTACTAACTCCCCATGAGCACATGACAATCCAACTCCAGGCGAAGCCACATGGCTTACTTGAAATATGAAGCAGTTATCTGTTTTGCTCCCCTTTTATTAATCTTCATTTAAGTATTATTGTAAATATATCTTTTTTGTTAGTATTCCTTGTCTTATTGCCGACTGACGACCTTACCATTATTTTCTTTTCTCTAAACGTAGAGTTCCCTAAGCAAGGCTGGACTCAAAAGCATACGGGCGCGTGACATAAATTGGCGACCTTGCCAGGATTTGCTAAGACAGTAATTTCTTTTTATTGTTATTACCGTAAAATTCCGACTTTTCTGTCTTTAGAGAATTGACGAACATAATTTAATTTTGAAGTAAATTCTATTATCTCTGGAGTTGGAACTGTAGAAGAAAATAGCTGAGCAGTTTATTTTCCTTGTTCAAATTTTGTTTAATATATATATATATATATATATATATATATATATATATATATATATATATATATATATATATATATATATATATGTATTTATACATATATATGTATATATATATATATATATATATATATATATATATATATATATATATATATATATATGCATATATATATGTGTGTGTGTGTATATATATATATATATATATATATATATATATATATATATATATATATATATATATATATATATATATATATATATATATATATATATATATATATATGTATATATATACATATATATATAAATATATATATATATTATATATATATATATATATATATATATATATATATATTTATATATATATATATATATATATATATATATATATATATATATATATATATATATATAAATATATATATATTGTAATATTATTGCTTTATTTTTCTAAATTATTTAAGTTTTTATAGATGTATAAGGTTTATTATACTGTAGACTTATTGTTTACTTTTGTTTTGATAGTTTATCTTTTCACCGGTGGTTATCTTGGTGTTTATTATTGGCTAACGACTATTTTATATTTTCAAGTTGTGTTGGTTACGTGGCAGCTCTCCTTCATTATCCGAGGTATGGAGGGTTTCGCTTGGAGGAGTTGGCCTCAGTGTGTTTCTGAGCCTCCAACCTTGAAGGGCACGATAATTGCTGCTGGATTTATTATATTCATCGCCATTACAGAGCTGCATTGTGAAGCTGTTTAGCTTTCCAAGGATATCCTCGCTCTGCATTAAGGATTTTTATCCTACATATATTAAACTGCCCTTGGTTCAGTAAAAGCCAAGGGGACCTCTCTGCCCCAAGGTAAAATTTTGATTGTTATATTTGTGTGTCGGGCCCACGACCTGTACTCCTGGGCGTTCTGCATTATTGAACCAGTCACCACCATTGTTTTGGATCCGTGTTTTCTGCCGCCTGAATTAAGCCATCCAGCTGGAGAGTTTATTGTCCTCTGAGGAGACCCCTAGAAGTGAATGAGGAATTTGTTAGGGATATTTAATGTGTAATTGTTAGGATATTCTTACTTTTCGTTTGCCTCTTCCTTTCTGGACCCTCTTCCCTTTTTGTATGCTTGTGTTGATGACCTTTCTTTAATTGTGTAATTGTTTTCTTTTACAGGGAGTTTAAGAGTGAGTGTTTATCATTAATTACTGTATTGTTGAGGTTCAGGTGTTATTTCTGACTGAAACTTGTGTATTAAAATTAAGTATATTTTTGTGGTATTTTCTTTGTCCCCTTGAATTGACTTTGCACTCTTATTGAAATTGTATACTATTCCACCTTTTGTGGACTTAGTATGGTACTTAAGTGAATACTGTTTGAAAAGTTTAGTGTTTTTGTGTGGTGGTCAAGCATTCCATCACAAAATGGCGACCGTGACAGGATATTTTTGTTCCTAAGTATTCATCGGTGTATGTGCAAAGTAAATTCTTGGGGTTGTTTTTCAGGCAGCATATTTTCACCTCCTCGTGGTTTTTTTTTTCTTTTTGTAGATTTAGTATTGTGTGAATAATAGTGGTCATCATGGTTAATGTACTAGACCTCCTTAGCGGAGAGGGGTGGCAAGAAAGGCTTGCAGAGTTGAATAGGGAAGATTTGGAAATTGTAGCAGAACATTTTGAATTGGAATATGATGTGTCAATAAGAAAGGGTGTATTGCTATTGCAAATTTTTGAATATGTTAAAACTGTAAAGGCTGGTGGGGAACAAGTGAAACCTGATAAAGCACTGTTGTCTGTAGAAATTTTGGATAGGCAAATTGCTCTGAGGCAGATGGAGTTTGATATAGAAAAGTTTAAGGCGGAGGAAAGAGAAAAGGAGAGGCAGCATGAGATTGCCATGAAAAACTCAGGTTCCTCTTCTTCCTCTCCCCCTTCCCCAAATAGGTCAGTAACGCCTGCTATTAATTTAGCGCAGGCTCTCAAATTTGTGCCTAAATTTGAGGAAGACAATATTGCAGAATTTTTTGTATCATTTGAGAGAATTGCAGCAAGGTTGGAGTGGCCCCAAGAACATTGGACCACTCTTATACAAAGTAAATTGATTGGAAGAGCTCAGAGGGTGTATGTAACTCTGGAGGAGGATCTGTCATCAGATTACGAGTGTGTGAAGGCTATCGTCTTGAAGGCCTATGAGTTAGTCCCTGAAGCCTATAGGCAACGCTTCAGGAACTTAGAAAAAAGCAGGAAGCAAACTTTTATTGAATTCGCAAGATCGAAGGAACAATATGCTAGTGATTGGTTCAAGTCCAAGGAAGTGGTAAATTTTGAGAAATTGAAGGAATTAATGTTGGTGGAGGAGTTCAAGAGGTGTGTTCCGGATAAACTGAAGGTTCACCTCGAAGAGTTAAAACTAGAGACCATTCAGGAGGTAGCCATCGCTAGTGATGAGTATTATTTGTCTCATAAGAGTGAGTTAGGGGGAGTAACAAAAATGGTGAAGTCCGGATGGGGTAAAGTAGGTAGGAATAATAATTTCAACAATAATAATAATTCTAACAATAATAATAATGCAGGGATGTTTACTAGAAATAATTATAGAAGTAATGATCAGGGCAATGCCAATACTAATATTAATTTTTCTCCTAACAGGAATAATAGACCTAAGATATATAATCCCGAGAAATTGAAAACATTGACGTGCTTCTTTTGCAATAAGAAGGGGCACGTAAAGAGCATGTGTTATGCATTTAGAAACTCGCAAAATGCTAATGTTAGGCCAGTGATGGGTGTGGAAGAGAGAGAGAGAGAACCTACCCCAACAACATCTGCTGATCAATGACTACCTGGTTGTTTTGACAGATATTTGTCCTTCGGTAGTGTCTCTTTCGCCAATTCGTCCGAGAAAAGACGTGTGCGTATTTTGCGTGATACCGGTGCAGCTCAGTCTTTGATATTAAGGGAGGCATTACCTTGTAATTTTGTACCCAAAAGTGGGGAATTTGTGTTATTGGCTGGTTTTCCTGATTCCGTAAAGTCATATGCTATTGAAAATTTTAATTTAATCTGCCCTTCCTTTGCAGGGGTTTTGAAATTGGCCATAGTTGATAAATTCCCGGTTAAAAATGTTGATGTTGTGATAGGGAATGATGTTGCTCTGAAGAATAATACTTGTCCCATACTGATAAACCCTGATAGTGAAGTAGCAGTAGTTACTCGTTCTAGTGCTAGAATTGTTGACGCTGCAGAGTCAACAATTGATCTAGATTTAAGTAGTTTAGAACGTAGTGATAGCGTAGTTGTAGATCTTGGGATTTTGAAGGACAAACTGAATTGGACTATTGAAGAGCTAATCAAAGCTCAGAAAAAGGATTTTCGGGATCTCCCTATTGAGTCAGGTGAGGTGACTGATATAACCGGTCCCAAATTTAAAATAATTAATAATATTTTATATAGGTTGACTAGGCCTATGGAGGCTGATAACTTTGATTATGAAATTTTGAAACAGATAATGGTTCCATTTGTTTACAGGAATGAGTTGATATCATTGGCACATGAAAGTGGTTTGGCCGGACATTTTGGCATTCATAAGACTTCTGGCAAGTTGTTAATGAATTATTATTGGCCGAAGTTGAAGGCGGACGTAAAGAAGTTTGTCAATAGCTGTGATGTTTGTCAGAAGGTCGGTAAACCTAATCAGCTTATTCCAAAAGCGCCTCTATGTCCTATTCCAGTGGTTTCCGAACCTTTCACGGAGGTCATTATTGATATTGTTGGACCATTACCAAGGACTCGTAGTGGAAATGAATATATTTTGACTATCATGGATAGGATGTCTCGATATCCCGAGGCAATACCACTACGTACAATAAAAAGTGTTAAAATTGTAGATGTACTAATTGACTTTTTTACCAGGTTTGGGATGCCTAAAATTATTCAATCGGATTGTGGTTCTAATTTTGTTAGCAGGTATTTCAGAGATAAAATGGCAGAGTTAAATATAAAACATGTGACCTCTTCTCCATATCATCCAGAAAGTCAGGGAGCTCTGGAGAGATTTCATCAAACCCTGAAATCAATGGTAAAGAAATATTGTTTGATTAATGGTTCTGAATGGGATAAGGAATTACCTTATTTGTTGTTCGCTTTTCGTTCTGTCCCAAGTCAGTCTTTAGGTTTTTCGCCTTTCAGCCTTGTGTTTGGCCATTGTGTTCGAGGTCCTCTTGATGTTGTTCGAGAGTCCTGGGAGGGAGACGTCCCTGAGATCAATTTATTAGATTATGTGTCTAATCTAGGTGATAAGTTAACAAAAGCTTGGAAATTTGCAGGTGAAAATTTATTGTGTAGCCAAAAAAGAATGAAGTACTTTTTTGACAGAAGGTCTAAAGCACGTGACTTTGCGGTAGGCGACAAAGTTTTGGTTTTGTTACCCATTCCTGGAAATCCATTGAAAGCATCTTTTTCAGGTCCTTGGAAAATTCTGAAAAAAATTAGTGAAGTTAATTATTTAGTAGAGACTCCCGAGAGAAGGAAACCTTTTCAGCTTTGTCACATAAATATGTTGAAGGCTTATGTAGAACGGGAGAAAGTCACTCCCGTGGCAACCATAGGGAATGCTGTAGTTTCCGAGAACGATAAACTTTTTTCTTTTTCAGAGGGTGAAAGTATTGATGATAATTGTTTTAATGGAAGTGAATGGCGTTCAGATAATAAGAATTCTTTGAAACATTTTTCTGGTATGGTTTCTCATTTAAGTAATGAAGAACAAAAGTCTTTAAAAAAATTGGTATTTAATTATAATGAATTATTTTCGGATGTACCGGGAAGGACTAATGTCCTTGAACATGACGTGGACGTAGGTAGTGCCACTCCTGTGAAACGAGCACCTTACAGGTTGAATCCCTTTAAAAATGAGGTTGTGGCGAAGGAAGTTGATTATATGCTAAAACATGACCTAATTGAACCTAGTCAAAGTCCTTGGTCATCCCCTGTTGTATTGGTAAAGAAATCCGACGGTAATTTCAGGTTATGTTTTGATTACCGTAAATTGAATGAAGTGTCTAAGTCTGATTGTTACCCATTACCACGAATTGAGGATTGTATTGATCGTATGGGTAAGGCCAAGTACATTAGTAAATTCGATTTGCTGAAAGGTTATTGGCAGGTTCCTCTTTCGAAGCGGGCAAGGGCCCTGTCCGCTTTCGTAACACCCCAGGGACTATTTCAATGTAAAGTGATGCCGTTTGGTATGAAGAACGCGGCTGCCACCTTTCAGAGGTTAATGAATACTTTAGTCTATGGTTTAGAGGGGTGTGTAGTTTATATTGATGATATTGTTATTTATAGTAATGATTGGGAAACTCATTTAAAACGTATTAGGGCACTGTTTGAGGTTTTGAAGAAAGCAGGTTTAGTAATTAATTTAAAGAAAAGTGAATTCGCAAAGGCGAGGGTCGTATATTTGGGTCATGAAGTTGGTAATGGTAAAGTTGCTCCTAAGCAAGCAAATATCGAATGTATTGAAAAAATGTTAATCCCTAAGTGCAGGAGGGATGTCAGAAGATTCCTTGGGTTGGGTGGGTACTACCGAAGGTTTGTTAGAAATTTTTCTGACATCGCCGATCCTTTGACTAATCTCTTAAGAAAGAAGGTAGCTTTTGTCTGGACTGATGAAACACAAAGGGCTTTTGATAATTTAAAAAGAGTATTAATTAATTTCCCTGTC
>NC_090735.1:101284535-101287035 GCF_036898095.1 Palaemon carinicauda
TTGGAGGGGGATATGAGGGGAGAGGGAGAGGGGCAAAAGAAACTGTGGTATTTTGTTCATTTGAGAGACGAAAGTTTTGAATAAAAGTACGCCGGCATTTTGTTTTCTTCGTATCGGTAGAGGAAATCCTCGACTGTGGAGTCCTGACACTTGCCATTAAACATACGCTGAAAGAACAACAAAACAAGAGATAACAAACAGAACTAGGAGAGAAGCAAAAACGATTCTTATATAAAGGATGTGGTGTGGTTTCCTAAATCGTCATTTCTTGGGAACCTTTTTCACTTTAGTGTTATTTTCCTATTGATTCATATCTAACATTTTGAATCAATTGTAATATTAATTAGATGACTTTTAAGCCTTCCGCTCTTTTTTTTTTTTTTTTTTTTTTTTTTTTTTTGTGGGGTGGGGGCCTCTCGTGTTTTACACGATTGTCTTCCTTTTAGTGTGTGTGGAAATATAGAAGAAAGCAGATAAGTGGCTAAATCTAAAAGAAACTTTAATATCACATGTACTGTAATTAAACAATCCAAAGACAAAAATGCAAATTACAAACAAGGGATAGACCCCCCTAGTCCCCCACCCGTATCAATCTCCGAAATTATGTTTTAAAGTACTTTTAGACATGCTGAATAAAAAGATAAATGTTAACCTTAAAAATAATACGGGGACTCGATGTGTCCTTTTGGAAGTTTAAAATAACACCTCAACGCCTTATTGTACAACTTGAATTAGAGGGTATGGTTACATAAATGGTCATTTTTTTTTTTTTGTGGGGGGGGGGGTCAATTAACACAGATTATACATTGCTGTATTCGGGATGTATGAGAGGATCACAACAATGTAATGAATTAATCATTACACAAATACTGTGACGTCGTCACTATGGATCATCTCAAGATTTCACAAAATAATTCAAATTTTAACATAGTTGGAGTCAATGTCGGTATTGAGGTCATTTCTGTTGTAAGATTATTGCATTTGCATTGTTCATTGCTCGGTTAAAGGTTAGTTGTGGTTATTATAGCTAATGTAACTTCAATAGCAAAAGTGCAATTTGAGGTATGATTCAGCATAGGGAATCTTCCAGGCGTAGTGAAATAGTAATATTTACCGAACGTATAACTTTTTTATTACCTGATCCATTGAGACAAATACGGTATTACTTCGTTAGAATAGAGACGAAAATTCTTTTGTGATATCCAATTACACATGAATTAAATATTGTGGCCTCATGAAGGGGTCAACTCAAAATTTCATATGGAAATTATAAACTTTGCACCACGCTCTGAAAATGTTTATATTCATATAACCCAAAAGTTCTTTTATCTTTTTATATGATGAACAAAGACAAATATAAATAGATTACTGTCGCAAAGCAACGATTTTGAGTGTCTTTTGGCAAAATATCATAATAAGTTTGGTGAAAGTAGTCATCTATTCCCTAGTTTGCAATTTGATTTTCGTAAAGTCCTTGAAACATGTGCTGCCCTTTTTACAATTTACAATTTTGTGCAAAAATCCCTTGATTGTGGTCAGGAAGTTCGTATGATTGGTCTTTATGTTAGTGATGCCTTTGAACTGTTAATCATGAGGCCCTTATTTTCAAACTCAATCATTTGGGAGTGGGTGAGCCGTTTCTTATCATCATTATTGAATTGTTAAGTAATGGATCGGAAAAAGTTGTTGTTGATGGGCACCGTATATAGGGATTTGATATCTGGAGTTCTTTAGGGTAATGTTTTTGGCCCATTACTTTTCATACTATATACACATGACATGTGGTTTGGCCTAGAAAACGAGCTTGTTGTATATGCAGATGATGCTACACTCTTTGCATGAATTCCATCCCCTGAATGTAGATCTGGGCTTTCTGATTCCCTGATTGGTAACTTCCCTGCCATCCTTGTGAGCTAAGGTTGGGGGTTTGGTGGAGTCTATACCTCTGTCTGCTAAGTCATCAGCAGCCATTGCCTGGCCTTCCCTAGTCCTAGCTTGGGTAGAGAGGGTACTTGGGTGCTGATCATATGATATATGGTCAGTCTCTAGGGCATTATCCTGCTTGATAGGGCAATGTCACTGTCCCTTGCCTCTGCCATTCTAGCTAAAATTAGTGCATGGTACAAATTATGGGGCATGAAGCTGAATCCTACCAAAACTCAAAGTATGATTGTAAGTAGGCCTAGAACGGTGGCTCTTCAACACCATGGTGACAGCAGGGACAATGTTTCTTTAACTCCGTGTGATTCTTTTAGGTGTGATTCTCAAAAACAAATTTACTTTTGAGAGATACATAAGGTTTGCGTCTTCTTGAATTGCAAAAAAATTTGGCTTATTTTCTGTGATCAATCTATTCTGAAGAAGTCTTTTAATTCTGTCATTCTACCTTATTTCGAGTATTGTTCTCCTGTCTGGTCTTCAGCTGTTGATTTTCATCTTAATTTGTTGGACAGGAACTTATGGTCTATTAAATTTCTTATTCCTGATCTAGATATCAATC
>NC_090735.1:101297035-101299535 GCF_036898095.1 Palaemon carinicauda
TACTCGCTGTCGCCAGCCGCCCGTATAGCAAAGCTTTTTCAGCTCTCGCAACAACCGTTGGGGGACCAAAGGCCTTTGCTCGCCCTCAGGGAAATGACAAGTATCGCTCGCCTGCAACCTACCGCAGATGGCTCTCCTCGTGAGGTGAACCTACTTTGTGCCCTTTGGATACGCCGTTTACCCGGACCTATACGCGCTGCCATACCTGATGTCGATAGTTTACTCATAAAGGACTTGATGACCAGAGCCAACGCCCTTATGGACAGCCACTTCAAGACCTCCATCAACGCCTCCACCCCTGACGAAGAGGATGCCTATTCAACGTCACCCGAAGCTGACTTGAAGGCCGTAGGACATACACGCCTACCCCGTGACGAGCCGAAGTGGCGACAAAGCCACCCACCACCCGCCACTCGCTCGCGCCCCAACCAACGACTTTTACAGACACTTACTACCTCCCATTCGCCAAAGTTTTGCTACTATCACTACAGATTCAAGGCAACCGCGAAGATATGTGCCAAGGATTGTCAGTGGCCAAAAAACGTGTAAGTAGGCCATCGTTCGTGGCGGTGGCCTCCCAGGTTTCTAATCTTTTCTTTTTACTCGATGCAGGAACGGGCGTGCGATTTTTGGTGGACACGAGTGCTTGTTGTTCTCTTTTGCCAGGGGAACTCTTCAGGACACGACGTAGTCTGTCTACGTCTGCCGACGTCCGCTTGGTAGCTGCCAACGGATCGGCGATACCCACCTACGATTACGAGAACCTTACATTATCGTTCGGAAAGGGTAAATTTAATTGGAAGTTTCTCGTTGGTGACGTCACATTGCCAATCCTCGGTGCGGATTTCCTCTCTCATTTCCACCTTCTGGTCGATGTCGCCCACCGACGATTGGTCAACGCAGACTCGTACTTGTCGACACCTCTTCAACCCGACCCCTCCAACCTCGCTCTCCACATCAACGCACCCACGGATTCCTACGCCCACCTCCTCACGTCGTACCCAGAAGTTTTCCGTCCAGAACTTCGCCAAACGCCCACGTCTCCTGCCAAGCATGGTATTAATCACCATATCAAGAAGACGGGAACCCCAGTCTTCGCAAAATTCAGACGTCTGGCACCGGAACGACTGCCAGCCGCCAAACAGATGTTCGCTGAAATGGAGGAAATGGGCCTTTGCTGAAAGGCCTCCAGATCAGGGTCGTCACCCTCACACCTCGTTCTGAAGAAAGACGGCTCCCTCCATCCGTGCGGGGATTACAGGCGCCTGAACATGCAAACAGAACCGGATCTCTACCCCCTCCCAAACATTGCAGACATGACCTCCTACCTGCACAAAGCGAAGGTTTTCTCTATGCTCGACCTCCTGAAGGGGTATTATCAGGTGCCTATGAACCCAGAAGACATCCCCAAGACCGCCATCACCACTCCGTTTGGTACATACACCTTCAATTACTCCTGTTTTGGCCTTCGTAATGCTGGGGCCACATTTCAACGTCTCATGGATGGCATCTTAGGGGACCTCCCTTTCTGTGTATGTTATGTGGACGAAATACTTGTGTTCTCCTCCTTAAAAGAGGAACACCTCCGTCACCTGCACATCGTGCTTGACCGCCTGCAACAAAACGGCCTTGTAGTCTGGTACGACAAGTGTACCTTTGGCGCCAACGAAGTGTCGTTCGTAGGGCACCGCATCTCTCCTGAAGGAGTCCATCCCTTCCCTGAGAAGGTAGCAGCCGTTCAAAACTTCCCCGCGCCCTTGACCGTCAAAGCTCTGCAGGAATTCTTGGGCATGATCAACTATTATCACCGTTTTCTGCCAGCCATTGCCGTCACTCTTGCTCCCCTCTATGCCTCCCTCAAGGGCAAGCCAAAGGACCTGAAGTGGGGTCCCCTTCAAGAAGCAGCCTTCTGCAAAGCAAAGAAGGCCCCATCAACTGCTGCGGCTCTCACTTTTCCTATCCCACATACGCCTTTCCTTCTCTCCACCGATGCCAGCGACATTGCTATTGGTGCAGTACGCAAGCAGGTGGTCCATGGCTCGCCCCAGCCCATTGGCCTTTTTCAGCAGAAAACTGTCCAAGGCAGAATCGGGTTATTCTACCTTCGATCGCGAATTGCTGGCAGTGCACTTGGCTGTCCGTCACTTTTGCCATTTCTTAGAAGGTACGCCCTTCGTCATTCGCACAGACCCCATGCCTCTAGTACACGCCTTCACTCGACAGTCTGACGCCTGGTTCACCCGTCAACGCCGACATCTCTCCGCCGTGGCTGAATAAAATTGCACCCTTCAATACGTCCCTGGGAAAATGAATTCCGTTGCCGATGCCCTGTCAAGAAACACGTTGGCTGCCGTTCAGCTGGGATTGCATTACAACGCCCTGGCTGAAGCCCAACGACAGGATCCAGAGTATCAAGCATGTAGGACATCCTGCATGTCCCTCTGTTGGGGAGACTTCCCCCTCGAAGACTCCAACACCACCCTCCGGTGTGACGTCAGTA
>NC_090735.1:101304535-101307035 GCF_036898095.1 Palaemon carinicauda
GTACCTTATAGGCCTAAGTGTAATTCCAGGAAAGTAATTTTCTCGTCCTTCCGCAAACTTTGGAATCCTTCATTATGATATTCAGGGATCATCTGATACACTTGCAGCACACTCCTCTTTTTATCTTTATACTCCTTCCTCTGGTCCTGAGACAAGGTAAAATACGTACTACGTACTTTACCAATAAGGACACTGCAATAACACAGGTCATTTATCTTCTGGCTATTCCATCATCGACACGACCATTTCAAAATGATCGAACTTGTCACACAGGACTGGTCACAGTTTTTTTTTTTTTTTTTTTTTTTTTTTTTTTTTTTTTTTTTTTTTTTTTTTTTTTTTTTTTTACAATATAAAATGTAATTACATAAATACACTTCACTTCTTCAAATCAAACCCCCCCAAAAAATTCCAATATTTTTTTAGAGGCCCTATTTATGTTTGAAAAAAAAAAACTTAGAGGCTCGATAAATGCAAGTGAGAGGACGTCGGACATTGGCTCTTTCGGAATGTCAGGCTGGATCTTTCTCTCAAGGACATGGCAGGCCCTTATATGCATCATAATTCACTCTGGAAACTTTCCAGGCAAATATTACCAACTTGGTAGTTTGAAGCATTGTTCTATTGTCGCCTGACGAGGCAACACTCAGCTAACTCTGCCCAACTCCTCTCGTAACATTATAAAAAAAAAACAAGTTTAGCCCAGAACCTTCATGCCTCTTCCAACCATGTGGAAACATGATGTAATCCCTCGCGTTTTATACCTCTTGTGTGTCATACTATACATTTTAACAAGTTACATAGGACTTCGTAACAAACTATGTGAAATAAAGATTTTATCCTTTAAAATAACGTATATCTATGTATACGGAACTGAATGCAAATAAAAGTAAATGAATTTTCGAAAGTCTTATGTAATTTGCGTACCTTTAATTAATCCTACATGAGTGGGACCCACCTCACGGGGTGACTATAGATCTCTTAAATACACAAATGGGGGGCTTGCTATTCTGATAGTATCTATTGTAATTCTTATTTTTGCTAAACTCTTTATTCTTATTTTTTTTCTGTAACTATTATACTTATGATTTGTAACCTTTTTAATTCGAGTCTCCTTTTTTTCTGAATTTCCTCTTGAATTTTACTTGAAGTTCTCGGTATTTTCTGTGTAGGATCTAACTCTATTTCTTTAAAGGCCTTCCTTTCTTTTTCACCAAAAGCTGCATACAAAGTTCCGTAGGTCATAGAATTGAAAATCTCATCTAAATCTACTCTCTTTATCATCTAACCACTTATCCACATTTTACTTATCTAACATTGTTTATCTGGGTTGTCCCTACCCACATTTCCCTAAAAGCATGTGTTTCGGGTGATTATCCCTGCTGAATTCATGTTCGCGATATTTGTCCCTGAATGACTCAGACTTTTATTACTCAAACTGAGGCTTCCAGGGAAAGTCGGACATCGTCCTTCATTGGCAGTTCTATGCCTAATTTGTGATCAAGACTCATACCACCGATGGGAAAAAATTAAACAACAGTTTTTACTCTTATGAGACATAAATGTCCTAACTTAACTCCCTACTCTATTGACAGATGTGATTAGTTATACAACAAAAACAAAACACTTAATTTCGCTACTCTTGAAATTTTCTTGAGGTTTTACTTGGTTATTTTCTTCTACTGCTATCTGAAATAAGGCCAGTATTAGTTCAAGTACTGTTATTATAACACGGCAAGGTATCCTTGCAGGTGCCACCAATATATGTGATGGCTCCATAAATATTTAATGAAAACTTTAGTTTCCCATTTGATCTTATTCCTTGGATTAACTCGGATTACTGGAAAACTATTGGAAGCAAGTTATTTCAATTCCTCAAGTTCCTTTTTCTTTAACAAATCTATTAGTCTCTCAGGAGATAAATGTTGTCGGGGGTGATGGATACACTTGTCCATTTTTGTTGCCTTTACTTGGGTCTTAATAAATTTAGTTTAACACAATGAATGCGTAGTATTACCTGAAACTGTGGTTTAAAGTCCCGTAGAGATCATGATCAGATATCTTGAATCAGGTAAACTACCTTACAGTGTGCTTCTTCACGAAGAATGGGCTTATTCCAACAGTCTTAGGCCCTTCGTTGAGAGTAAGGCCCGAACAGGTCTAACGAGGCCTTCACGGTGTTCCTATTGGGCAACAGGACAATTCGATGAATCGGTCCTTGTGATCTACTCTCACAAACTTCTGGGAGAGAGAGAGAGAGAGAGAGAGAGAGAGAGAGAGAGAGAGAGAGAGAGAGAGGAGAGAGAGAGAGAGAGAGAGAGAGAGAGAGAGAGAAAGAGAGAGAGAGAGAGAGAGAGCGAGAGAGAGAGAGAGAGAGCTCGACGACCTTCAGGGTGTCAAGGGGAGAGAAGTGTTTCCCTTTACTTGGCTGCTAATCGTTCCAGGTGATCTTCATACCATCCGTAGTCAGGTATACAGCAAACGCACATTGCAACAGAAT
>NC_090735.1:101312035-101332035 GCF_036898095.1 Palaemon carinicauda
CTTATTAATTCTGATGAGGACTTAAATCCTCTAGAATTTATGGATTAAGGTTTGATATACATTCTCTTTTAAAACCCTGGACAGGTAGCGTGGTGTCATATCTGCACCACGATTCTGCGCAAAACTCGTTTTTGGGTTCCTGCGCAGTCATGCCTCGCATGATTTCGCATCTTTTCCAGGGAGAGTCAGTCATTCACCACCTTTAGCAGAAGCAACACGTGTGTCACCTCTGCTCCGCCACGTTCACCGGATATCGCCCTCCAAAGTGGAGATTGGTGCATATCTGACACTACGTTACCCTAAAGAGGGTAAGTTATTCCATCGCTAAAGTTTTGCATTTTACATTACTGCTTTATTACTTATTACTTTATTAATTGCTATAAGTTATTTTTGCCCTCATCTAGGGTCATTTAAGATTACTTTGTCAAAATTTCATGCATATGCATCATTTATTAGTACTCTATATTTGCCTTTCATTTCCGTTAATCTCGTGTGGTAGGGGTTATATTGAAACCAAGCCCTTCTTTTCCAGTTTATAATTACTAGATATATTTTTTTATTGTTTTGCCATCATCTAGGATTATTGTAGATGACTTTTGGAAAATTTTATCCAGATCCAATAAGTATTACTACAATAAATATAGCATTCCTTTCACACCAAAAATTCATGACTTTTTCTTTTTTTTACAGATTTTGCAGTTTTGCTCCAATCCTCGATAAATTTACATCAATCAACTGAGCAACTCTTCTACTTTCAAGAGAATACTTAGTATTAATGAAGTTCATTATTTTTAAGTGTACAGTGCCTGTTATTTGAACCAATTTATATTTGTATAATTATTTTCTTAATTTTGTGAATGAAGTGTTATTTCTATATTCAGGATTTTTTTTTTGTTCACCAATTGAAAGTAAAGTCTTCAATTAGTAAAATAAAAAAAAATAAAAAAATAGGTCATAATGGTAAGTAGGTATAATCGCCCGAAGTGAACGTAACACATATGACACCACGCTACCTCTAGCGGGAGAGTTTATCCACGCTACCTGTCCAGGGTTAAAGAAAAAAGGCTAAACCCTTCCTCCCTCCCTCAATGCCCACTGTCTTTCTTCATTGCAGTCGAGTAGAACTCCGGGTTTGGGTTAGATATTAATTAACTCAGGGTGCCATTGTCTTGCCGTAGACGATGTCGCCAGCAAAGGAATCATGTTTCCTCTGCTGCCGACGACGTCGTCCGCACAGGAAGCCATGCTTCCCCAGTCCACTGTCGAAGGTAGGCGGCATACCTGCCACCACCTCTCTTCCCAGTGAACTACAAGACCCTTTCCCTTCCCCCTTCTGTACTTTAGTGTTGGCATAGCGGCAGTTAGTTCAGCCACCTAATCCACCTTCCCCATTATGTCCTTCCATCACCGGAAGTGAATGTCAAGGGGGGAAGATCGAGCCGGCCCTGACGGCTGCCGGTGGGAAACCCAACATACTTTTGAGAAATCCTCAGTCCTCTCTTGGTCTGCAATCCACGATTATTGCCATCTGCAGTACAGCCGGCGGCAGGCTTTTTGTGGATGGATGGAAGCCAGAATCAGATGGATTCTTACCACTTCCACTGGAACTCTCATTCTGGAAAGGAGACAGTAGGTAGCCTGGTAGTCCTCCTACACTTCCAATTGTTGTGCTAATCCATAATAATAGGAAACTCCTTCCTTAATGCTTTCTCTCTCTCTTTCAGTTAGTGCCGCCAGATAATAACCTAACCCCAGCAGTGCACCGGCTGAACTACAGTATACAAAACGGATTTTGAGCAAAGAGAAAAATCTATTTTTGGGTAGAATAGCCATGTCGTCTTGATGGAAGGTTGTTTTAGGTAGATTTATAAGGGATATTTGCTACAGTGATACTCCCACAGAATTAACCGAAGGTCTCCAGAATTCTAACTCCTGGCGCGAATATCCCTAATATAACTTTAGGGATATCGCATAATATCAGGGGACACATTTTTAGATACGACACATAGCAATCTTCACCCCAAATAGATTTAACTCTTTGAGGGGGAAGTGTGGTGAACGAAAGGGGAGCTGTTATCTAGGTACCCGGCGAACCTCCTATCCGTACTACTACCGGCCGCCATTCCTTTGTTGTATTTAAGCTGGAAAAACCACAGATAGAGTAGTTTCGGGTGGGTTCATCAAGAAAGAAGGTTGGGTCCATCAGGACGACATGGCTATCTCACCCAAAAATAGATTTTTCACTTTGCTCAAAATCCGTTTTTTGGGCTCGGCCATGTCGTGATGGAAGCATACCAGAGAATAGGCTTAAAAGTACTATATCTGTGAGTTTGTGTAAGTGCCTTTACTTTGAATGGGTTCCTTATCTGGTCTGATAGACCTGTATATGACATCACCGTTATCTGTCATATCCACTAAGCTTGGAACTGGCTTAGGGCTTCCTGCCCCCTGCAGGGAAAGTGTCGACTTCGACTATAAGGATTCAGAGTTTGTATATCCGTAAGAACAAAAGGGAAACTTTCTAGAGGTTGCCTTTTCATGCTTTGGACATCTGTACTTATTCAAGGTTCTATTTATAGGAATAGAATAAAACTCTGATTGCTTTTATTTCTACCAACTGAGGATAAAATAAGATGCAGCTACATTTCTATATTTTATTTTTAGAATTAAATATGAAATGTAGGAGTAACAAAGTAGAAATCTGACCTTGCATAGGTAAACATCATGGCTATATATATTTCTGACCTGTAAGGAAAGAATATACATATATGAATTCATTATTGGAATAATGCCATTTAATGTGAATGGGAAACCAAATCTGTCTAGTTTCACTCAGATGTTGGATATGCGTCAACACTGTGTTCAAATGTTCACACGGCACAGGTGTCATTGGTAAGATTCTGCACCTGTATAGATCAGTCTATTAATCACCGTAATAATTTGTACTAGATGGTATTAATACCTATTCACCTGATGCACTGTTGAGTCCCAAAACAGTCCACTGTTCATCGCAGCACTAGACGACGGGTTTTATGACACTACCCACCGCCACCACAAATTGTTTTATTTCATGTACTTGCTTCGCATAATTTTTATAGAAGACGCTGGATTACTTCCACCCCATATATGAGCGGAAAAATCATACGAAGAAGCAACTTTTCTTAGATTGTAACCTACGGGTGTGCAGTCAGGATCCACTCTGCGAATAAAGTAGGTGAGCTTCGCTCTCATATGTCTCAGGGATAGATTTGATCCTTAGGTTTTGCCTCGGAAGAGCTGTCTCTCCATGAAGTCTGAAGTTCTTCGAAGATAGACCTTGAGACACTGCTGGGCATAGAGAGACGTCTTCCTTCAGTGGGCAGATTCTCCAAGGACCCCACCTCTTGGTGGGCAGCTCATTCTTGACAAGAAAGGCAGAATCAGGGAAAAGGTTCAGTTCTCCTGTTTCTAGGAACTGAATATAGCCTTCGTTTCTGGATAAGGCCACTATATCACTAACTGTAGCCCATGAGGATATTGCGAGCAGAAAGATGACTTTCTGTGTTAGATCCTTTAGGGTAAAATTCTTATTGTTCAGGTTTGAAGCATAGTGCAAGACTTTGTCCAACGACCATGTAATGGGCTTTGGAGGGGTTGCCGGCTTGAGTCTAGTGCATGCTTTTGGTATCTTATTGAAGATTTCACTTGTGAGGTCCACCTCAAAAGCGTACAGAAGAGGTCTAGTCAGAGCTGACTTACACATGGTTATTGTAGTGGAAGCCAGGCCTTGTTCGTGTAGGCAAAGTGAGAAAGAAAGACAGAAATCTATCGATATTTCTGTTGGTTTCCTTATTTTCACAAAGGACACCCATTTCTTCCAAGAATTCTCATATTGTCCCCTAGTTGAGCTTGATTTGTACTCTTCAATGAGGTCGACTTTGTCCTTCGAGATCCCAAGCTTTTTATTCGCTGCTAGGGCGAGAAAATCATGAGATGTAGGTTGTTGGTTCTCGAGGATGAAGCGTAAACAGTCGACTTCTGAACCAGTTGGGATAAAACTGGGTTCGGCAGAGGAAATAGCTTTAGTTTCAATTCTAGAAGTAGAAGGAACCAATTGCTTTTGGGCCATTTGGGGTCCACTACTGGAGCTGTCCTTCTGAAGGATCTTAGCTTGTTGAGGACTCTTAGCAGGAGATTGGTTGGTGGAAACAGGTAAATCTGATTCTATCGGTTCCAGTCGAGAGACATGGCGTCTATCGCTTCTGCTTGAGGGTCCATGTAAGGGGCTATGAAACGAGGTAGTTTCTTGTTGTCGCTCATTGCGAAGGGGTCGATCCTCATTTCCGGGACTTTTTCCGAGATGAAGGAGAATGAGTCTGCGTCTAGGGTCCATTCTGTCTCTATGGGCTTTCGCCTGCAGAACCTTTGAAGGTGAACTGCTGATAAGAGCCATCTTCTTTTCCTTGCCAGGTAAAAGATGGCTAACATCACATGATTGATGTGAGGTGATCTCGAGCCTTGTCTATTTAGACATTTTACTATCACTTCGTTGTCCAGGACCAATCTGATGTGGACTGCTCTGCAAGGGGATAGTTTTTTCAATGTTAGGATGAATGCCATGGCCTCCAAGATGTTGATGTGAAAGGTTTCAAATTGGTGTGACCAATTCATTTGCCCTTTTCTCTCGTGAGAATGGCCTCCCCATCCTTCCAAGGAGGCATCCGTGTGTATCACCACTGATGGTTGTGGTGGTTGCAGGGGAATTGTCCACGCTAGGCTCTTGGTTGTTGACCATGGCCTTAATAGAGTGCGCAATCGGGTCGTGATTAACCTTAGTTGATCTCTTCAAGCGTTTGATGTGTATCTTCTCCAAACTCCTGACACATCCTTAAGCCGTGCTTTTAGCACCAGGTCTGTCACTGCTGCAAACTGGAGAGAGCCCAATACTCTTTCCTGTTGGCGTCTTGAAATCCTCTTGTATCGGATTAGTCTCTTGACAGCTCCCGCTATCTCTCTCCTTTTCCTGGATGGAATGGAGAGGTGGTGTGACTTTAAGTTCCATTGGATTCCTAACCATTGGAACTTATGAGCTGGAGAAAGGTGAGACTTCTTGCAATTGATCTTGAAGCTCAGGTGCTCCAGGAACTGGATCACCTTTCCGGCTGCTTGCAGACAAGTAGTCTTGGATGCTGCCTACACCAGCCAATTATCTAGATATTCTACTACTTGAATTCCCTCCTAGCATATTTGCTGGATGATTGTATCTGCTAGCTTTTTGAATATCCTTGGGGCTAGGTTTAGTCCAAAGGGCTTCGCTTTGAAGACATATTTTGTCTTCTGTAGCTTGAATCCTAGGTAGGAGGAGAAGAGGTGACTGACTGGTAGGTGCCAGTAAGCATCTGCTAGGTCTACTGAGACTGTGTATGCCCCTTTTGGTAGAAGGGTCCACATTTGTTTCAAGGTAAGCCTCCGGAACTTGTTGTTCTCAATGAACTTGTTGAGTGGAGACAAGTCTAGAATGACTCTGAGTTTGTATGAGTCTTTCTTGGGAACACAAAACAGCCTTCCTTGGAATTTGATGGACTTTGCTTCCCTTATTACCTTCTTGTTCAAGAGTTCTAAGGTATATTCTTCCAAAAAGGGGGTGGAGTGTTGGAAGAATTATGGAAAAGGGGGTGGAATCTCGTTCCAGCACCATCCGAATCAATTCATGATTAAGCTGTGGGCCTAGGGATTGAAGGTCCAATGATCCCGAAAGGGGAAAAGTCTGCCCCCTACCTGGAACTCCTCATTGCTTAGGGGTTCCTGAAGACTTGTTTCCGTGACCACGTCCTCCTCTGCCCCTTGGGTGGTTTCCGGAGGAATCTCTTCTTGGGCCTCTACCTTTGTAGGGCCAAAAGGTGGTCGAGTGCCTCTCAAAGCCTGGGTTAAATACAGGTGATTGGGCTACCAGCTGTTGAGGGACCATCTGGAAGGTGGTTTGAGGCTGGGCTACCATTCGATGCACCTTGGCCATGGTCACGGTCGGAAGTTGTGCAGGTCTACGGGGTCTTCTTACATTCTTGTTCTTAAGCTGGGGATCTCCTTCTGAGGAAGACTTCCTCTTTGAAAACATGACCCACTTTTGGAGAAGGTCCCTATTTTCCATGGCTGCTTTGGCAATGATTTCTTGGATCACTTCCTGTGGGAAAAGGTCCTTGCCCCAGATGCATGATGAAATCAGCTTTCTGGGTTCGTGTTTCACCGTTGCTGCGGCAAAAACGTGCTCTCTACAGTTCCTCCCTGACCTGACGAAAGCATACAATTCCTTCACAAGGGTACCCATGTGAGACTTGGCTAAGACCATGTACATGTCTGGGGCATTGTGTAGGCCTGCACACATCTCCAAACAGTTCTGATGAGACAGGGAGTTGGCAAGTCTTTCTTTCATCTCCTGTTTCCTTCTCATGAGATGATTTGGCAACTTTGGAAGGTTCTCATTGAACTTTTGGCCTGCTATCTCCGGATCCAACTTCGAGACGGAGAAGGTTAGATGTGCCTCTTTCCACTTCTTGCAGGTAGGCATAGCTAGAGATAATGGCTTACATTCCTCTAGGATTGGGCAGGGTTTGCCTTCTTCAACTGCTTCAATGACACAGTCGAGGCCTTTCTCCGAAAAGGGGAAAGTTCTGGAGGAAGAAGCAATAAAGGTTGGATGCCTCTTGCTCAGTGCTGAGACTTTGGAGTTAGTGTACCCGGCTCCTTTCAGATTCTTGGTAAGGATGGCCTGTGCCTTGTCATGTTCAAAGACAATGACTTCTTTTGGTACCATCTCCTCGCGGGATGCAGGTTCATCTTGCAGTCTCACGTAACAAACTGGGTAGGCTGAAAACCTAGGCCAGAATTCAAGATCTTCAAGTGGCTTATCCCCCAACTTCTCGGAGAAGAATAGCTTCCCATTCATCATGGTCATGTGCTCCGTATGCCTCCAGGGGTTGGTTTTGGAGCAGTGAGGGAGGTCTGATACTTTAAGGGGTTTAGTAGAGCCCCTGGAAGTTTCGGGGCCCTTCGCTTCTTGTACTCTGTCCTCGTCTGTTTGATGTCCTGTTTCATCTCCTCTTGTTCCTCCCAGAACAATTCCAACATCTGCTGAATCGACGATTGGAGCGCCGCGCTCCTGTCGACCTGTGTATTCGGTTGGGGAGTTGGGGCTGAAGAGGTTGACAGCATAGGTTGATATGCCGTCATGGTGAACTGGGGGTCCCCAGTCACCGTCGAGACGGATCCTTCTTCCTCCGTTGGTGGTTGAACCACGTTTTCTTCGAGCCTTCTTGTAGTACGTCCTCTTCAGTGTCAGTAGACACTTCCGACATCCGTTCTTGGTAGATTTCCATGCCTTCAAGTGCCTTTTGGATGTCTGCGTCGATCTTCAGTTGAATGAAGGGTAGCTGGACCTGTTCCTGGGGCACTACCGCACTAGGGTGAGCCTTAGGGAACAGAAGGCACATGAGAGATTCATTAGGCAGGTAAGGTCCCGGAGAGTTCTTTTGGAAGCCTCTTACTTACCCATGAAGGGTTTCCCTTGCTGTATCCCTAACTTCTATGGAGGCAGGGATGGTTTCTCCAACGCCGTTGGACAGAAAGGTCGAGCAGTTGGAGCAACCCTTCGGGTCCCAGTACCTCAGGGATCCAGATACGACGCAGCAGGAGCATGAGACCTGCACATTGTATGCCCACAAAAGTCCTTACTCTTGTGGTTGCAGAACACAACTAAACATGTCGCCATTGGCTCCTCCTGTAAAAGAAAAGGATTTGATGAGTATACAGATGTTTATATTATTTATATAAGTGCATACATTTAATAGTAATACTTATTATTATAATTAATAGCTTAGGACAGTAAGCTAGAAAGGAAATAGAAAAGACACATATCTGTGTTTCCTCTCCCAGGCAATCATTGAGACCTCCGTCAAAAGTAATATTTAAATTTCCTATAAGGGAGAAAACATGGTGGAACGACTGTAGTACTTAGAGATGGGGTTGATGAATAATTATACTAGCTTTTCGACCTGTAGAATATTAATATTGATCGATGTTTTATATGGGTCCCGATGATCAAAGGATTCATCTGGGTGTTGAGGGATTACTCAACCTCAACATGATATGCGGTCCCAACAATAGACCGTGAAAGGATACACAGAGTATGTTAGAAAAACATGTACTACTACATTTTTACCGGTATACTACCGGGGTTAGGTAAGTACCTGGCGGCACTAACTGATAGAGAGAGAGAAAGAATGGAAAGGAGGGTTTCTTATTACTATGGTTTTGCACAATAACTGGAAGTGTAGGAGGACTACTACCGCCTACTATCTCCTAATGGAGTTCTAATGAAAGGGGAGGAATCCATCTGATTCTAACTTCCATTCATCAACAAAAGTTCTACCACCGGGTGTACTGCCGGTTACAAGGTTTGTGGATGGCAGACCAAGAGAGGGCTGAAGAATTCTCACAGTATGTTGGGTTTCCCACCGGCAGCTGTCAGGGCCGGCTCAGTCTTTCCCCCCGGGGTATTCACTTCCGGTGAAGGAAGGACATAAGGGGGAAGGGGACCGAGGCGGCTACCTAACTGCTGCCGGCCAGAACTCGGCCTGTAACACAGTCAACTCGGCAAGCCGGGATGACTGTCTGAGAACTGGTGAAAGAATGTTGTGTTGCCTATGCCGACACTAAAGGACAGGGGGGGGGAGGTTGAAAGGTCTTATAGTTCACAGGGGAGAGATGTGGCGGCAGGTATCACGCCTGCCTTCGGCTGTGGAGTAAGGAAGCATGGCTTCCTGTGCCGATGACGTCATGGGTGGCAGAGGAACAAAGATTTCCCTGTTGGCGACATTGTCAGCTGCAAGACAGGACACCCTGAATTACCTTCTAACCTCAAAGCCGGAGTACTCGGTGGCAAGGAAGAAAGACAGTGTATTACTATCTAGGTCAAGCCGGAGTTCTACTCAACGGCGATGACGAAAGATAGAGGTTGCCGCAAGTAATGGCAGCGGCTCAGGGAGGGAGGAAGGGTTTAGCCTCTTTTCTCTAAAAGAGAATATATATCGAACTTTATCCATAATTTCTAGGGGATGTATGTCCCCATCCAAATTAATAAGGAACGATAGGGTGAGGTTAAACATGGGGAATAACTTTACTAGTGTATAAATAGATGAATTAGGCTAGCCTAACTCCGTCGGGGTCCGCGGCCATGGTTAGTATCGCCGGGGCCCCCGGCATATACGAAAAGTAAAGTCACATTTAGGGAGAGGAACAAAATAATATTGTATGCACTATCTTCACTAGTATAATTTGCCTAACTAGCTAAAACTTATAGCTAAATACCGGGAATGTCGCTCTACTGACTAAATAAAATGCAATAATAATGTGCGACAGCGGCCGTAAAATAGCCGCCTCCGGTTGTGGCTACGCTCAACCAAATACACTTAAATTTTACAAATTTATCTGTGAGAAGGGAGCCTAAAATTATACACAAGAAAGAATAAATACTCAACTTTCCAGAAGATGAAGATGCTGGAGATTGCATTATTAATAGTCCTGTAATCTGTAACGAACACCGGGAAAAGGTTGGGAGTTCACTAAGCTTAAAGGCTACAGACAAAGGAATGGTGGCCGTTAGTAGTACGGATAGGAGGTCCGCCGGGTACCTAGATAGCGGCTCCCCTTTCGTTCACCACTCTTCCCCCTCAAAGAGTTAAATCTATTCGGGGTGAAGATTGCTATGTGTCGTATCTAATAATACGTCCCCTGATATTTTGCAATATCCCTAAAGTTATATTAGTTATACACGCGGCAGGAGTTAGAGTTCTGGAGACCGTCGGTTAATTCTCTGGGAGTATCACTGTAGCAAATATCCCTTAGAAAGCTACCTAAAGGAGCCTTCCATGAGGACGACATGGCCAAGCCCAAAAATATACAGTAGTACACTTATTTTCTAACATACTCTATGTTCCCTATCACAGTCTATTGTTGGCATCACAATATTATGTTGAGGTTGAGTAATCCCTCAACACCCAGATGGTTTCTTCGGTCATCGGGACTCTAATAAATCACCGATCAGTGTTAATATATACCACAGGTAGATGATGTTAGTATAGCGTTTACTAACCATAATTCTAGTCCCTAGAGTTTACTCCTGCCTTGTGTTTTCCCTATCAAGGAACTAAGATAATAATTACTGATGGAGGTCTCAGTAATGGTCTAGGAGGGGAAACACAGATATGTGTCTTTTCTACTTCCTTTCAAGCTCACTATCCTAAGCTATCACAAACAATAGTAATTACCATTGTTGATAAAAATTGTATGCCTTTATATCACTGTCTCGGCCATAATGTCTTAATCTACAAAGTGTCGATAAATCCATTTCAAGTTTATTACCTCTTCATCACTGATGTTTGCCTCTATAAACAAGCAATTCTTATGGTAGCACCTGTTACAGCCATATCTTATCCATTTTTTCCTGTCTATCTTCTAAAATCCTCACAGGTGGCAGCCAGCCTTGGTGTACTTTTTATGCTTCACTTCGGTTTCCCCAAAAGATTAATCACTATTTTCAAAGCTTTCACAAACGAGAGTTATAAACTGAAACAAAGCTCAGGGAGAGAATTCCGCAAAGCACTATGATAACAGGGCATCACTTGACAACGTCTCATAAAGCTTCTCTCAACAAGGGGGCAAAGATGTATCATGCATGCATACGTCATTTCTGAAATACTAGGAAGTGGCCATTTAGAAAATAGTTAGAATAAATAATAAAAGAAATTTTTTGTTTTCAAAGTGAAGCAGAGTACTCAAGTGCATTAAACACACTTTATTCTAAGTTTATTTTCTAACACCGAACGTTAAGCTGTAACAAGTGATGTGTGAATCTGCATTGCATGAACAATATTCTTTGTGTTGCATCAAACAAAAATGTTGTCATATGCAACCTTTAAACTGTCATTGCTGATATAATTTCACAGCGATAAACTGTTAGCGGAGAGACATTTATGCAATGAAAGGTTTCGAGAGGCTTGTCATTCAAAGATCTTAAATGGTAACTGTATTATGTGTAACTTAAATTCTGAAGTAAGACTTCAAATGGATATTTACTCAATATAAATATGTTCATTATTGATATTTAATTCACAGATACTGTTCATTGCAGAGATAACAAGCACTTTCCACAGATAGATTTCTACAATATTTTCGTTGAGCTTCTCTCATGAAAAATATCTATTAAATTAAGTTTGATAGTATAGGATAGGTTTGTAAAATTTAAGTCTAAAGCCAAGCACTGGGATATCAAAGGCCATTCAGCGAAATATTATACAAATTAATCAACCATACCCATACACTCACACCCTTTGGTATAATTTAAACCTATAAAACTAACCACACAACTTTCGTACAATAACATCTAAATGTGTAATAAGAAGAGATAAAAAAAAATGATAAATCATCTAAACTATTTCAAGCTTGTGATATAATCTAATATCATATATTTCTTTAAAGTTTGGCGCATTGCAATTTCCCCTTTGTATACCTCTTATAGTTCTGTTCTGCTGTGAATGCATCCTCCTCTGAAGATTGAAAACAGGACAATCGGCTAGAACATACTTAATATCTATTATCACTTGACAGGTATTCCCCACTCTTCATTGATTAACTTTATTTATATTTCATTTGTGTATTGAAGAGATGATACCCAGCCCATAAAATGAGCTCCTCTCATGTGGATGTAAGTATTTTATGTAAATTACGTAAGACTTCCATCTTGAATTTCATTGTATTCTTTATTCAAGTTAGTATATGCAAATTTACGTTAGTTTTAAGAATTATATTTTTATTTCACGTATGTTTATTACGAAGTCCTACATAATCTTTTTGAGAGTGCTGTGGGATTTGTGCGATATATGAACAAGGGCTTAGGTAATGTTCTTTTATATTTTATGAGGTATTACGCCATGCTTGAGAGAGAATGCTCAGTAACATGTGCCTTGGAAGATTCTCTACAACACGCTTTAGAAATTTCGTGAAAGGCATGGTATTGGATGTTATCTTTTCTTATTTCAGGGCCAAAAGGTGGGCGGAGCTGGCTGGGAGAGTCATCCTGCAGATGCGTTGGTGTGCATCTGAGAGTTGCTTGGAAAACCCTTATTTGCCTCTTGATATTTTTATCTAGTTGGGAACTCTAACACCCATGGCCAAGGCCCCGCGCTTCGCAAATCATTTGGAAATTTCTGGAAGATGTTAAGTTTCATATAAAAGGCGAACATCAAGGTTACAGAGAGAAATAGAGACAACTAGCCTTAGTATTGTCATCTCCTCACTTCTTTTACTCTCGCAACCCAGTGTATTGTTTTTGACAGTGTTCATTTCGTTTAGTAGGTCCTCTCCGCATTAGGGTGAGTGTTGGCATTGTATAAAGTTTTTTGTAATTGGGCCTGTAGGAAGATTGGAGATTTGTATTGTGATCTGGTTATCTATTTTTCATTAAGTCTCAAACATGAATATTTTATTATTCAGATTTAATTTCAAGCTTTTGCATAATTTACTTTGCATAATTTTTCCCTTAGTCTGAAGTTTATTAAGATATAATAATTCAAGTCAAGTTAATATATAATTTTCAGATCGTAACAATTTTTGTCTCAATCTAAGTTTTGTTCAGATTTAATTCCTCCAGTGACCTATTTTGTTACTATTTAAATTCTATTCAAAGTGTTGTAATTTATTTAGAGTATATTTATTTTTGAGAAGAGTCTATTATTCTAATCATATTTTTTTCAGAATCAGACTCTGTCCGTTTCCTGTTAAGAACCACATTAAGTTTCAATACGTCTTAATAATACTTTAGAGTAATTACCCAGTTTAGTTTTAAGTGTACTTAAGAGACCTTTGGATATACAGTGCCTTGTATATTGCTGTCTGGGAGTTATTCAACTGTCTCAGAATTCGTGTATTAATGTTTTAAATTGTAACAGTGTTAATGTAAAAGCAAACAAGGAAGCTTGGAATTCGAGAGGTTGATTAACCTACCAGCCATAATATATATAATATTATATTTTTGGTTCCTAGTCACGAGCCATAGTATGATATATTTTTGGGTGCCCAGACCCAGGAGCTATAATCATATCATATATTATTGGTGCCCAGACCCTTGGGATCGAGCAAGCCTGTTTTATATATTGGTGATAACAGGGCCATGTTTTGATAAAGGTTTTGAATAGTACAGCATTGATAGGATTTTGAGTATTGCTAGTGTATTATTTTTTTTGGAGAGTCATTAATTATTGGAAAATTACAAAATGGCACAGTTTAATATCCGAGAGTTTTTTAATAACCCAAGTGATCAGGAATTGTCAGAAGCTAATGTAACTAAAACTCCTTTGCTCTCTTTCTTAATGGCATGTGGTGGCCATGCACAAGTGGGATGATTAAAGCCCAAATCGAGTGTCTACCCTTTGAAGCATTGATAAACTCTGGGAAATTGTCGGAATAAATTATTATAGTAGCTCGTGAACTGTTGGAGATCTCGGATTTAGAAGAATTGATAATACTAGAGTAGTATCTACGAGTTATTCCTGAACATGTTTGAACATACTTGAGAGAGAGAGAGGGGTAAAGAAACTTGATAAATCCGCTTTGCTGATTGAAGGTTATAATATTATCAGTCTTAAACCCTCCTTGGGAATGAAATTTCAACTATTGTTCTGACCAAGTGTCAAGTATTTGCTTAACCATGGAAACCAGTTCAGTAATAACTATGTGAACAAATTTAACAGTTACAGCGGCAGTAGCAGTGGTCCTGTTCCTAAGCAGAATGTGTTAGTACCACAGCAACAATCGTCAAATCATTCTCCATGGAGTATCGCAAAAGCCATGCAGAAGGTTAATATTGTGTTTTTAAGTGTGGCAGGAGAGGCTATCGCGGTAAAGAATGCTGGTCAAACCAACTGAAAGCAGTCACCCAAGTGATTAAGGATAATTCGACTTCACAGAATGAGAAGATGAAAAAGCAATCGGGAAAGAACAGACAAAAGAATGAATCAGCCAACGATTACATGACAAACAGAACGAACCCAAATAGCGTGGATGTCTTTAAACCATATATTTATGAAGGTATGTTAGCAGCAATAGATGGGAGTGACCAAACCCCGTTCAGGATATTGCACGACACAGGTTGTAACCATGATGTGGTGGTATGAGCAGTACGCCCTTTGGTGGAACAATCTCTCACAGGGGACTCAATTATTTTGAAGGGAATAGGAGATGAGGAAGTCACTCTTATTTGCCGTTGCAAACTGTCATGCGAGTTGGTGGAAGGTAAATTTGATTTTGCGGTAAAGGATTCATTGGCTGTCGAAGGAGTAGACGTCCTGCTGGGTAATGTGGTTGGTGGAGCGTCGTTCGTGCCTTTTCCCATTGTAGCGGGGAAATCTTTGAAGTATAGTGCTACGACTGAATTCGAGAAGGACTACCTATCTCTAGTTCCTAGTTGTGTTAGGACTAGGAGTATGAAGAAGAAAGTGGCTGCTGAAAAAGAAAAAGAAATTAGGGAGCAATGTACTTAGAGGATCTTTTTTCTGAAGATGAGGATTCCCTTGATAGTACGCAAGAAGAGAATCCCCGAGTAAGCTCGATCGAAGATGAACGGCAGACGAGTAGACAAGAAGACAAAGAAAAAATGGACCTGGAAGAAATGAATTTGGAGGACTTGTTTTCCGAAAAAGAGGATTTCCTTGATGATACACAAGAAGAGAACTCAAGAGTACGCCCAAGCGAAGAGGAACGTCAGATGAGTGGACAAGAGGACAAATAAGAAAGAGAAATCGAAGGAGAAATGAACTTGTAGGATTTGTTTTCCAAAGAAGAGGATTCTCTTTATGGTACGCAACAAGAGGATTCCCGAAAAGGCCCCAGTGAAGAGGAATGACAAATGAGCGGACGAGAGGACAAAGAAGAAATGGACTTGAAAGAAATAGGAAATTTAACGTTAGAAATAGGACAAGTGAGTAGTCAAAGGCTGATAGGGCTGCATCGGAAGGATGAAACATTAACAGAGTTGTTGTACCATGTGGTGTACGAGACAGAGGCACAGCCATCTCCAACTTGTTATTGTCTTAAACATGGATTGCTTATGAGGGAGCACAGACTTGGGAATTCTGAATGGGGGATTTATCAGCAAATATTGATTCCCGCACCGTTGAGAACACAGGTGATCAAGGTAGTGCACGAGACGGGACACATGTGGATAAGGAAGACGATGTAGTAGATAATGAAAAACTTTTTCTGGCCTGGCGTGCATGAGGACGTGAGCCAGTTTTGCCATGCATGACACATATGTCAGATAGCTGAAAAGCCTAATGAGTGCATCAAGGAAGCTTCCTTACGCCCGATGGAAGTACGAGGAGTACCCTTCAGGAAAGGACCGAAGAAAATGATAGCAGAAAAATGGAAGGAGCGAGAGGAAATGGAAGGAAAATATGTCAAGAATTTGAGGAAAAGGATCGGTGAGATAAGAAAAGTTTCACTAGAAGACATGAAGACGGTAAGTCAAGGACAAACGAAGAAAAGTTTAGGTAAGAAGAGTAAAAACAGACAGGTTACAGTCCCCCTTCAGCAAAGGACCAAAGAAAATTTTGGCAGGAAAAGGGAAGGATCGAGAGGAAACGGACGAAGGAAATGTCAAGGAATTGAGGAAAGGAATCAGCGAGTTAAGGAAATTTTCCTTAGAAGATGTGAAAATGAGGCAAGGATGAGCGAAGAAAAGGTTTGGCATGAAAAGTATGAACAGACAAGTTACAGTGGACGGCAGGTGTTGGTCTACGCATCGGAAAGATTCCCTTTCACCAATGACTTACCAGAGCCATTACGGATTCTGGAGGAGAGCAGTGACCGGACCTACGTTATCGAGATATCAGGAGAAAGTAAAAATCTGAGGAAGGCCATATCAACTTCAAAACCGATACTTGAAGCACTGGATTTCACCCAGAATTTCCTTATCCAAGTGGATGCGTCGGATAACGGAATTGGAGCTGTCCTATTGCAAGAAGATAAAGAAAGAATTCTTCATCCAGTATCTTATGTCATAGAAGCTGAAGAAGAAGCAAAGAGTCGACTCAACAGTTGAAATGGAATTGCTGGCACTGAACATATCGATAAACAAGTTTTCAATTTACGTGAATCAACCACAAAATGAAGAGATTGTAGTATATTCTGATCATAATCCTTTAATGTTTGTGAACAAGATGAAAAAATAATCAAAGGTTAACTAGGTGGTCATTATGTTTGCAACTGTATTACATTAATGTAAAATATATATGAGGTAATGATAACGTGGTTACAGATAATTTATCTTGGGCTGAATCCATGGATTCATGCCCAGAATAAATAATCGTTTCTGGGGGGAGCAATCTCACGAAGCTGGTCTAGTGTAGAGTAAATACAATAGTTTATTCATAATTTTATACCTATTTCATTTGTGCATTGAAAAGATGATACCCAGCCCATAAAATTAGTTCCTTCCATGTAAATGTAAGTATTTTATGTAAATTACGTAAGACTTTTGTTGTGAATTTCATTGTATTCTTTATTCAATTTATTATATGTAAATTTACATTATTTTTAAGAATTGACTCTTTATTTCATGTATGTTTGTCACGAAGTCTTATGAAATTTTTTTGAGAGTGTTGTGGGATTCATGAAAGATATGAACAAGGGCTTAGGTAATGCTCTTTTATATTTTATGAGGTATTGTATCATGTTTGAGAGAGAATGCTTAGTAACATGTGCCTTGGAAAATTCTTTACAATATGCTTTAGAAATTTTGCGAAAGTCCTGGTGGTAAGATGTTATCTTATTTTATTTCAGGGACAAATCGTGGGCAGAGCTAGCTGGGAGAGTCATCTCGCAGGTGCGTTGGTGTGCATCTGAGAGTTGCCTGAAGACCCCTGATTTGCCTCTCGACATTTTTATCTAGTTGGAAACTTTGACACACATAGGCCAAGGTCCCACGCTTCCCAAATCATTTTTAAATTTCTAGAAGCAGTTAGGTTTCATATAAAAAGCGAACACCAAGATTACAGAGATAGAGACTACCAGGCTTAAGATTGTCATCTCCTTACATCTCTCACTCTCGCAATACAGTATATTGTTTTTGAAAGTGTTCAGTACATTTAGTGTGTCCTCTGCTAAGTGACTCTGTGCCCCTAAGCAAATTGTTTGTCGAAAAGATACGTAAGACGAAACAGTGATTTTGAATTCATTGTATCAGGGTGAGTGTTGGCATTTTATAAAGATTTTTGGCCCTGTAGGAAGATTAGAGATTTTTATTGTGATCGGGTTAGCTATTTTTCATTAAGTGTCAAACACAAATATTGTATTATTCAGATTTAATTTAAGATCGTAACATTGTTTGTCTCAGTGTTTGTTCCAGTGACCTATTTTGTTATCATGTAATTTTTTATCAAAGAGTTGTAATTTATATAGATTATAATAATTTTAGCAAAAGAATCAAATTCCGCTTCTTTCATGTTAAGAACCACGGTAAGTTTAAATATGTCTTAATAATACTTAAGAGTAACTACCCAGTTAAGTTTTGAGTGTACTTAAGAGACCTTTGGATATTCAGTGCTTTATATATTGCTGTCTGGGATTTATTTAATTGTCTTAGAACCCGTGTATTAATGTTTTAAACTATAACAGTCTTAATGTAAAAGCAAACAAGAAAGTTTGGAATTCAAGAGGTTGATTATCTTGCCAGTCGTAATATATATATAATATTATATATATGGTTCCCCGTCACGATCCATAGTATAATATGTTTTGGTGGCCAGACTCGGGAGCCATAATCATAATATATATATATATATATATATATATATATATATATATATATATATATATATATATATATATATATATATATATATATATATATATATCTTCAAAAATGCTTTGTTTGCATTTTTAAAAGTTCTTTTTTGTTTGACACAAGCTCTAAGGTACATTTCCATCTGTTTCATAGTTCGTTTTTACGTATCTTCTAAAGCAAGTTTCCTTGCATTTGGCACATTCTTTACTTCACCAAGGAACTGCAGAGTGATGAGGTAAACCACATGTTTTATATATAAACTTACTAGCATTATCATCAATTGTATTTTAAAAGTGGTAATAAACATGCACTTGAGATGTAAAGTCACCATACTCTCTATCGGTGTTAAAAAAGTTCCCATAATATGTCCAATCTGCCTCATCTGTCTTCCACTCTGGTGGATACGGAGAAGGAAGATTGTGGGCATAATTATTATTGGGTAATGACCACTTCCATGCTGGTTCTGATTGACTGACCAAATGTAATCTAGTCTAATGGCTGAGGAACAGATTGACAAATCGATGGCTAATGTAGAGTTGTGGAATACATCATACCTAGTTGGAGAACCATCATTCATTAACTTTAGATAATTGTTGTCTGTTAATTCTTCAAGAAGATTACCCAGACTATCACTTAAATTTTCACCCTATAAATTAAGCTTTGCATTAAAATCGCCCATGGAAATAAAAGGGGTAGGGAACTGATTGATCAGGTACTGGAGTTCAGGGAGTCTAAAACTTTTTGAAATCGCAGTGAGATCTAAGAGGAGTAGTTCTAAAGAGGGTTCAAGATATAGCAAGAATAAAGTAATATTTTTCCAATAGTGCTCTAACAGCACATGCCTATAGTGGTGTTTTGAGGGGGATGGTTTAAAATTTTATAGACTTGTGAATGATAAAACCTGTGCCAACGTGAGCTCTTGCAGCTTTCAAAGGAGAGAATCTACAAAAATAATAATCGAGGCCAGTATTAAATGGTTTGTTGCTAATCTTGGTTTCCTGTTGACAAATTGTCTTTGTGACTGAATCCCTGGTTAAAGTTTTATTTAGTCAATACTGGTATTCCGACTTTTTCAGTTCCACTGGATGATGGACATTATCTTTTATTATTAGATATTTTTGTTTCATTTGTCTTGTAATTCAGAGAAGCAGCCTTGTAGGCCTGGGGATGAAAGACTTTACTAGGTCATAGCTCTTATTGTCTTTCTTTCTGTTATTTTATATAAGTCAGTCTTAGGATTATGAGAGTGAAGTGTAGATGAGGGTGAGGACGAGGGGGACCTCTCCTTCTTTGAAAACTTGTTTTTCTGCCTGAGACAATACTTTCGAGGTGGTGGGAGCCATATTGACTTGTTTGGAGGATTCTGCTAGAACTTCAACAGGTCGAGCACTTGACTCAGAAGACTGGGCCACCACCTCTAGGGGAGATGCACTTGTTAGGGTCTCAGGCTAAGGTAGTACTTTTGAGGTTGTGGAAGCCATCTTGAGCTCCTTGGGAGGTTTGTTCTCTAGCTTCAACAGGCCGAGCACTTGAGCAAGGTGATTGGGCCACTACCACTAAGGGAGATACGCCTGACGGAGGAAGATTTCCTTGTGGTAGTAAGACCCTTAACAGCTTGAGCAAAATTAAGTTGCCGATTAAGTAACTTCATTACATGGCCTACACTGAAATAATCAGCATTTGCTTTCAAGATGGTAGTTTATTTTTTTATTTTTTTATTCTCTACAACTTTTATCATTTGATTTATGATTCTCTTTACAATTTGCACAAAATGTATATCTGTAGCATTGCTTATGTTCTAACGAATACGAGTTAATACAAACCATATTATAGCAGTATCGGAAAGGGTGACCATACTTGAAATATTTGAAGCATTATAAAGGCCTAGATTTATATACTCGAACACATAGTCTTTCGCTCTCAATATTTACATGATCAGGTATAACAGTGGTTTAAAATATTAAAACTATCATGCTTGTTTGGGAGATCTTACTTACTTTAAAAACATTAGAAGGGGACATGTCAAGAATTTCCGGTTCTGGGATTTCATATAGGTCATTATCAAACACTATTCCTTTACCGTAACTGAAGCTCATATGTGGTTTAATGTCTTTAATAGGATTAGTAT
>NC_090735.1:101349535-101352035 GCF_036898095.1 Palaemon carinicauda
TATATATATATATATATATATATATATAGAGAGAGAGAGAGAGAGAGAGAGAGAGAGAGAGAGAGAGAGAGAGAGACATATAAATATATATAAATATATATATATATATATATATATATATATATATATATATATATATATATATAGATATATATACATTTATATATATATGTATATATATATATATATATATATATATATATATATATATATATATATATATATATGTATATATATATATATATATATATATATATACATATATATATATATATTTATATATAAATATATTTATACATATATTTATATATAAATATATATAATATGAACATATATATATATATACACACACATATATATATATATATATATATATATATATATATATATATATATATATATATATATATATATACATATATATACACACACACACACACATATATATATATATATATATATATATATATATATATATATATATATATATATATATATATATATATATATATATATGTTCCATGTCATCGGATAATGAGACATCAGAACATGGGTTTTTTTTTCACTTTATTACAAAAGGTTCCTGAGTACACTGTACAGCCGACACTATCAGGTGAGCGTCTTGTCTCAGATAGCGCACAAAGGCTACTAAATCCCCTCATAAGCAAGATGAAATCTTGTTACAACTACATGTTGAATAGTTAGTTTTTGTGGAATTCTCATGATTAGAGAGTTCATTTACATTGACGTAGAACACATATCTTCATACAAGAATTAGGACATTACTCCCTCTCAACCTCCTCACTCTAGGAGGAGGTGCACACTCGCCCTCACTAGTCTATGATATATGGAGGACACTCCAACCAAGAATAGGCATGGCATGTACTAAAGAGAGATGCAACATAATATACATATATATATATATATATATATATATATATATATATATATATATATATATATATATATATATATATATATATATATATATATATATATAAATAACCCCCAAAAATGACACATCTTCCACAAAAGAAATAAAAATTAAATATTACATGTAAAAATGTAAACAATACAATATAAATAATTCCACTCATTTCTTCTTAAGACCTCTGCAACTAGAATAAAGAATACCTAAAGGGACAAATATTCATATCAACATCAGTATTACGCAACCTCATCAACAACCTCCCTCTGGTTACGGGCAATACGGGCTTTTTGAGTGGAACAGGGGTAAGAATAGATATTCCTCCATCCCTTGATTTTACTTGTCCGGGTTTACGGCACAATTTCGCAATATAACTCGCCACCACCGTTTCGCCATTTTTTAAAATCTCTACTACACTTGCACTTACAACTATCAACCGTTGGCCACTAGCCGGTTTCCCGAGAAAATCATTCATCTTCCCGCCCTTCTCTATAACATTAAGTATAAAGTATTCACATCTACACATTTTCTTACACTGGCTATCCCCTAGGCTGAACTTTAATCCCGCAGCCACTGGCCATTTGGGAAAGGCCCCGGCCCCAGCAACCAGGAATCATATAAATACATGAATAATACAACATCCGCGTGATGGATCTCACCTGACCTATTTAACCTCTGATTGTTTTTAGGTTCACTCAGTAGTGTGTCATATATATTGCGACACTCAGCAAAATTATCACAAAATTTTACGTATACATTGAACATCAACCTAAGAACACATTATTATCAAGTTTATTTGAAACACGTCAAAAGAAGAAATGAGGTCTGTTCAAACAACAACAGCAAAGGAAAAAAAAAATCTACTCATCAACTCGAGGAATGTCGCGTATGCAGGGGTAAGAAGGAAGACTCTGATTGACACTTTTGAAAACTACCTCTTCTGGCACCACAACTCACTCGACTGACCTAATAAAAAGAACCGATGCCTCTCCAGAACCCAAAGATTAGCCAAAGCCTCTCGATCGAATGTACTATAATTCTTTTAGGGCCTTTTTAATGCCCTGGAAGCAAAACAAATGGGTCGCTCTCTACCTTTATCATCTCGTTGAGAAACTACGTCACCAATACCCAAGCTACTCGCATCTGTTGCCACTAAAGGCGGGCAATAAAATCTAGGATATGCAAGTAAGTCATTGCTAGTTAAGACAGCTTTCAAATGGTTAAAGGCCCATTCTTCTTCCACTCCCCAATATATTACTTTTTGTTTCTTTGAAGCATCTAAAGTTCTCGCTATCTCTCCAAAAGCTCTTACGAATTTACAGTAATACCCAGCAAGCCCAAGGAACTCAGCTACTTCATTAGGGGTACATGGCGTGGAGAATTCTCTAATAGCTGCTACTTTAGCGCAGCAGGGTTGGATACCTTCTGGGGTTATTATGGGACCTTAAAACTCGACCTGTTGCCAGAAAAATTTGCACTTTGACAAATTTATTTTCATACTATTACGTCGCAATGCTTCTAAAACTTTACGAATATTATTATTATGTTCTTCGGCCGTTTTCCTTGTAATAA
>NC_090735.1:101364535-101407035 GCF_036898095.1 Palaemon carinicauda
CAGAATGCTTACAAACAGCAGGAAAACTTGAAGGAAATCTCTCTTACAAACGAAATGCATTTTTCCTGAAACCTGCAGATTCATTTCAAGCTATAGATATATCTCTGGGTGGTAAGATATCCCGTATAAACAGAACCACTCTTCAAGCCTATGGCGATTCGTGGCTTAACGTAACCCTGGTAATGGAAGCCAGTGATGTTAAGGTAAGCCGAATGTTTGGTATTCATGTGTATCGATATCAAAGAAAATGTCAGAGATGAAATCGCTTGAAGTTGGTCAGTATTATACATTCGTGTTGTTTAAAAACAGACACCAGGCTTTTGAATTTTTTTTTTTTTTTTTTTTTTTTTGTGAGTGAGTGAGCTGCTGAGGTGTGGGCGTGTTTCAACACTCGCCCTGAGTCGGGTTTTAGCTTTTGTTTCGCGCTTAGAATATCATTGAAAAGATATTAGTTAATCCTATGGAGAAACCAAAGTGAAAAGAAACTGTACACCATGTGTGGCCCTTTGTCTGCTCCTAACTCGGTCTGCTTCTTATGTGAAACCACGGAGGGAGACCGAAAAAAATGGATAGGATGTGACTGCAATAGATTCTATCATAAGAAATGTGTGTATATACTGGCAGGCATCACTGACAATGAACATAGGAACCTAGATTGGTTATGTCCACACTGCGTAGTTGAAACCAGACAACCCAAGTTATATATATCAAAACTGAAGGAAGATGCAAGAAGAGGCCCTGGGCGAATAAGACCCTAGAATCGCTGAATTGGAAAACAAACTTGATTCCACCCAGACTACTGACCTCACTGAGAAAGTTGATAATCTTGCTATGAATATGGAATCAATTAAGGTAAAACTTCAATCATTAATGGACCCAAAACCAGAGAATACGACATATGCTGTCAAAGCTAAGGAAAAATCTGTTGGTAAAGAAATCAACAAATACAACAAGTAAAATTACTGTAAGAAAACACGAGGTCGAATAGGCAATTAAAGACATTTCTATATTTAACACGAGGTCAACTTCGAATGGAAATGTAAACTTTGCTAACAAAATTATCAGAGAAGAGGCTGCAAACAAAATTCAGACATTGGTTGCAGACACTGAAACGAGAAAAATCGTAAATATATATATATATATATATATATATATATATATATATATATATATATATATATATATATATATATATATATATATATATATATATATATTGATATGCAATGTATACAATGATGTAGATAAAGTAGTAAATGGCTTGATTCAAAGACATCGTTGCCTGGACCAAATCCAAAATTTAGGAGAGAAGATAGTGTAGTCCTGAAGGAAAGTGCCCCATGTGAGACTACCCACTATGTGCTAGAATGTGATCCTGGAGTTTGGAGGGCTATTCTTGATAATGGGGACAAAGTTTTGTTACGATGGGGTACTTACAACATACGTGATAGGTACCACGCGATCACCTGCTATCTCTGTTAGAGGTATGGACATCTTGAAAAAGATTGCAAGTCTAAGTACGATGATAAAATCTGCGGATTTTTTTTTTTTTTATGAAATTAACTGCACTAAATTAAACAAACTAGTAAGTGACCACATATTAAATTCTAGAGATTGCAAAGCTTATGAATTGAAATTGAACAGACTTGCCGAAAATACTGATTATGGATACTAAGGACATCATAAACTGTGACTATGTGAATATACAATCTGTAGGTAATTAAACTACTCAAATTCAAGCATTGATAAACAGGAAATAGTTGGACACAGTAGCATTATCTGAAACATGGTTAAATAACTTGGACAAGCAAAGATCACTGAAATGACTCCCCCCCCCCCCCCACACACCTTTCACCACCTAGAGAGGATAGGTCTGGTGGGGGTGTCGGACTCCTTATCAATAACGGTTACTCAAATCTCAAAATGTTGAAAAGAACTAGTGTAACAATCTTTGAATATATATATATATATATATATATATATATATATATATATATATATATATATATATATATATATATATATGTATATATATATATATATATATATATATATATATATATATATATATATGTGTGTGTGTGTGTGTGTGTGTGTGTGTGTAAACTTTACGCTAAAAAAAATAAAAGAAAAAAAAATATCCTTTGTAACAGTCTACAAACCTCGGAGAACAAACACTAGTATCTTCTTAGAACAATTCAGTGACTTCATTGAAATGATTATCATAGAGATAAATGAATTAGGTATTAGTGGAGACTTCAACAAATCCGGACGCTTTGGCATTTATTTAGTGAATTACTAGAATCATATCAAATAGTGAATTATGTCGACTGTACAACTACTTTAACTGGGCATACATTGGAACTAGTTTTGAGCGATGCAATGATTAACATTGTATCTAATATGAATATTGAAGAGAAATGTACTATCTCCCCCAGTGTACAAACTTTTTACGTTTAGTCTACCTCCACAGAAACATGCAGTAGTAAAGAAAATATACTTTAGACCTAAATACAATTTTTCTCCTACCGTATTTATTGAAGAAGTTTCAAAGAAAATAAATGATGCTATCAACATTCCCTTGTGATCGTGATAACCACCGTCTGTTGGGAGCTGTGTGTTAACTGTCCTACGACCATTTATATTAAAGTGAGTAAAAGTGGATATGATACCATGTGGCCACCGATGGAAAAGACTATAACTGTTATAGACCAATATCCTTGATTTGATTGAGAGACTTAAGTGAAAAAGAGGGAAAAAAGACGTAAGAAAGTGGAATCGGTTAAAAACTGAAAGTACTTCGGTAGAATACAAAACTGCTGTGTCAATACAACTACCTACTAAGAAGGAAAAACTAGTGAATACTCTAAAAAAAAAAAAAAAAAAAAAAAAAAAGATCTGCGAAGCAGCAACGGACATAAGTAAGTTATATCGTCTCCTGAATGGTATGATGGGAAATGTAAAAGAAAAGAAGCTACCTGATGGATACAGTGACCAGGAACTAGCAAATAATTTTCTGGCATACTTTCAAAACAAAATGGAAAATATAACCAGGTCATTTGTAAATACTCAACATCAGATTAATGATAAAGCCGACTCACAGATAAAATGAATGAGATTTAACAACATAACACTAGACTACATCACCCGGATTTTCAAGAGAGCAAAGAAACAAACTGCCTGATCAATCCGTTGCCAATATCTGAAGTAATTGGAGAGAAACGTTTCAAGTCTAGCCGAAATAATTAAGAGAATATTAAATGCAAGCATTGAAAAATGTATATTTCCCAAATTTTAGAAAATGGTTATAGTCACACCAGTTCTGAAAAATGTTCTTGACTACCAGGAATTAAGATCATATAGACTTATTTCGAATCTAACATTTATCTCAAAAGTGTTTGAATACGTAATTCTTTAACAACTATTCAGTCACTTAGAAGTAATACAAGCTTTGCCTGACAACCAATCTGCTTACAGAAAAAAAAAACTCTACGGAGACACCCATCTGCTCTGTTGTAAAAAATATGATGAAAATGATGGATGAAAATTAATGTGGTATTGTAATATTACTCGACCTCGCTGCAGCTTTTGATACAGTTGTGCATGAACTGCTACTAAATTATCTGTAGCCATTCCCAATCGGAATTCCGCGGAACCCTAGGGTTCGGTGAACGATCTCTAAGGGTTCCATGAAAATTTGTTTTATTTGATTATTATCTATCTATCTATCTATATATATATATATATATATATATATATATATATATATATATATATATATATATATATATATATATATGTGTGTGTGTGTGTGTGCACACCCACACACACACACACACACACACACACACACATATATATATATATATATATATATATATATATATATATATATATATATATATATATATATATATATATATATATATATATATATACATTATTTTTCTTAATCCGGTAAACATACCATAAGTTGTAGGGCTATACTTTCTTATTATATTCTTATCTCAACATATCGTAATATATATATATATATATATATATATATATATATATATATATATATATATATATATATATATATATATATATATATATATATATATATATATATATATATATATATATATATATATATATATATGGTTTCCACAGTAGGCGAGCAATGAAATTCAACGTGTTGAGGCGGCATTAGTCATGAAGCATACCCGTATCGTACAGACAGTGGATTTCAAACGGGTTACGAGCTGACCCGCTTACACTTCTGTACTCACGTTTCAATTTCTTAATTAGTCTGTCTTTGACAGAACAACCATCAATTCCTACAGTCTTTTGGTAATTGAGAATAACCGAGATGCTGAGATATATTAACTGATGCAGAAGAGGAACAAGAGTGAAAATGATCCTCAAGCAAGTACAAACAAAGAAGAAGCGAATGACAAAAATACTCAGCATTATTATGAATGTTTTCTGGCTGTTGGATTCACATGGACCGGGGGATGACAGCTGTCCTTAAAAAAAAAAAAAAAAAAAAAAAAAAAAATAGATAAATAAATAAATAAAACAAAAGAAAAAAAAAACTAACAGTTATGGTCCCGCCATGTTAAAGTGACATTTCTCTACTTTCACAGCCACTTGTCCAAAAAATTAGTTGATTATTTTCGAAGACTTTTGTATTCAAAGAAAAAGCAAAGCAAGTTTTTTGAAAAGAAGGGAACGGCAAGCGAGAAGGCCCAAGAAGCGAGCTATCCAGTGGCTGAGCTAGTTGCTAAAAAAGATTAGAAGCCATAATATTGCTGAGAGTTTAACAATTGCTGAGAGTTTAATGATGCCTGCTTTTGAAATTATACTGAAGGCAGTGGAATAAACAAAGTTCCTGTTTCTGATAATACAGGTAGTAGGCGTGTGAATGACATGTCCCGAAATATTTGAGACATATTTTCTAAAATACTGAAACATGTAAAGTTTGCCTTGCAGGTTGATAAGTCGACTGATATAACGGGTACCTCTCAATTTCTACCATTTGTTCAATTTGAAAATGGGGATGAAATAAGGGAGAAATTCTTTTGTTATACAGAGCTGCCAGACACGACCAATGGCACAAGATATTTCTAAAACAATTCCTTTATACCCGGAATCTTGTGGATTAGCCTGGAATTAATGTGTTGGAATCTGCACAGATGGTGTACCCTCCATGACTGGGTTAGGTACTATTCAGCGCTGCCAGCTCAGCGCCGCTGATTCAGCGCCGCCAGTTCAGCGCCTGGTCATTTCAGCGCCAAAAAAAATTAGCGACAGCCATCTCAGCGCCAGAAGAAATTTTAACTCTCTCTCTCTCTCTCTCTCTCTCTCTCTCTCTCCACACAGTAGTTTGTATGATTTCAGTACCAAACCGCTATTTATTGATCTCGGTGATTCCGTTGTTTAATTAAAATCTCTCTCTCTCTCTCTCTCTCTCTCTCTCTCTCTCTCTCTCTCTTCACACAGTAGTTTGTATAATTTCAGCGTCAAACCGCTACTTATTGATTTCGGTGATTCCGTTGATTAATTGAAATCTTTAAAGGAAATATTTGTAAACATTTGTAAACCGTGATTTAGTTAAGGAAGAGCACCGTTATTTCCGACAGATATTTGGAACATGTTTGAACGAACGCTTCAAGGAGAAGATAGGACCAATAACCACTCAGATGCAACTGACAGACGGCTGCATACAGTATTAGGAATGTTACACCCAACAATTGGTAATTTTTTAGATGCGCTGAAACGGGTCCAAAAAGAACGTGATGAATATTTAGAGAAACTTAAAGCAGGTCATGATCCTCAACAAGAGCTATTGACGAATGAATATTAAAAATCTTATCGGATTATGGAAACAGAAATGAGGTTGAATATTTACAAGCTATTGTTCATAACTTATTAAACTAGGTTTACTAATATTTGTATTTTGAACTTTTTTATGGTCTATTTTAACTATTCAGTAGGATAAAGGCTTTATATCACATATGAAAGAAATAAACCCTGAAGTTATGACTACTTATTGTTTTCTCCGCCGAGATGTTCTTGTTTAAAAAACTATTGGCCCCAAATTAAAGCTAGTTTTAGATGTAACTATTAATATGGTCAGTTTCATAAAGCAGCCCCCTCTTGATTCTCGCATGTTTGCAAAGTTGTGTGAAAATATGCCAAAAGATCATGTGACACTCCTTTTGCAAACTGAGGTCAGAAGGCTTTCCAGGGTTTTTGAGATTCAAGAAGAATTGCTCATTTTCTTCAGAGAACATTAAGATATTCATATTATGGAAATCCTGAATTGACAGACTGGCGGATGAAATATTCTTATTTGGCATATTGCTATCACCATTTAAATAACCTGAACGCCAGCTTGTAGGGTCGACAAGAAAACATTCCAACTTCGACAGACACTCTTATTGCTTTCAAAAATAAACTTGCAGTTTGAAAAAGAAAAAAACATCTCTCGAGAGGCAATGCTGACATGTTTCCCTTTACACTCCAAGTAGAAACCGAGACTGATTATCATGAAATATTACCCTTAATTAAGAGTCATTTGGAATCACTTGTTGTAAAATTTGATAAGTAGCCTACTTCCCTTCCCTATCGTCAGATTTGTATGAATGGGTTAGAAATCCCTTTAATGAGCTCTGTTCAAATTCGGAAACTCTGCTGAATCTACAAGAGGAGGAAGAAATAACAGAACTAAAGTATGATAGAACCTTGAGGGTAAAGTTAATGAAGTACCACTTGAATTTTTTATTTGGATTTCTGTAAGAGAAGAGTACCAAGTTGATTCAGCAAAAACATTGGATATTTTACTCCAACTTTCAACGTCTTACCTTTATGAGCAAAGTTTTTCATGTCTTACTACGTTGAAAATCAAATCTAGAAATCGGCTTTTGTCTGTTCAGGAAGAACTGCGGGTGTTTCTCTTAAGTTCAACCAAATATTGAAAAATTGTACAAAGAAAAACAAGCCCAAGTTTCATAATAAACATGTCTAACGGGAAAGTCATGTAACTACTATTGTTAAAGAACTGGTCATGTACACTATCATATTGTATTTTATACAGTAAGTAAAATAATAACAAATACACTAAGTATTCTCTACGTCTACACCCTTTAAACATATTTCAATTTTTCTGTTTTCCATGTATGGTGTGTTATACACACACACACACACACACACACACACATATATATATATATATATATATATATATATATATATATATATATATATATATATATATATATATATATATATATATACTCCCCTGGGGTACCCCTTCATTTAAAGGTTCATATGATGATAAAGAGGTTCCAGTTTGCGCACGATAATTGCTGCTAATCAAGTAGTCTTTTAGGTATTCGAAAGCTTGCACCGTAGATCAGTGATTCATAACTTTTGTCACCTCAATGAACCCTGGAGACAATTTTTCTCATCCCAAGGTAATATTCGAATACCTAAAAGACTACTTGATTGGTAGCAATTACTGTGTGCAAATTGGAAACTCTTATTCATCATATGAACCTTTAAATGAAGGGGTACCCCAGGTGAGTGTACTTGGCCCAATCTTGTTCTGCATCTATAATATCAGTCTATTGAAAATACTACGAAGGCATGGTGTGAAGTTCAAACTATTTGCGAATGACAAAGTTTTACTTCTCCATAAATGATATAGATGACACTACTGAAACTCTAAACCGAATCCTTGATAGTGTTAGAGATTAGATGACAATTAAACAACTAAAATTGAATGAGAAAAAAAAACTGAGTTCATGGTGGTGGTAAAGAGAAACACACAGAGAAGCTTGGGTGATATTGAAATGAACATAAGAAATAACTAAGTGCTGATATTTAGTTAGTTCGTGATCTATGTGTATTTCTTGACTGTATATTATCTTTCAATGCCCAAATAAATAATGTAGTAAAACTACTAGTTATCATCTAAAAAATATTGCTGTTATAAAGTAAGTACCTTGAGGAAAATTCTGTAAAGAAACTTGTGATAAACTGTTATTACCGGGATTGACTCCTGCAACTCCATCTATTACAATTTTCAAAAGTACAACTTAAGAAATTACAAAACATAATAAACAGAGTAGCAAGACTGATAAGAGGTGTCCCACTTACAGATAGGATCACCCCTATACCAACTGATTTGCACTGGCTGCCGATTAAAGCAAGAATTGAATTCAAAATATGTACAATATCCCACCAAGTTATCAGAAACGGTCATCCAAAATACTTCAGAGAATTGCTAAATATTGCGCAGCCAATGAACCGTGTTGACACAAGAATAGTTACAGATGGTTTCAAACTATTGGAACCTAGATAACGGATTTTGACATAGGTAAAAATCTATTATTGGTTGAGATAGACATGTCGTTCTGATGGAAGTTCCTCATTAGCAGCTTCTACCTTGGATATTTCGGCAAGTGATATACCAGAGAAATTTTACCTTAGTGGTATCAACAGAGTTCCAACCTCTGGAGCGAATATCCCAAGGGATATTGTGTATAAATCAGGGACGTGATAATGACCTGTCAATACCCCAGGCATGTCAAAACAAGACAGAAGACGCACAGCAAGTCAAGAGGGGGAAAGTGGACAATGCCAAGGGAGGGCTCCACACTCAGGAGAAGTACAGGAGTGAAAGGTAGATATTAAGAGAACCAGCCAGAACCTGATCATTATCATTAACTTACACAAAGTGGGAGGGTAGCCCATAAGATAATGAAAGCCGAACAAGACGGCCAGGATGCTAAGAATTGAAAATTCAAAGGGTGTTCTGAAAACCAGGTAGGATCCAATCGACAACTCCAGAGGAAAATGTTTCTCGGATGTGGGATAAGAAAAACCAGATGACTAGTCTAAGGCTGCAGCTGAGGCAGCAGAGGGCATGACCCATAGCCAACACCCAGCCAGTGCTAGAAGAACTCAAGCTGACAAGACTGGAAGCAGAGACATGAGGCAGCACCTCTGTCTAGATTTGCTAACCCATCAAGGGAGTTAGGACTCCATAGCTAGAGGGATATCTCAAGCTGACAACACAGGAAGCAAAGACAGAAGACAGCACCTCTGCCTAGATAGGCTAACCTGGCAAGGGAGTCAGAGGGATATAGCACAGGAAGAGAGGCTGCAGACATAGGACAAGCACTGCCAAGGCGGCAGAGGAGTGACCCAAGGGGTACGAACTCTATGCCTAGATAGGGTTAGGCCATGACAGAACTATGTAGGCAAGCCTAGCCTCCTAGCAGATGAGGGAAAGCTCAAAAGCTAGGGTGAGATAACTAGACAAGAGAAACATAGTTCTGGTACAGTCATTTTATGGCCTAACTTGGAAGGGGAAGGGGCAGAGAAACACCCAAGGGTGGACTCTAAGGCGGCAGAGAGATATCAGCTTGGGAGAAGAAAATCTCATCTACCTGGGCCAGGAAAGATAGCCTACAAGTAGGCACAATAACAGGTACGAGAAAGGGGGCAGGAGGGGTGGTGATAGGAGACTCAGAAAATGGTGAGGCAGCATGGCAGTAAGGCCCAACAGCCACATGGAACAACAATAGTGTCTCAAGGGGTTGCCGTGATAGAGCACAGAGGACAAGTCCTCACAACCAGGCATAGCCTACCAAAGACTAAGAGAGAAGCCTAATGATGGTTAAGGTGGCACAAGGAGGTCTACTAATCAGCATCAGAATTGGGGTAAGATGTTCTAATGGGTAGACATAAGTACACACGGGTAACAGGATCCCGAGACCTGTGCCGCCTCGCCAAACATATCGGGTAAGGGGAAGTGAGAAGCACTCACACTAGGTTAACTGAGAACACTATCCAACTCCCAAAAGGACCTTCAAGACCGCAGATTCCCGCTGTGACAAATCGACAGTGTAGGAGGATAGACAGCCTCACCCAACATATAAGGTTTAGTGAAAGAAGGGAGTGGTGCACTAGAGAACATTTACCAGGCATGGCCGCTGGCTAGGGTAGACTAGCCTACGCCAATGCTTATAAAAACATATACGAAACACCAAGAAAGGATGGGGGGATACCATATACATACCACACTTTAGAATGATAAAATAACATATTCCAAAATTAAATGACTAAGTAACTAATAATGATATCTGAGAGTTTGACGACATGATAAATGGCGCCGAAAACCTGCCAGCTTCGGAACAAAAAAGCATGCAACATAATAAAAGGAACTTGGTGGAGAAACAAAATTCTCCAACACACGATAGGGAGGATACTCAACTTATTTGATAAGGAAGAACCTGAGAAAACTAGCAGAAACTCTCCAAGCGAACGGCAAAGATGGCGCTGCGAAAGGGAATGGATCAACAGGAAGGTGTTAGTAATAGCACATCTTCGAGATCGGGAGTTGTAACGGCTCTCTCACCCACATTTCCCACCCTATCCCTTATCCTTCGAGACAAGGTTAACTCTATTCGGGGAAGGATAACCATGGCTTGTTATTAACACGTCCCTGATTTATACACAATATATCTAGGGATATTCACTCCAGAGGTGAGAACTCTGTTCTTACCTCTAAAGTAAAATGTCTTTGGTATATCACTGGGAGAAATATCCATAGTAGAAGCTGCAAATGAGGAACTTCCATCAGGACGACATGGTTTGAGCCCAAAAATGTGTCTACTGTAGGCTCCAGAGCCTTTAAATATATAGCCCCGAGACTATACATAAGCTCCCACGAGACATCCGAATGACTGATATAACGGGTACCTCTCAATTTCTACTATTTGTTCAATTTGAAAATGGGGATGAAATAAGGGAGAAATTCTTTTGTTATACAGAGCTGCCAGACACGACCAATGGCACAAGATATTTCTAAAACAATTCCTTTATACCCGGAATCTTGTGGATTAGCCTGGAATTAATGTGTTGGAATCTGCACAGATGGTGTACCCTCCATGACTGGGTTAGGTACTATTCAGCGCTGCCAGCTCAGCGCCGCCGATTCAGCGCCGCCAGTTCAGCGCCTGGTTATTTCAGCGGCAAAGAAAATTAGCGACAGCCATCTCAGCGCCAGAAGAAATTTTAACTCTCTCTCTCTCTCTCTCTCTCTCTCTCTCTCTCTCTCTCTCTCTCTCTCTCTCTCTCTCTCTCTTCACACAGTAGTTTGTATAATTTAAGCGTCAAACCACTACTTATTGATTTCGGTGATTCTGTTGATTAATTGAAATCTTTAAAGGAAATATTTGTAAACATTTGTAAACCGTGATTTAGTTAAGGAAGAGCACCGTTATTTCCGACAGATATTTGGAACATGTTTGAACGAACGCTTCAAGGAGAAGATAGGACCAATAACCACTCAGATGCAACTGACAGACGGCTGCATACAGTATTAGGAATGTTACACCCAACAATTGGTAATTTTTTAGATGCGCTGAAACGGGTCCAAAAAGAACGTGATGAATATTTAGAGAAACTTAAAGCAGGTCATGATCCTCAACAAGAGCTATTGACGAATGAATATTAAAAATCTTATCGGATTATGGAAACAGAAATGAGGTTGAATATTTACAAGCTATTGTTCATAACTTATTAAACTAGGTTTACTAATATTTGTATTTTGAACTTTTTTATGGACTATTTTAACTATTCAGTAGGATAAAGGCTTTATATCACTTATGAAAGAAATAAACCCTGAAGTTATGACTACTTATTGTTTTCTCCGCCGAGATGTTCTTGTTTAAAAAACTATTGGCCCTAAACTAAAGCTAGTTTTAGATGTAACTATTAATATGGTCAGTTTCATAAAGCAGCCCCCTCTTGATTCTCGCATGTTTGCAAAGTTGTGTGAAAATATGCCAAAAGATCATGTGACACTCCTTTTGCAAACTGAGGTCAGAAGGCTTTCCAGGGTTTTTGAGATTCAGGAAGAATTGCTCATTTTCTTCAGAGAACATTAAGATATTCATATTATGGAAATCCTGAATTGACAGACTGGCGGATGAAATATTCTTATTTGGCATATAGCTATCACCATTTAAATAACCTGAACGCCAGCATGTAGGGTCGACAAGAAAACATTCCAACTTCGACAGACACTCTTATTGCTTTCAAAAATAAACTTGCAGTTTGAAAAAGAAAAAAACATCTCTCGAGAGGCAATGCTGACATGTTTCCCTTTACACTCCAAGTAGAAACCGAGACTGATTATCATGAAATATTACCCTTAATTACGAGTCATTTGGAATCACTTGCTGTAAAATTTGATAAGTACTTCCCTTCCCTATCGTCAGATTTGTATGAAGGGGTTAGAAATCCCTTTAATGAGCTCTGTTCAAATTCGGAAACCCTGCTGAATCTACAAGAAGAGGAAGAAATAACAGAACTAAAGTATGATAGAACCTTGAGGGTAAAGTTAATGAAGTACCACTTGAATTTTTTATTTGGATTTTTGTAAGAGAAGAGTACCAAGTTGATTCAGCAAAAACATTGGATATTTTACTCCAACTTTCAACGTCTTACCTTTATGAGCAAAGTTTTTCATGTCTTACTACGTTGAAAATCAAATCTAGAAATCGGCTTTTGTCTGTTCAGGAAGAACTGCGGGTGTTTCTCTTAAGTTCAACCAAATATTGAAAAATTGTACAAAGAAAAACAAGCCCAAGTTTCATAATAAACATGTCTAACAGGAAAGTCATGTAACTACTATTGTTAAAGAACTGGTCATGTACACTATCATACTGTATTTTATACAGTAAGTAAAATAATAACAAATACACTAAGTATTCTCTACGTCTACAACCTTTAAACATATTTCAATTTTTCTGTTTTCCATGTATGGTGTTATATACACACACACACACACACACACACACACACACACACACACATATATATATATATATATATATATATATATATATATATATATATATATATATATATATATATATATATATACTCCCCTGTGGTACCCCTTCATTTAAAGGTTCATATGATGATAAAGAGGTTCCAGTTTGCGCACGATAATTGCTGCTAATCAAGTAGTCTTTTAGGTATTCGAAAGCTTGCACCGTAGATCAGTGATTCATAACTTTTGTCACCTCAATGAACCCTGGAGACAATTTTTCTCATCCCAAGGTAATATTCGAATACCTAAAAGACTACTTGATTGGTAGCAATTACTGTGTGCAAATTGGAAACTCTTATTCATCATATGAACCTTTAAATGGAGGGGTACCCCAGGTGAGTGTACTTGGCCCAATCTTGTTCTGCATCTATACTATCAGTCTATTGAAAATACTACGAAGGCATGGTGTGAAGTTCAAACTATTTGCGAATGACAAAGTTTTACTTCTCCATAAATGATATAGATGACACTACTGAAACTCTAAACCGAATCCTTGATAGTGTTAGAGATTAGATGACAATTAAACAACTAAAATTGAATGAGAAAAAAAAACTGAGTTCATGGTGGTGGTAAAGAGAAACACACAGAGAAGCTTGGGTGATATTGAAATGACCATAAGAAATAACTAAGTGCTGATATTTAGTTAGTTCGTGATCTATGTGTATATCTTGACTGTATATTATCTTTCAATGCCCAAATAAATAATGTAGTAAAACTACTAGTTATCATCTAAAAAATATTGCTGTTATAAAGTAAGTACCTTGAGGAAAATTCTGTAAAGAAACTTGTGATAAACTGTTATTACCGGGATTGACTCCTGCAACTCCATCTATTACAATTTTCAAAAGTACAACTTGAGAAATTACAAAACATAATAAACAGAGGAGCAAGACTGAAAAGAGGTGTCCCACTTACAGATAGGATCACCCCTATACCAACTGATTTGCACTGGCTGCCGATTAAAGCAAGAATTGAATTCAAAATATGTACAATATCCCACCAAGTTATCAGAAACGGTCATCCAAAATACTTCAGAGAATTGCTAAATATTGCGCAGCCAATGAACCGTGTTGACACAAGAATAGTTACAGATGGTTTCAAACAATTGGAACCTAGATAACGGATTTTGACATAGGTAAAAATCTATTATTGGTTGAGATAGACATGTCGTTCTGATGGAAGTTCCTCATTAGCAGCTTCTACTTTGGATATTTCGGCAAGTGATATACCAGAGAAATTTTACCTTAGTGGTATCAACAGAGTTCCAACCTCTGGAGCGAATATCCCAAGGGATATTGTGTATAAATCAGGGACGTGATAATGACCTGTCAATACCCCAGGCATGTCAACACAAGGCAGAAGACGCACAGCAAGTCAAGAGGGGGAAAGTGGACAATGCCAAGGGAGGGCTCCACACTCAGGAGAAGTACAGGAGTGAAAGGTAGATATTAAGAGAACCAGCCAGAACCTGATCATTATCATTAACTTACACAAAGTGGGAGGGTAGCCCATAAGATAATGAAAGCCGAACAAAATGGCCAGGATGCTAAGAATTGAAAATTCAAAGGGTGTTCTGAAAACCAGGTAGGATCCAATCGACAACTCCAGAGGACAATGTTTCTCGGATGTAGGATAAGAAAAACCAGAGGACTAGTCTAAGGCTGCAGCTGAGGCAGCAGAGGGCATGACCCATAGCCAACACCCAGCCAGTGCTAGAAGAACTCAAGCTGACAAGACTGGAAGCAGAGACATGAGGCAGCACCTCTGTCTAGATTTGCTAACCCATCAAGGGAGTTAGGACTCCATAGCTAGCAGGATATCTCAAGCTGGCAACACAGGAAGCAAAGACAGAAGACAGCACCTCTGGCTAGATAGGCTAACCTGGCAAGGGAGTCAGAGGGATATAGCACAGGAAGAGAGGCTGCAGACATAGGACAAGCACTGCCAAGGCGGCAGAGGAGTGACCCAAGGGGTACGAACTCTATGCCTAGATAGGATTAGGCCATGACAGAACTATGTAGGCAAGCCTAGCCTCCTAGCAGATGAGGGAAAGCTCAAAAGCTAGGGTGAGATAACTAGACAAGAGAAACATAGTTCTGGTACAGTCATTTTATGGCCTAACTTGGAAGGGGAAGGGGCAGAGAAACACCCAAGGGTGGACTCTAAGGCGGCAGAGAGATATCAGCTTGGGAGAAGAAAATCTCATCTACCTGGGCCAGGAAAGATAGCCTACAAGTAGGCACAATAACAGGTACGAGAAAGGGGGCAGGAGGGGTGGTGATAGGAGACTCAGAAAATGGTGAGGCAGCATGGCAGTAAGGCCCAACAGCCACATGGAACAACAATAGTGTCTCAAGGGGTTACCGTGATAGAGCACAGAGGACAAGTCCTCACAACCAGGCATAGCCTACCAAAGACTAAGAGAGAAGCCTAATGATGGTTAAGGTGGCACAAGGAGGTCTACTAATCAGCATCAGAATTGGGGTAAGATGTTCTAATGGGTAGACATAAGTACACACGGGTAACAGGATCCCGAGACCTGTGCCGCCTCGCCAAACATATCGGGTAAGGGGAAGTGAGAAGCACTCACACTAGGTTAACTGAGAACACTATCCAACTCCCAAAAGGACCTTCAAGACCGCAGCTTCCCGCTGTGACAAATCGACAGTGTAGGAGGATAGACGGCCTCACCCAACATATAAGGTTTAGTGAAAGAAGGGAGTGGTGCACTAGAGAACATTTACCAGGCATGGCCGCTGGCTAGGGTAGACTAGCCTACGCCAATGCTTATAAAAACATATACAAAACGCCAAGAAAGGATGGGGGGATACCATATACATACCACACTTTAGAATGATAAAATAACATATTCCAAAATTAAATGACTAAGTAACTAATAATGATATCTGAGAGTTTGACGACATGATAAATGGCGCCGAAAACCTGCCAGCTTCGGAACAAAAAAGCATGCAACATAATAAAAGGAACTTGGTGGAGACACAAAATTCTCCAACACACGATAGGGTGGATACTCAACTTAGTTGATAAGGAAGAACCTAAGAAAACTAGCAGAAACTCTCCAAGCGAACGGCAAAGATGGCGCTGCGAAAGGGAATGGATCAACAGGAAGGTGTTAGTAATAGCACATCTTCGAGATCGGGAGTTGTAACGGCTCTCTCACCCACATTTCCCACCCTATCCCTTATCCTTCGAGACAAGGTTAACTCTATTCGGGGAAGGATAACCATGGCTTGTTATTAACACATCCCTGATTTATACACAATATATCTAGGGATATTCACTCCAGAGGTGAGAACTCTGTTCTTACCTCTAAAGTAAAATGTCTTTGGTATATCACTGGGAGAAATATCCATAGTATAAGCTGCAAATGAGGAACTTCCATCAGGACGACATGGTTTGAGCCCAAAATGTGTCTACTGTAGGCTCCAGAGCCTTTAAATATATAGCCCCGAGACTATACATAAGCTCCCACGAGACATCCGAATGACTGATATAACGGGTACCTCTCAATTTCTACCATTTGTTCAATTTGAAAATGGGGATGAAATAAGGGAGAAATTCTTTTGTTATACAGAGCTGCCAGACACGACCAATGGCACAAGATATTTCTAAAACAATTCCTTTATACCCGGAATCTTGTGGATTAGCCTGGAATTAATGTGTTGGAATCTGCACAGATGGTGTACCCTCCATGACTGGGTTAGGTACTATTCAGCGCTGCCAGCTCAGCGCCGCCGATTCAGCGCCGCCAGTTCAGCGCCTGGTCATTTCAGCGGCAAAGAAAATTAGCGACAGCCATCTCAGCGCCAGAAGAAATTTTAACTCTCTCTCTCTCTCTCTCTCTCTCTCTCTCTCTCTCTCTCTCTCTCTCTCTCTCTCTCCACACAGTAGTTTGTATAATTTCAGTACCAAACCGCTATTTATTGATCTCGGTGATTCCGTTGTTTAATTAAAATCTCTCTCTCTCTCTCTCTCTCTCTCTCTCTCTCTCTCTTCACACAGTAGTTTGTATAATTTCAGCGTCAAACCACTACTTATTGATTTCGGTGATTCCGTTGATTATTTGAAATCTTTAAAGGAAATATTTGTAAACATTTGTAAACCGTGATTTAGTTAAGGAAGAGCACCGTTATTTCCGACAGATATTTGGAACATGTTTGAACGAACGCTTCAAGGAGAAGATAGGACCAATAACCACTCAGATGCAACTGACAGACGGCTGCATACAGTATTAGGAATGTTACACCCAACAATTGGTAATTTTTTAGATGCGCTGAAACGGGTCCAAAAAGAACGTGATGAATATTTAGAGAAACTTAAAGCAGGTCATGATCCTCAACAAGAGCTATTGACGAATGAATATTAAAAATCTTATCGGATTATGGGAACAGAAATGAGTTTGAATATTTACAAGCTATTGTTCATAACTTATTAAACTAGGTTTACTAATATTTGTATTTTGAACTTTTTTATGGACTATTTTAACTATTCAGTAGGATAAAGGCTTTATATCACTTATGAAAGAAATAAACCCTGAAGTTATGACTACTTATTGTTTTCTCCGCCGAGATGTTCTTGTTTAAAAAACTATTGGCCCCAAACTAAAGCTAGTTTTAGATGTAACTATTAATATGGTCAGTTTCATAAAGCAGCCCCCTCTTGATTCTCGCATGTTTGCAAAGTTGTGTGAAAATATGCCAAAAGATCATGTGACACTCCTTTTGCAAACTGAGGTCAGAAGGCTTTCCAGGGTTTTTGAGATTCAGGAAGAATTGCTCATTTTCTTCAGAGAACATTAAGATATTCATATTATGGAAATCCTGAATTGACAGACTGGCGGATGAAATATTCTTATTTGGCATATAGCTATCACCATTTAAATAACCTGAACGCCAGCATGTAGGGTCGACAAGAAAACATTCCAACTTCGACAGACACTCTTATTGCTTTCAAAAATAAACTTGCAGTTTGAAAAAGAAAAAAACATCTCTCGAGAGGCAATGCTGACATGTTTCCCTTTACACTCCAAGTAGAAACCGAGACTGATTATCATGAAATATTACCCTTAATTACGAGTCATTTGGAATCACTTGCTGTAAAATTTGATATGTACTTCCCTTCCCTATCTTCAGATTTGTATGAATGGGTTAGAAATCCCTTTAATGAGCTCTGTTCAAATTCGGAAACCCTGCTGAATCTACAAGAAGAGGAAGAAATAACAGAACTAAAGTATGATAGAACCTTGAGGGTAAAGTTAATGAAGTACCACTTGAATTTTTTATTTGGATTTCTGTAAGAGAAGAGTACCAAGTTGATTCAGCAAAAACATTGGATATTTTACTCCAACTTTCAACGTCTTACCTTTATGAGCAAAGTTTTTCATGTCTTACTACGTTGAAAATCAAATCTAGAAATCGGCTTTTGTCTGTTCAGGAAGAACTGCGGGTGTTTCTCTTAAGTTCAACCAAATATTGAAAAATTGTACAAAGAAAAACAAGCCCAAGTTTCATAATAAACATGTCTAACGGGAAAGTCATGTAACTACTATTGTTAAAGAACTGGTCATGTACACTATCATACAGTATTTTATACAGTAAGTAAAATAATAACAAATACACTAAGTATTCTCTACGTCTACAACCTTTAAACATATTTCAATTTTTCTGTTTTCCATGTATGCTGTGTTATACACACACACACACAAACACACACACACACACACACACACACACACACATATATATATATATATATATATATATATATATATATATATATATATATATATATATATATATATATATATATATACACTCCCCTGTGGTACCCCTTCATTTAAAGGTTCATATGATGATAAAGAGGTTCCAGTTTGCGCACGATAATTGCTGCTAATCAAGTAGTCTTTTAGGTACTGTATTCGAAAGCTTGGACCGTAGATCAGTGATTCATAACTTTTGTCACCTCAATGAACCCTGGAGACAATTTTTCTCATCCCAAGGTAATATTCGAATACCTAAAAGACTACTTGATTGGTAGCAATTACTGTGTGCAAATTGGAAATTCTTATTCATCATATGAACCTTTAAATGGAGGGGTACCCCAGGTGAGTGTACTTGGCCCAATCTTGTTCTGCATCTATACTATCAGTCTATTGAAAATACTACGAAGGCATGGTGTGAAGTTCAAACTATTTGCGAATGACAAAGTTTTACTTCTCCATAAATGATATAGATGACACTTCTGAAACTCTAAACCGAATCCTTGATAGTGTTAGAGATTAGATGAAAATTAAACAACTAAAATTGAATGAGAAAAAAAAAACTGAGTTCATGGTGGTGGTAAAGAGAAACACAGAGAGAAGCTTGGGTGATATTGAAATGAACATAAGAAATAACTAAGTGCTGATATTTAGTTAGTTCGTGATCTATGTGTATTTCTCGACTGTATATTGTCTTTCAATGCCCAAATAAATAATGTAATAAAACTACTAGTTATCATCTAAAAAATATTGCTGTTATAAAGTAAGTACCTTGAGGAAAATTCTGTAAAGAAACTTGTGATAAACTGTTATTACCGGGATTGACTCCTGCAACTCCATCTATTACAATTTTCAAAAGTACAACTTAAGAAATTACAAAACATAATAAACAGAGGAGCAAGACTGATAAGAGGTGTCCCACTTACAGATAGGATCACCCCTATACTAACTGATTTGCACTGGCTGCCGATTAAAGCAAGAATTGAATTCAAAATATGTACAATATCCCACCAAGTTATCAGAAACGGTCATCCAAAATACTTCAGAGAATTGCTAAATATTGCGCAGCCAATGAACCGTGTTGACACAAGAATAGTTACAGATGGTTTCAAACTATTGGAACCTAGATAACGGATTTTGACATAGGTAAAAATCTATTATTGGTTGAGATAGACATGTCGTTCTGATGGAAGTTCCTCATTAGCAGCTTCTACTTTGGATATTTCGGCAAGTGATATACCAGAGAAATTTTACCTTAGTGGTATCAACAGAGTTCCAACCTCTGGAGCGAATATCCCAAGGGATATTGTGTATAAATCAGAGACGTGATAATAACATGCCATGGTTATCCTTCCCCGAATAGAGTTAACCTTGTTATTATTATTATTATTATTAAATGCTAAGCTACAACCCTAGTTGGAAAAGCAGGATGCTATAAGCCCAGGGGCCCCAACAGGGAAAATAGCCCAGTGAGGAAAGGAAATAAAGAAAAGTAAAATATTTTAAGTATAGTAACATTAAAATAAATATTTCCTATAAAAACTATAAAAAAAAACTTCAACAAAACAAGAGGAAGAGAAACTAGATAGAAGTGTGCCCGAGTGTACCCTCAAGCAAGAGAACTCTAACCCAGGACGGTGGAAGACCATGGTACAGAGGTTATGGCACTGCCCAAGACTAGAGAACAATGGATTGATTTTGGAGTGTCCTTCTCCTAGAAGAGCTGCTTACCATAGCTGAAGAGTCTCTTCTACCCTTACCAAGAGGAAAGTAGCCACTGAACAATTACAGTGCAGTAGTTAACCCCTTGTGTGAAGATGAATTGTTTGGCAATCTCAGTGTTGTCAGGAAGGATAAGGGATAGGGATAGGATAGGGTAGGAAACGTAGGCGAGAGAGCCATTACAACTCCCGATCTCAAAGAAGTGCTCCTACTAACACGCCTCCTGCTAAGCTATTCCAGGAGCAGCCATCACATGATGCGAAGTCCCACACAGAGAAAGAAAGGGGATAGAAGGTAACGGGCGGGTCATCAGGACGACATGACTATCTCACCCAAAAATAGATTTTTCCTCTGTTAAAATCCGTTTTTTGGGCTCGAGCCATGTCGTCCTGATGAAAGTGTACCAGAGAATTATCAGTCTCAGTAGTGGCCAGAAGAGTTTTAACTCTCTAAGCCTGTAACCCAGCAAAGGACAGAGATTGGAAAAAATTCAAGGAAGAGGCAACTTTTCCAGGGCCATGACCCGCTTGAATACGCTCCGGGTTAGCCCTCCTGATGAAGTAGGTGAGTTTGGACCTTAGCCGTTTCAGAAAAAGTTAGATCCTGTCGACACCCCTTTAAAAAGTTTATCGCCTCTAAAGGCCCGGCTCTTGGATAGGTAGGCTTTAAGGCTCTCCACAGAGCACAGAGAAGGGTCCTCCTTTAGTGAAACAATTTTCTAGGGCCACCAGCGTTTCGTCGGAAGTTCGTTTTTCACCAAGAATGCAGGAGCTGGATAAAGGTTTACCTCTCCCGAATCAGAGAATTCAATGTGGCCATCATCCCTTGAAAGGGCCACAATCTCACTGACTCTAGCACCAGAAGCCATAGCAAGCAAAACAATTGACTTTTGAATAAGATCCCTCTGAGGGGCAGAGGTGTTATCTATCAAAGAGGCAAAGTGCAAGACTTTATCCAACGACCTTGAAATTGCCTTGGGAGGAGCATTAGGTTGCAGTTTAGAACAAGCCTTCTGGATCTTATTAAATAGCTTGCTATTGAGTTATATATCAAAAGCATACATGATCGGTCTATTTAGTGCAGAATTACTTGATGCAATAGTTGTAGAGGCTAGACCCTGATCATGTAGTGAAATAAAGAAACAAATATAGAAGTCCATAGAAATAGAAGAGGGCTGATGACTTCACAAATGCAGCCCATCTTTTTCAGGTACACAGATATTGTCGTTTTGTGGTGATGAACTTGCTCTCTTCTATGAAGTCAATTCTTTACCTCGCAACTCCGAATTTTCTTTAAGCCACAAGGGAGAGAAAATCAATAGCTGAAGGGTTTTTGTTATCCAGGAGGAAGCGAGGACAGTTGTTTATTGAACATCCTGGAACAGCACTGGAGATGGTAGAGGGATCTGGAGGGGTTTGAATTCCAGAACAAGAGGGTACCAATTGTTCTTGGGCCACCTGGGAGCCACCAGAGCTGCTGTTCCCTTGAAAGTCCACAGTCTGTTCAGTACTTTCTGCAGGAGGTTGAATGGAGGAAATAGGTAGATGTGAGACTACTGGTTCCAATCCAGAGACGTCGCATCCATTCCTGTCGCTTCTGGGTCCAAGTTAGGTGCTACATATTGAGGAAGTTTTTTGTTGAAGTTCGTCGCAAAGAGATCAATTTAATGTTCTGGGACTAGCTCCAAAATGAAACAGAATGATTTTACATCCAGAGACCATTCTGTTTCCTGAGGCTTGGATCTCTGCTGAAAGATGCCATTTCCTCCTTTTTGCTAAAGAGAGAATGGCTAGGATTACATGGTTGATCTGAGGAGATCTGGAGCCCTGTCTGCTCACACAGTGCACTATTGTGTTGTTTTTAATGACCAATTTGACGTATGAGTTCGTCTTTGGGCATAGTGTCTTCAGACACAGAAACACTACCATAGCCTCCAGAACATTGATGTGAAACTTCTGAAATACGATCGACCATTGACCCAGCACTCTCTTGGAAGAGGAGTGTCCTCCCTAACCTTTTTCCGGGGTGTCCGTGTGAATAGTCATGGAAGGAGGAGGGTAATGAAGAGGGATGTCGTTCGATAGACTCTTGGTAGTGGACCATGGCTTGAGCTGCTTCCGCAATAAGGCTGGGGTTTTGTGGCGAAGATCTGTCCGAGCATTGGATGCCCTTCAATTTCAGACTCTCTTGGCATCTTTGAGCCTTGCTTTCAGGATTAGGTCTGTCACGGCAGTGAATTGTAACGACCCCAAGACCCTTTCTTATTGTTGTCTAGGGGGTACTTTTGAGCGAAGTAGGCACCTGACAGAGTCTGCTATTTCCTTTCTCTTGCTTTGTGGTAAAGAGAGGGTGTGTGACTGTAGATTCCAGTGAATTCCTAGCCACTAGAATTTCCGAGCTGGAGATACCCTGGACTTCTTGACGTTGATTTGGACGCCCAGATATTGTAGGAAGTTCATAACCTCTTGGACTGTTTGAAGACATTCCGACTATGTTGTAGCCCGGACTAACCAGTCGTCCAGGTACATCATCACCTGAAGGCCTCTGTTCCGAAGTGGCTGGACGATAGCCTCAACTAGTTACGTGAAAATCCTTGGAGCTATACTGACCCCGAAGGGCATACCTCTGAATATGTAGGCTTATCTTGCCAGTCTGAAACCAAGGTACGAGAAGAAGCGCCGACCTATTGGAAGATGCCAATAGGCGTCTGTTAGATCTATGGAGACGGTGTAGGCCCCTGGGGTAGTAAGATCCATATTTGCAAGATATTCAGAATCTGGAAGTTGTTCAAAATGAATTTGTTTACTGGGAACAAGTCCAGAATAGTTCGAAGAGTGTTTGAATCTTTCTTGGGCACACAGAATAGGCGCCCTTGAAAGTTCATGGATTCTGTGCAATGGATGACTCCCTTCCTGAGAAAGTCCTGAATGTAATCCTCCAAAAAGGGGGTCGTGGGTTGAAAGATCCTCTTAAACAGGGGTGGTTTCTGTCTCCATTTCCAGGATAGCCCTTTTGAGACTATGCTGTGACCCCATGGATCAAACTCCCATTGATCCCTGAACAGGTGAAGTCATCCCCCTATTGGAAGCTCCTCATTGTTGTTGCGAAGGACCTACAACTTTAGACGTCTTGTGTTCCTCGGTCTCTAGTTCGACCGCCTCATTCAGACCTTCCCCTGTTACCGAAGCCCTTCCTATGAGCTTTGGCAGGGTGAAACGTGGTAGTAGCTCTCTCGTACACCAAGTTGACGGCTGGAGACTGTAAAACGTACTGCTGGGGGACCGTGCACACAGTCTGAGGAACGGCGGCAACGGATGCTGTTGCGATAGGAAAGGGTTTCTTTCCTTTGAAGTGACTTCTGGAATTCTTGACCTTGGGTTGAGGGCCTTCATTGGGGGTAAATTTTCGTTTAGAGGAAATACCCAACTTGTCAATAAGGCTCTTATTCTCCTGAGCCGCTTTGTCCATGACTTCTTTAACCAGCTTCTAGGCTCATGTCTGACTGTAGCAGTAGCTAGGACATGTTCTCTACATGCTCTTCTGGCTAGAACGAAAGCATGGAGATCCCTATGAAACATGATTAGGTCAGTTTTAGCCATGACAGGGAAGAGATCAGATTTCGAATAGTTTCCAGTAATTATCTTTAGATACGATTGGAAGGATAAAGAGGCAGAAAGTCTCTTTTTAGCATCCAGTTCTCCCTTCAATAGGGATTCGGGAATCCTAGGCAGTTTCTCATTAAATTGTTTGCCCCCGACGTCTTTATCTAGTTTTCCAGCAGTGAAAATATGTTGGACGTCCTCCCAATTGTTTGAATCATAAGGAAGGGCTAGAGAGACAGGTTTACATTCATCTAGAACTGGAAAGGGTCTGCTCTCCATTACTGCTTTCAATACAGCCTCTAAGCTTTTAGAGGCAAAGAGGAAGGCAGTATCTTTGGGGGCCACAAAAGTGGCCTGTTTCCTGCCAAAGCCAGAAAGTTGGGTATTAGTGAATTCAGTCATCTTCAACCACCTACCCAAATGGGATTGAGCCTTGCTATGATCCAGAATGATCATTTCCTTAGGGAGTGTATCATCCCTATGAAAACTTCCGAGATAAGCCTTAGTAACAGTAAGGATAGCTAGCAATCGATTAAAAGAATTCCAAGGCCGAAAGTGGCTTGGAACCCAAAACATCCTCAGTATGAAGGAACCCTTCGGTTAAGACCATATTCTCAGCATAGCGCTATGGGTTCTTAACTGTGCATTCTGGTAGGCTCAAAGCTAGGAGAGCCTTAGAAGCAGGTGCCTGTTGTAAAGTTTCTTTCCTCACTATTAGATCTACTTGAGAACGTTCATATTTAGCGGTTAAGTTTTCCATGAAAGCTCTCTTGGACGTCATTAGTTCTAAATTACTGGGTAGCGAAGGTTTGTTTAATATTAGGACCGGGGTGGAGGTAGATGCAGGGGCTTTGGTGGAAGGTAAAGGGGCATTGGGAGCTGAACTCACCTGATGTGCACCCAATGATTTTTCCAAGGCTTCCGTGGTCAGCTGGATCCTCTCCTTCTGTGATGAAACAGAAGTAGTAGACATGTCGTCCATGCCCAGGCTCATGACTTGCAGAGCGTCTCAGCCTTCATCATCTGCTGGTACCGGTGGTAGTTGGACCGTCGGTAACTGGTGACCAAAATCGGAGGACACCTCAGTCTTGAGAAAGAGGTCCTTCAGTTCCAGAGAAGGAAGATAAGGGGAACCTTGTCAAAAGCTCTTCTGGAAGCCTCTTACCCAGTGTCTGAGCATCTTCTGACTTCGATCTTGGACATCCAAGGAGACGTCAGTGGCGTAAAAGCCAGCTTGAAGGAGATCCATGCAAACCTTGCAGTCAGTAGGGTCCCAGACTGCAGATACTCCATGTCATCAGCGACCTGTAAAGATAAGAAATTTAAATGAATACCGCATCATTAAAATATCATACCTTCTTGAAATTATGAAAAAAAAAAAATTTATATCCTATTCTATATGAGCCTACACCTAAAGAATGGCTAAAACTAAAATATAATCGAGGACATGCCAAACAACTCGGAAATCTGTAATGATTTATGAAGCAAAACATAATGACAGTGTGGTAGGAATATGGAGGAAAGGATCACATCAAAGAAACACCCTAACCTCGTGAGTAGGTCTATCAAAACTGCTTAAGTAGGCAAGCTCACTCATCGTACTGACTAGACCAGCAACAGCTGCCCTCAAGGTGGCAGCGGCTAGGAGGCGGCAACTATTTCTATTAGCCAGAAAAGAATGACCTGTCAATACCCCAGGCATGTCAACACAAGGCAGAAGACGCACAGCAAGTCAAGAGGGGGAAAGTGGACAATGCCAAGGGAAGGCTCCACACTCAGGAGAAGTACAGGAGTGAAAGGTAGATATTAAGAGAACCAGCCAGAACCTGATCATTATCATTAACTTACACAAAGTGGGAGGGTAGCCCATAAGATAATGAAAGCCGAACAAGACGGCCAGGATGCTAAGAATTGAAAATTCAAAGGGTGTTCTGAAAACAAGGTAGGATCCAATCGACAACTCCAGAGGACAATGTTTCTCGGATGTGGGATAAGAAAAACCAGATGACTAGTCTAAGGCTGCAGCTGAGGCAGCAGAGGGCATGACCCATAGCCAACACCCAGCCAGTGCTAGAAGAACTCAAGCTGACAAGACTGGAAGCAGAGACATGAGGCAGCACCTCTGTCTAGATTTGCTAACCCATCAAGGGAGTTAGGACTCCATAGCTAGAGGGATATCTCAAGCTGACAACACAGGAAGCAAAGACAGAAGACAGCACCTCTGCCTAGATAGGCTAACCTGGCAAGGGAGTTAGAGGGATATAGCACAGGAAGAGAGGCTGCAGACATAGGACAAGCACTGCCAAGGCGGCAGAGGAGTGACCCAAGGGGTACGAACTCTATGCCTAGATAGGGTTAGGCCGTGGCAGAACTATGTAGGCAAGCCTAGCCTCCTAGCAGATGAGGGAAAGCTCAAAAGCTAGGGTGAGATAACTAGACAAGAGAAACATAGTTCTGGTACAGTCATTTTATGGCCTAACTTGGAAGGGGAAGGGGCAGAGAAACACCCAAGGGTGGACTCTAAGGCGGCAGAGAGATATCAGCTTGGGAGAAGAAAATCTCATCTACCTGGGCCAGGAAAGATAGCCTACAAGTAGGCACAATAACAGGTACGAGAAAGGGGGCAGGAGGGGTGGTGATAGGAGACTCAGAAAATGGTGAGGCAGCATGGCAGTAAGGCCCAACAGCCACATGGAACAACAATAGTGTCTCAAGGGGTTGCCGTGATAGAGCACAGAGGACAAGTCCTCACAACCAGGCATAGCCTACCAAAGACTAAGAGAGAAGCCTAATGATGGTTAAGGTGGCACAAGGAGGTCTACAAATCAGCATCAGAATTGGGGTAAGATGTTCTAATGGGTAGACATAAGTACACACGGGTAACAGGATCCCGAGACCTGTGCCGCCTCGCCAAACATATCGGGTAAGGGGAAGTGAGAAGCACTCACACTAGGTTAACTGAGAACACTATCCAACTCCCAAAAGGACCTTCAAGACCGCAGCTTCCCGCTGTGACAAATCGACAGTGTAGGAGGATAGACGGCCTCACCCAACATATAAGGTTTAGTGAAAGAAGGGAGTGGTGCACTAGAGAACATTTACCAGGCATGGCCGCTGGCTAGGGTAGACTAGCCTACGCCAATGCTTATAAAAACATATACGAAACACCAAGAAAGGATGGGGGGATACCATATACATACCACACTTTAGAATGATAAAATAACATATTCCAAAATTAAATGACTAAGTAACTAATAATGATATCTGAGAGTTTGACGACATGATAAATGCCGCCGAAAACCTGCCAGCTTCGGAACAAAAAAGCATGCAACATAATAAAAGGAACTTGGTGGAGACACAAAATTCTTCAACACACGATAGGGTGGATACTCAACTTAGTTGATAAGGAAGAACCTATGAAAGCTAGCAGAAACTCTCCAAGCGAACGGCAAAGATGGCGCTGCGAAAGGGAATGGATCAACAGGAAGGTGTTAGTAATAGCACATCTTCGAGATCGGGAGTTGTAACGGCTCTCTCACCCACATTTCCCACCCTATCCCTTATCCTTCGAGACAAGGTTAACTCTATTCGGGGAAGGATAACCATGGCTTGTTATTAACACGTCCCTGATTTATACACAATATATCTAAGGATATTCACTCCAGAGGTGAGAACTCTGTTCTTACCTCTAAAGTAAAATGTCTTTGGTATATCACTGGGAGAAATATCCATAGTAGAAGCTGCAAATGAGGAACTTCCATCAGGACGACATGGTTTGAGCCCAAAAATGTGTCTACTGTAGGCTCCAGAGCCTTTAAATATATAGCCCCGAGACTATACATAAGCTCCCACGAGACATCCGAATGACCGAAAACATTAAGGCTTTCAAGAGGAAACTGAAGACTTACTTATTCCATAAGTCATTTGACAGTGAGGATTTAACAGTAAATTAGCAATATGTGATATGATATGTTGAATACTCTGAACGAACAAGATAAAATTACAGTGGATGTCCGATAGAGAGTGGAGTTCCCCTGCTGTATGGGACCTGAAAAGCAGCCGTCAAAGTAAGTAAAAAGTAAAATAGTAAAAGACTATTTTTTTCTATGTAGCAGAGGCAGTATTCTAGCAAATACTCTTTGAAGCTAATTTTATCTTCTTTCTTAATAGTCTATGGTTTCTCTTAACAAACATAATCTGAGTTTTCCTTTTGGGACTTCTATTGTACGCCTAATTCCCTTTTTAGAATCTACTCATTAATGTAAAGCGAGCACTGAATAGATTAGTAACAGCCAGCCAGCTATAGAACAGGAAATTAAAAACCAAACTGAATAGTTCCGTAGTCGTAGCTTTGGGATTCCAAGTGTAGGATCCATCCTCACCGAGTTAAGTACTTCAAATCCTCACTTTTAAGGTTAAGAAAAAAGGGAGCTAGAAACTAAGTCATGTCACACATAACATTATTTTATTAACTGTATCAAAGTTTTAGATATCAGCTCCTGAAAGCATCTTTTTATATAGTTAATGGGAACACTTGTCCAGCTAGCTATTTGCAGCTCTTGTCACTTCTGAGATATTGCAATTAACTCTGATTGCTATCTTAGTTTCACTTCACCTCTGGGCACACTACGATCAATTTTCCTCATTTTCTTACACTTGTTTCCTTTGCAAGTGGTAGATATGGAAGCATATTAAGAGAGCGAAAGCTGTAAAGCAGATTATTGGGACAATGAAATCCTTTTGAATTTAATTTTCACCAGTACTTCCCTGGTTACATAATGTAGAAGATTACATTAGAGACTATTATCATCGGTCATTAGTGACATCATATAAGACCTTTCAAATATGATATTTCTATAAATGTGTAAGTTAAACCTACAGTTTTCTTTACTAATCTTATTCTGTTTCTGTTCTCTAGTTTAGTTGATAGTACTAGAATTTAACCATGTCCTTAGGATTGATTTAATAAACTGCCTTTGTTTAGTAATTTGGTTTTCAATGCTTATTATCTTAAATTTTCATTTCCTAACCTCCAGTGTGTAGTTTGTTAAGTATCTCCTGAATCTTCTATTTCAATGTCTCTTTTTTTAAACTATGACAGAGTTCTCTCCCAACGATTGATACCCACACTTCCACTTAACACCCCAGAACTGCGTGTTTGTGTATATATACAATATATATATATATATATATATATATATATATATATATATATATATATATATATATATATATATATATATATATATATATATATGTATATATATATATATATATATATATATATATATATATACATATATATATATATATATATATATATATATATATATATATATATATATACATATATATACACACACACATATATATATATATATATATATATATATGCGTGTGAGTGTGTGTGTGTTTGTGTGTGTGAGTAATTGTCATGGAATTCTATATAGAAGAAGGTGAAGCAGACTAGAATTTGATTTTGCATGATGTTTTGGGCTTGAATTGGTCGCAATTGTATAGTAGTGTAGATCCTGTAGTCCCTTTGAATGAGAATCTAGTCAGCATAATTGATAGTAGTATCCCTTCTCGTGTACTAAGGTTCCAAGTGAAGGACAAACCATGGTTCAATGATGATTATACACGTGCTTATTTGGAGAAGCAAGAAGCGTATCATCTTTGTAAGGGTAATACATCAGATTTGACCAGGAATAACTATACTCAGCTTTGATCTTTTGCTCAGAGAGTTTATGCTTCAACTGAGAAAGAATACAATTTAACCAGAAAAGAAACCCTTTCTTGTACAACCCAGGAGCGTAAGTGGTAGACTACCCTTAAATCTGCACACTTCGATGTAGATGCAACAATTCCCCCTTCACTTAAACCAGATGACTCTGTTACTCACTGTCTTAAAGAAAAAGCAACCCTTTTGGCAGATGTGTTTGACAGCAAGCAGAGTAATGAGAATCTCGAACTTCCTCATTCCTGTTTTCCTGAGGCTAAACTAACTAGTTTAGTTTTTCTATCTCGTGAAATTAAATCTCTCTTGATGGACCTGGATGTTTATGGAGGTGTAGATCCAAATGGTATTTTTCCTTTGTTTTTTATAAAGACTGTAGATTTCTTACCTCCAAAGTAATCTGTTATCTTGCGCAAGTTAGCAAGAAGAGGAGCTTTTAGCACTTGTTGGAGAATTTGTATTGTTACTCCACTAAGTAAATGTGTTTGTGGTAGCTCAAGTCCAACTGATTACCGCCCATTTTCCATAACTCCCGTATTATCTAAGGTTTTTGAACGTCTCAATAGGTTTGTTGAATGTAATCATCTGTTCCCTAGTTCGCAATTTGGTTTTTGTAAAGGCCTTGTAGCATTTGATGCCCTTCTTACAATCTCCAATGCTGTACAAAAATCCCTTGATTGTGGTCAGGAAGTTCATATGATTGGCCTTGATTTTAGTGCTGCCTCTGACCGTGTTAATCATGAGGCCCTTGTTTTCAAACTCAAACAGTTGGGAGTGGGTGGGTCGTGTCGTAGCATCATTATGGAATTTTTAAGTAATAGATCACAAAGAGGTGTTGTTGATGGGCACCAGAGTGAGTATAGGAATGTGATATCTCGTGTTCCTCAGGGTAGGGTTCTTGGCCCATTACTTTTCATATTATAAACGCATGACATGTGGTTTGATCTAGAAAAAACACTTGTTGCATATGCAGATGATGCTACTCTCTTTGCATCAATTCCATCTCCTGAATGTAGATCTGGGGTTGCTGAATCCCTTAATAGAGATTTAGCTAAAATTAGTACATGGTGCAGATTACGGGGTATGAAGTTGAATCCTAACAAAAATCAAAGTATGATTGTAAATACGTCAAAGACTGTGGCTCCTCAACATCCGGATCTCAGCATTCATAATGTTTATTTAACTTTGTATGACTCTTTTAAAATTTTAGGTGTGATTCTCGACAGCAAATTTACTTTTAAGAAACACATTAGGTCTGTGTCTTCAATTGCAAAAAATAATTGGCTTATTGAGAAAGTCTTTCAAGATTTTCGGTGATCAATCTATTCTGAATAAGTGTTTTAATTCTTTCATTTTACCTTGTTTCGAGTATTGCTCTCCTGTCTGGTCTCCAGCTGCTGATTATCATCTTAGTTTGTTGGACAGAAACTTACGGTTTATCAAATTTCTTATTCCTGATCTAGATATTAACCTTTTGCACCGTCGTTCAATTAGTTCATCATGCATGTTGCATAAGATTTTTTATAATTCTGACCATCCTTTACATCCAGATCTTCCTGGAAAGTTCCATCCTGTTCTCAATTCTAGGTATACAGATAATTCTAATAATCAGGTCTTCTCCGTCATGAGGCTTCCTAAAAGGGTAGTTGAATCAGTAGAACTCCAGAAGTACAAACTCGTAACAAAGGTTTGTGTTGAACAGGCTTGCATAAGTCTTTTTATAGTTTATAAATTAAATAAGTTGTAATGTTGTTAATGTTTTTGAATGATTTTATTTTAATTTTCATTATTTTTTATATCATTTATTTATTTCCTTATTTCCTTTCTTCACTGGGAAATTTTTCCCTGTTGGAGCCCTTTGGCTTATAACATCTTGCTTTTCCAACTATGGTTGTAGCTTAGCTAATAATAATAATAATAATAATAATAATAATAATAATAATAATAATAATAATAATAATAATAATAATAATAATAATAATAATAATAATAATAACAGGACTACATTAATTTCTTCATTGATGATTATCTCTTTGAGTGCCTTCTAGAGACTGCACTTAGTGCAATCCTTAGACTATAAAACATATTTATAACCTATGGCGACTTTAATGGTGAGTGAGGGAACTGTCCCGACTCAGGGGATAATGATCAGATCTGAAATTCGGTTAGCCTTTCGGTTGCATCCAGCTGACGCTAAAGCCACTTGTATCTCTAACACTCATCTGTGAAAGAAGGTGAGGAGAGTGTAATTCTTCACTGCCATCTTTAGCTTTGCGCCATGCAAGTGACCTCTTCTTCTTCTTTGAAAACTAGTGTAAATTTCTGTATAAATAAAAACGGAATAAACTCACATACTGGAAAACATAAGTTTGTTAAAAATAATGCTAATAAATCTAATTAAGAAACTGAATTTTACAGACTGGAACGTTTAACCTATTCAAGCCAGCGAGGAATTATAATGAGACAAACGATAAGCTTTGGTGTGTCAATTAATTTAGATATGCGTACCACAGTTAGCACCTTGTTCGACATAGAACAATATCATGCTTCCGTCGTAAACCCCAAAACTTACTGAAAGTTTCTGAAAAGAAAATATATTCAACTGACTTTGTGAAGGGCCTTAAACTCCCAAACTGAAAGTAATAGTAAATCTTCCTCTTTGGTGAACAAAGTTGAAATCCCGAGTAATTTTTCTTCCTTATAGTCTTCATCACTTTGATGCCTGGTCTTCCACCAAGTAGTGTTTATGCGTTTGCTAAATTCTGCCAGTAAAAGGTACAGTTATTAACCTAAATATTGCGGAATGAAGTATTATGATAATTCAAGTCTTTCTGCAGATCAGAAATTCTTCTTTGGCTAATTTTCATCTTACACTATTTATTAATGTTCAACCCAAAGGAGCGAAGTTTTTACCAATCATCAGCACACAAAAGTACAGACAACAATCCTTAATTTACTTCCTAATTCCTTGTGTAGATATAACTGTAATTCAAGGATATGTTAACGGATAATGGCCACATACTCATCCTAATATTATATTAGACAACATGTGGCCATGTCACTATTGCGTATGTCTTTGATGGTTTCTCCCAAGCAACGATCTGGCCAACTTTGCTAACTGGGTAACCAGACCCAAGTTTATCAGAATCGGTATTATCTGTAATCACCATTACTGAATTCCATGTGTAATCATGTTTGCTTCCACGTTCTGTAAAACTATATAAACCAACAAGGAAATTAATTCCATTTTCCTCGTTTCATAGTTTACTTCATATCGGTTTTTAAGTTACTTTATCATTTTAACTTTTCAATGTTTTGTTATTTCTTTTATAGTTTACTCTTTCCTTCTCCGTATCTTGCCTGAAAATGGCGGTTTCCTTAATAGAGCCCTTAAATATGTAGCATTTGATTTTGTAACTTGGTTGCCAGCTTGATTTGCAATATCAATGATATTAATAAGGTTTCTCATCATCCTCAAGACAAGTCTGTGACACAGCATAAGCACTGTCAGTGCCCCGCTAGTCTTACATTCAGTAAAATGAACTGGGGTCTACACAGTTGTTATTTGTATGGGTAACCATGATTAAAAAGAACACACATATAGTTTATTTAACCACTAAAGAGAAGAAGAGATTTAATTAGCTGTAGAAGATCATCCTAGTTGTTTATTAGTAGAAATAAAGAGAAGAGCCGAAAATTACATTTCCTGTATGTTAATTAACTGATTTGTTTACGCAAGTTGACGTCAGAATTCGAAGTTTTTACAAGTCTAAGGAAACTAAAAGGATTATAACTTAAATCTACCCTTTCTAAAATGAAAAGGGAAGACTATTATGCTTTGCTTAATGTGTTCCAGATAACAATTACTAATGCATGATTCACTCTCAGGTGTTTGTAGATGGAAAGAATGTGATGAAATTGAAATATGACATTCAAGAGATTGTGATTAAGTCCGTCGAAATGGTTGGGAAGGGTCTTCTAACTTGGTGTGATCCTCGAGACAGAAAAAAAGGTAAGACAATAACTGATATAGTAATTTCATGATAAGTCAAATATTTTAGATATTTAGTTTCTTAAAAACAATATATGCTACTACATTTTTCTACCACATTACACAATTTTATAAAATGTATTTAGGAGAGCATAGTAAGTAACACTTTTAATTCTATTTTTATCAAAATTCTATTTTATGTACCCCAAGTGCCCTGTGACAAAGGGAGAAAACAGAGACGATTTTAGATCTCTAAAAATAATCTAAATAGGAAAATATGCATGAAACGTTACTATTAGGCTTGTTGAATATGAAAATTTTAATCTAATAACTGGAACATTGAATCAATAATGGGAAGAAGTAATTGAATTCCATTCAGAAGGATGTTAGTATATATATATATATATATATATATATATATATATATATATATATATATATATATAGTAGATTGGCCAGGGCACCAGCCACCTGTTGAGATACTACCGCAAGAGAGTTATGGGTTCTTTTGACTGGCCAGTCAGTACTAAACTGGATCCTTCCTTCTGGTTACGGCTCATTTTCCTTTTGCCTATTCACACACACCGAATAGTCTGGCCTATTCTTTACATATTCTCCTCTCTCCTTATACACCTGACAACACAGATTACCAAACAATTTTTCTTCACTTAAAGGGTTACTGCACTGTAATTGTTCAGTGGTTACTTTCCTCTTGGTAAAGGTAAAAGAGACTCTTCAGCTATGGTAAACAGCTCTTCAAGGAGAAGGAAATTCCAAAATCAAACAAATTGTTCTCTTGACTTCGGTAGTGCCATAGCCTCTGTACCATGGTCTTCCAATGCCTTGGGTTAGAGTTCTCTTGCTTGAGGGTACAATCTAGCACACCATTCTATCTTATTTCTCTTCCTTTTCTTTTGTTAAAATCTTTATAGTTTACTGTCTATAGATATTCATTCTAATGCTACTTTTCTTAGAATATTCTACTTTACTTTTTTTCCTTCCCTCACTGGGATATTTTCCCTATTGGGGCTTATAGCATCCTACTTTTCCAACTATGGATGTAGCTTAGCAAGTAATATATATATATATATATATATATATATATATATATATATATATATATATATATATATATATATATATATATATATATATATATATATAAACAAAGTATATATATCATATATGCACACTTACGTATTTGTGTGTATATATTATTATATATTACGGCTGGCAAATTACATAACATCCCGAGTTCCAAACTCGCCTTTTTACTTTTACAGAAATCTGTTATATTTAAAAAAATTAATACCCAAGCTCTCAGAAAATTATATAATTCTCAGACGGCAATACATACCAACACTGAAAATCAAAAGATCTCTTAAGTACATTCAAAACAATTACTTGGACTATTCAAAATAACCACTTACTTTGATTCTTAGTCAGGGATTACGAGAGAGCTTTATAAGAAATACTAGTGATCGAAATAATACACACATTAATACAGAAAATTCTAAAAAAAAAAAAAAATGATAACTGATATATTAAATCTGAACAAAACCCTAGATTAAGACAAAAAAAAGATAATTAAGAAAATCATACAATCAATTTTTTTTCAGTGGAAGTTAACTTATAGAAATGTTTAATTTTGATAATTAATGGCAATAGTTAACCTTTAACTCTAATGATTATACTCTCCAAGAAATTTACATAAACGTATCCGATACTCTTACAGGTTTTAGCTCACATGAGGCTTCCGACCAGATAGTAATATAAGTACACTTCTCTGTTTTATCCTGAATTTCACAAAGCCCGTTCCAAAATTTCATACCACACCAGCACTTATATGATCTAGAAGATTTTGGGCAGTGCTTACAGCGCCATAGTTGCCAACTACTCAAGTAACAGATGAATACCATCAAACAAGTGAGATAACTCTCTCCAAACTAACTCCGCCCAATTACTCATCGGAACATTAAAAACAAGGTCACACTAGCTCTGGGGGTTTTCAGGAACATTCTAATCACATGGAAAATATAAAAACTGAGTAATCTCTCGCAAGCATGACACAATAACTCGTTAAAACATAAAAATTACATAAGTCCTTATTGCCAAACCTCTTATTGTTCCCTACAAAAGATTACATAAGACTTCATAACAAAATACGTAAAAAAAAGGTAATTTCTAAAAATAACATAAATTTACATACACTGACTTGAAAGAAAAGTACAATGAAATGAGTGACGAAAGTCTTATGTAATTTACATACAATTCCTGAAAAGTACAAGAGAGGAACTCACCTTACTAGCTGGCTATGCACCTCCTTGAAACACAAATGAAATACATGAAAAAATATCTACTTTAAACTAGACCAGCTTTGTAACAATATGTATACTGTATATATATATATATATATATATATATATATATATATATATATATATATATATATATATATATATATATATATATATATATATATATATATATATATATATATATATATATATATATATATATATATATATATAAATATATATATATATATATATATATATATATATATATATATATATATTTATATATATATATATATATATATATAGAGAGAGAGAGAGAGAGAGAGAGAGAGAGAGAGAGAGAGAGAGAGAGAGAGAGAGAGAGAGAGAGAGAGAGAGGTTTATATATATATATATATATATATATATATATATATATATATATATATATATATATATATATGTTGGTGTAGGAATGTTATACGCAAACATTCGTGGTTCTGTCTCATATCTCTTCAATGTGATATAGAATTATTTAGAGTGTTAGGTTACTTCTTGAAGTAAGTCAAAGTTTAATTAACTTTAAACAAATTTATTGTTAACTCCATCACTGGAGTATGGATGGTTTGGTCGGAAGACCATTCCGTATGAAAAGATAAGTAGAACTGGTTTAACATAGGTTTGCGTTGATAACGTAACATTAGTTATCTCAGCATTTATTACAAATATGATTACATTGGATTATAATCGGAAGCCATCTGGTTCCAGTGTCGAGATCAAAAGGTCAACTGTTTCTCACGGGATGCTTGTGACATGTTGACAATACATAAATAAATGTTACCTATGCAATGATTTAGCTTGGTCTTACTTTCGCATCCTGTTATGGCTGTCGTTCACACTGCAACTCTCCTATGATCCCTTGGGTCATGGGTTTATCAATGTATTATCATTACATTAGCTCGGACAGCTACCTTCAAGTATTTGAACTTAAAATTACGTTAAAAATATGTTTCCTAGGAGTGTGACTGGATATATATTTTAGTCATAGTCATAAACATGTGATTAAGGATGAATATGCCAAAAGGTATATGTTAAAAAAAATACATACCTAACGGACATCGTCAAAAACAAAGAAAAATGCATGGAAAATACAGATCTATATATGGCATATTGCTAGCAAATGATTATGAGGTACCCTAAAAAAAATTTAAGGTACATATGAATTGGTAACTTGTTAAAGAATAGTTGTTACCTTAGTTGTTAACTGATAAAGAATATTTGTTACCTTGGTAAAGATACAATTTCATCAATGTTGTTATTAATGTGCACACAAAAAAAAATTCCTGGTAGGCTACGTACACGCACCACGGTTTCATATATATATATATATATATATATATATATATATATATATATATATATATATATATATATATATATATATATATATATATATATATATATATATATATATATATATATATATATATAGGGATTATATATTTTATTAGATCCCCAAAAGATACTTTTTTTTTTTTTAAAAACATCTAGGGCTACAATATTTTATTAGGTGCTCAAAAAAACACTTTTTAAAAATGTTTATAAGATGCAATGTCCTGGAGTCTCTTCAACTACATATTACTAGTGTACTGACTACTTTTCATACACTTCACAGTTCCAGACAATTTTACCCCCCCTCCCCCCGAGTCAAGTGAAATGGTCAATTTCAAACGGCTCTAAATGCAAATGCTTTCAAAGCAATTGAAGTGTTGTCTGGACATGGCAAAACGTTCCTCTTGAGCTCCACCTGTTTTTGCCTTAACCACGCCAAACAAAGATGTTAACGGCGATAAAAATCATCACAGTAACGCTGATTGATGCCAGCAACACGTAGAAATGAAGATTCCCCTCTGCATAAGTCGGTGAAGGGTGGTCCATCTTGGTTAATTTCATCAACCGATTAGCCACTCGTGCGTTGTATGGGAGAGGTAAGGATTTGATTGTAGTGGTCCACATGAAATTCGCGAAGTAGGTCCGTTCCCTGATGATAGTGTTAATTCCTTGGACCGTGTAATTCGTGGACGTACCGATGCATCCTTCAGCTGCAACGAAGACCTGGGAGTGGGACGTGGATCCATCCGGGCATGATACATTGTAGCCGGCCTTGTCGTATCGTATCCACGAGCCGTTGTTCAATCTGCAATAGAACTTATTATCGTCAAAAGGATAAAGTTTTTTTCAGACAATCTTCATATGTATGAGAGAGAGCACCGTTTAGCACTATACCTAACTAGCATGAATCCATTGATATATGATGGAATTCAAAGGAGTCAGCTGTACATACTTTATTATTCATTGCTTCTGAACAGTGAGCTAATTTATCTAAGTCTCTAATGACCGTATATGTTTCCTTATCAGGGGAAATGAATAAGTGTCCTGTCAAACTGGATATTACTGGACTTGAGTTGTTCGTCATGAAAGTTGGAAATGGTGATATTTTGTATGATTGCCAGGCATCGGAAGAATCAAAAGGAACTGTAATCATGATCCTGTAATTTTCAACGCTTACTGTAATTAGGCTATAATAAAATTCTAACCTATGGGCATCTAACAAAGGAACATAACCTATTTTCTTCCGTCGGTTCTCCAAAATTAACGTTAGGTCTTTTATTGTCAAGAGATGCGGTGATAAAACACCTTTAGTTGCTAACGTAATAGCTTCCACATAGTCTTGATTTCTCAATAAAATGTGAAATTTTAGTATGGATATGATCTATTTTTGAATTATAATACGTTAATGTTGCCAGCAAGTTTTGTACTTCCATAATCTGACTGATATTACTAAAATGTTCGTTCACCAAACTCATTATTTGGTTAATTGATGTTAATTGATTCCTTAGTTCTGATAAGACTAGTTCGTTTTCATGTTCTAAAAACTAAATTTTCTTATTTTGATTACTGATTTTAAGACGATTTGAAATTCCTAAGCCTAAACTTGCAACAGATCCAAAGATGTTTAGTGCAGCAAAAATTAACGGGTTACGTCTTTCAAGGTTAGTGTGTCTCACTGTCCACATCAGAAGGTCACGAGTCAGAGCTTCTGCCTCGTCAGTCTTATTTTGAAAGTCGTATGATAGCATTTCTGCTACGCTTAGTGTTGGTGCAAGCGAACTCTCTGTATTAAAAGGAAAATGTCGTTTATGCATTTCATTTAATGAAGCAGAAAACCTTGAAAGGTCGCTCTTTAAGCTAGTGACGTCATTCTCTGGGAGGAAAATACCTTGCATATTTACTTCTATAATTATATTGCTTGCTGTAATAAAAATTTCTTCTGTTCTCTCTACTATAGTGCCATATTTAAAATCTATATATTTTAGTTTTAGGGCGCTTCCCACACGAAAAAAATGTCTGAGCGAAGAATATCACTCCTAACAATAAAAACTTCATTTTGGAGACCTGCAATGAGAAAAATATATGTAATTACTACTGTATTAAGAAGGAAAAAAAATGTTTACATACAAATATTATACAAGTTTCATAGATACAAAAATTTCCCTCAGTTCCTTCTCTCTTATTTCAATTTCTTATGTGAGCCAATGGTATAATTCTCTCATCAGTGGTCAGTGGGTTGGGATACATTTTGAACTCTAAATCTATTGGCCGTTAATGTTTCCAAAATGTTAAATGGGCCCTCAAACTTAGGTGTCAGTTTGTAATTGAGTCCTTTACGTACATTTACCTGTATATGTTCTAGTTGGCTTCGCTTTTTTATCATGATTCCTTTTCATTATAATTTGTGATTCTTCTAAATTCTTTCGAAGGGTATCATATCGACTTATGCTTGCATTTATAACTTCCTTTAAAGGATTTGATAAATTAGTTGTAGGTGTTAATACATGGAAAGGCGTTCTAGCTGGGGAACCATACAATGCCTCGTGCGGCGACATTTTAATAGATACGTGATATGAGTGATTCAGCGTACTTAGTACCGCAGGTATTGCAATATCCCAGTTGGGGTCTGAGCCCCCTAGTGTGACTCTTAATATGTTTAAAACCTTCCTATTCGCTCTTTCCACTAGCCCATTCGACTCAGGGTGATAGATCATGGTACTGATTTTCTTTATGCTAAGGAATTCACACAATGAGTTAAGGAAATGATTATTGAATTCTCCACCCGAATCTGAGATTAACATGTGTGGAATTCCATGTTTACAAATGTAGCACTCGTAAAACTTCCCAGTGCATTCGGTCGCAGTTTTAGTTTTAAGCGCTATCAGTTCTGTATATCGAGTCAAAGCATCTATGATTACTATGGGGTGCTTATTTCCTCTGTCTGACTCGTAAAATCCTGTTAATAGATCTAAAAGTATTCTTTCAAAGGGTTGATTGGGCATGGGATAAGCCCCTAGGCTAACAGGTGTTTTCGTGTGCCCTTTGTTTTCCTGACATGTGCGACAATTAGCTATGTGCTTTTTTATATCTGTAAGCATCGTATGCCAATAAAATAATTATTTGGCTTTCTGTGACATTATGGAGAACCCCGGGTGTCCATGCAATGGATTTGGATGCAACCAATTTAGTACACTGGGTATAAGTGAGATTGGTACCACTACTTGGTTGTTAGTCACCTGTGGTGTATTGCGGGTTTTCCTTGTCACAGATATACACAGAATATTATTTTTAATTATATAATTCTGCTGCGTATACTTTACATATTCCTTTTCCTTAGGATTTCCGTTCAAAGCATTTATGATTTTTTCTAATTTCTGATCTCTTCTTTGCTCAGTCTGTATTAGTTCAGCGCTCCAGCCCAGATCTTCCTGTTCAGATACAGTTTTAACAATAGGCATGGATGTTGATATATCTAATAATTCAGCTAATGGCTCCGTACAAGATGACACTGGGCTGCGTGATAATGCATCAGCAATGATATTTGCTTTTCCAGGTAAATACCCGATCCTAGCACCAAAGTCTTGGATGATCAAATGCCACCGAGTTCGTTTGGGGCTGTGACTAAAGCCTTTAAAGAAGTCGGTTAGGGGCTTATGATCAATAAGAACCTTGACGGGATAACCGTATATTATGAACTTAAAATGCACTAGTGAATTAACAATAGCTAGCCCTTCCTTGTCTATTACTGCGTATTTACTTTTGGAAGGTCTCAGTTTACGTGAATAAAAAGGTATCAGGAAAAACTGTTTATCATATTGCTGAAGCAATACCCCACCTACTCCTAGGTCTGAGGCATCTGTTGCAATGAAGAATAGCTTACAGAAGTAAGGAAATTTTAAGATAGGAGAACTACACGCTTCATCTTTCAAGGTATTAAACACCTGTTGATGCTGCTCATACCATATGAAATCTACGCCCTTCTTCGTAAGATCAGTTAGGGGAGCGGCTATTATTGAATAATTGCATATAAAATGCCTGTAATATCCACTACGCCACAGAAATGACTGTATTCCCTTGACATTAGTAGGTATCGGAAAGTTACGGATAGCTGACACCTTATCGTGGACTACTTTAAGACCTTGGCTAGACACCGTAAAACATAAATAGACTAATTCTGTTTTGAAGAATTCACACTTACTAATCTTTACCATTAAGTTATGATGTCTTAATCTCTGTAGCACTAGTTCCAGTTTACGTAGATGTTCTTCTAAGGTATTAGAAAAGATTACAAGGTCGTCCATATAGGCATGCAATATGTCCCCTAACAAGTCTCCAAACATTATGTTAATCATTCTAGTAAATGTTATGGGAGCACAACGTAAATCAAAAGGCATACGCAAAAATTCATAATGTCCCCTGGCTGTGCTGAAGGCAGTGTATGGGATACTATTTTCTTCTAATGATATCTGGTGAAAACCTTTAAGTAAGTCCAAGCTGGTAAAATATTTGTTCTGACCTAGCAAAGATAAAATATCGTCAGTACATGGCACTGGGAATCGATCAGGGATCGTTTCCTCATTTAATCTACGGAAGTCTACGCAGATACACCATGTTCGATCTTTTTTCGGTACAACTATTAATGGAAAATTATAAGAGCTGGTCAATTTCCTAATGACTCCTTCTTCTAGCATTTTACCTACTTCATCATATATCTCATTCTGGAATTTCATAGGGAGTCTGTATGAGGGTACATAGATAATTTTCTGCTTGTCTTTTAACCTTATTTGATGTTCTATGACATCTGTTTTACCTATGGATCCATCCGTAGTGGAGAAAACATCATGATATTTAGTTGAACGTCCAAAAAATTTCTGCTGAATTTCCTCTTCTTGAATGTCTTTATTGATTTTATTTTTAATAGATTGCAAAAGGGATTCATCCACAACTGATTGAGCGTGATTGATTTCAGTGATGTTTATAAACTTCTACATCCAAGATATGTTGATTTTTGTGAATTACTAAAGTGGTATTTAAGTGATTACAGACTTCAATATTACATTGTTGTTGTGAGCTGACTGTATAAATAGCTTGTGTGATGGA
>NC_090735.1:101417035-101419535 GCF_036898095.1 Palaemon carinicauda
ATACACTGAGAATACAAATGGTCTCAAGGCTTGTATATATTGCGGAACCAATATCAATGTCCTCATCCGTTGTTTGTATGCATACAATGATATGAAAAATAAGTCAAGGAACTCTGGCATCTTAAACATGCAATTGATTGTTGGGCGAAGTAGGACGCAACTGCATTCTAATAGATATTTATTCGTAATAAATGACTACATGCTAAATGAATGGAGCATGATAAGGAAATTATACAAGAGACATACACAGAAATTAATGTTCCCTTTTTTGAAAGGGGAAAATTGATGAGTGCCACTCTCAGACCGAAGAAAATCTCTTTTAACAAGACTTTTCTTTATAATTTCTGTACATGAAATAGTCTAACAACACTGTGTACTATGTACACACGTCACTAGTGGAATCCGTATAATTTCACACCTGAGATTCTGAACAGATTTGGTGTTACCATTGCAACACCTATTCAAATGGAGGTCAAACGAAAAATGCTGACCCCTTCTCCTTTTAATTGATATTCCCAATCAATTTACTGTTCATCGCAGAGCTGAACGACAGGGTCCAAAATAGCACCTGCCGCCATCACATAATGCTTCAATCCATAGACTTGCTTAGCATAGTGTCTGTAAGACACACTGGACAACCTACGATCAGTAAATGAGCGAAGAGGCTGAAGTCCACACACTGAAAGGTTCAGTGATGAAGTAACTTTTCTCGGATCTTTATCTGCAGGAGTACTGTCAGGATCCGTTCCGCGAATAAGGTAGGTGAGCGATGCATCATCTGGTGTCCCTCCTGTAAGGAAAGGAGAACAGAAATGAGTATTCAATTGATTATCACACTGATAAACAGTTTGCAAAAATCATCTTTTGACAAAATTAGCTTAGGACAGAAAGCTATAAAGAGATAGTAGGAGACACATACCCGTGTATCCCCCGCAAGCCAATGCTGTTACCTTCCCTCAGTATTAAGATAAGGAAATTCATCCAACTGGGGAATTCCCAGTAAAAAGGGGGGTCAAACACCTAGGTGTAAGGAAGTGTACAAAGCATTGTCCCCCCTTATACTTAACACTGTGAGGTAAGGAGGACTGATTTCACAATCAGAGTATCGAAGGAATGCCATTCTTTCGATATAGGAGTGGTACCAGCAGAAGCTCGCACAAGGGTACCAAAAAAATGTTGATTAGAAAAGATAAAAGACATATATTTGTGTATCCCAACCGATCTATTTGCTGTGACCTCCCTTACAATATTAAATCAGGGAGTTTCCTGATCAGGGAAACTCAGGGATAAGGGCTCTCCCCTTTAAGGGTTAGAGGTGTCACACCACCAGCCCTTTACAAAATTTAATATTGTAGGGAAAATGGAAACTGTTTTCAAATCAGAATATTGTCGAAATATTATTCTATCAATATAGGATTGGGTTCAGCAAATACCTGGGCAGGGATACCCAAGATATATTGGAAATAACTATTAGTATAATATATACGTTAGTTTTCTATCTGCCGTATATACTATACTGCAAATATACTGACTACCTGTATAGACATATACTGTAGTTCAGCCAGCATGTTGCCGGATTAGCTAGCTCTTGCCGGAGCATCTAGCATGCTAGTTAAAAGAGAGAGAGGGAAAACATGGAGTGAAGGCTATCTATTACTGTGTGTGTATACAGTAATAAGGATATAAAAGTTTAATTTTACTGCCTTTCTCCGAAAAGAAGGTTCAAATGGAAGGGAATATGTAACATTCAGGCTTCCATCTAGCCATAGTACTATGTATAGACATATACTGAAGTTCAGACGGCATGTTGCCGGATTAGCTAGCTCTTGCCGAAGCATCTTGCATGCTAGTTAAGAGGGAGAGAGAGAAAGCATGAAGTGAAGGCTATCTATTACTGTGTATGAATACAGTAATAAAGGATGTAAAAGTCTAATTTTACTGCCTTTCTCCGAAAAGGGGGTTCAAATGAAAGGGGAGAATGTAATATTCAGGCTTCCATCTAGCCACAGTACTATTGCCGGCTTACCACTAGAGGCCAGCCTCTGGCAGCACTAGTACAGTCGGCATGCTACCGACTGAGTCAGTACCTATCTGTGTCGGTCTACTGCCGGCCAGAGCAACACGCCGACAACAGAAGTTGTGGCCAGCAGTTCAAGGGAGAACTGGAGAACCTTGGTGACAAAAGGGATCTCCCACCCACAGCCGTCATGGCCGCCGGAAGCCGTCAGTCGCCGACAGCCGTCAGCTGAGGAGAGGGGGTCTGGCCGGCTCCGGCAACCCACCAGCAATGGTAAGGTTGCAGGACGCCGGCTCAGGAAAGGCAATGGCTCGGGAATCGTAAAAGAACAGGAAGGGGGGGGGGTAAAGGGTCCTATATGAGGTATGGGAGGGGCCAGCAATGTTGCCGGACCTACACACCTTGAAGAAATTCTGTTCAGTACCGGCACAACCCCAAGCGGCAGGAGAATCTATTCTCCAGCTTAGGAGGTGCTAATACAGT
>NC_090735.1:101427035-101442035 GCF_036898095.1 Palaemon carinicauda
ATAAATCGTTCCCATGCTAATTTGCACTTGTTAAATTTTAAATTTTCAGAAAGAGTTGATCTCAACTATTTATATTGAGCTAGGATATAGTACGATAGAAATACGGAATTACGGTACGTTATTGTTTTCGTAGTGTACTATACGGAAAAACAATTGAGGGTGAGGTACAAAATTACGATACAGTATTTTAACCAGGTACGAAGCACGGAAAACATTCCGTACCATACCGTGCTAACAGCCTTGGTACTAGTGAGATAGGAATAGTCATGCCCTGGTGAGAAAGGTACCCCGAGAGGTAGACTTGGAAACCACAACTGTCGCGTTGTAGTTAGGAAAGGTGAAGGGAGGGATGGGAAGGATTGAATATATGTGCGTGTGACTGATAATATCTATCTAAATATTCAGCAGTCATCTTTCACTGGTCTCGTGCACTGTTGAGTTTATATATATATATATATATATATATATATATATATATATATATATATATATATATATATATATATATATATATATATATATATATATGTGTGTGTGTGTGTGTGTGTTTTTTTTTCATATCCTGTATACTCTATACATATATACGAATAGTTTATGTATACATCATTGACGCAAAAGGCCTCAGTTAGATTTCGCCAGTCGTCTCTATCTTGAGTTTTTTATTCAATACTTCTCCATTTATCATCACCTACTTTGCACTTCATAGTCCTCAGCCATGTAGGCCTGGTGCTTTCAACTCTTCTAGTGCCTTGTGGAATCCAGCTGAACGTTTGGTGAACTAATCTCTCTTTGGGAGTGCAAAATGCATGCCCAAACAATTTCCATCAACCGTACGCCTCATCATGATCTCATCCACATATGGCACTCGTGTAATCTCATAGTTTTATTTCTAATCCTGACATGCCATTTAACTCCAAATATCCTTTTGAGGACCTTGTTCTCGAATTTACTAAATCGGAGATTGTTTCATTGTCATACCATGACTCATGTCCATAGAGCAACACCGATCTCACTAAACTGATGTATAGTCTCATTTTTATATGTAATTTCAGGCGATTTCATTTAAAAATTGTAATTAATATGGCCATTGTCTGATTTTTTTTTCAATCGTTCACTAAACTCTAATATAATCTAAAGACCCTGTATTAAAGATCATAGTTCCTAAATACTTGAATGATTCTACCTCATTAATCCTTTCTCCTTCCAATGTGTAGATCCTGTTGTTCCTTTAAATGAGTATATAGTCAACATAATTGATAGGCGTATCCCTTCTCGTGTGCTAAGGTACCGAGTGAAGGACAAACCGTGGTTCAATGATGATTGTAGACGCACTTATTTGGAGAAGCAGGAAGCCTATTATCTTTGGAAGGGTAACAGATCAGATTTGCCCAGGAATAACTATACTCAGCTTCTAGCTTTTGCTCAGCGAGTTTATGCCTCAACTGAAAAGGAGTACAATTTAACCATAAAAGAAACCCTTTCTGGTACAACTCAGGAACATAAATGGTGGTCTACCCTTAAATCTGCACTCTTTGGTGTAGATGCAGCAGTTCCTCCTTTACTTAATCCAGATGGCTCAGTCACTCACTGTCCAAAGGAAAAGGCAACCCTTTTGGCTGATGTTTATGACAGTAAATAGAGTAATGAAAAACCTGAACTTCCTCATTCACGTTTTCCTGAGGCTAAACTAACTAGTTTAGCTTTTCGATCTCATGAAGTTAAAGATCTGTTGATGGACCTTGATGCTTATAGAGGTGTAGACCCAAATGGCATTTTTCCTTCGTTTTTTATAAAGACAGCAGATTTCTTAGCTCAAAAGTTATCTGTTATTTTGCGCAAGTTAGCAAGAAAAGGAGCTTTTAGCACTTGTTGGAGGATTGGTAATGTTACTCCTCTATGTAAATGTGTTTGTGGTACCTCAAGTCCCACTGATTAATGCCCAATTTCCATAACTCCCATATTATCTGAAGTTTTATAGCGTCTTCTAGCAAAACGTCCTGATAGGTTTGCTGAAGGTAATCATCTATTCCCTAGTTTGCAATTTGGTTTTCGTAAAGGCCTTGGAGCATGTGATGCCCTCCTTACAATCTCCAATGCTGTACAGAAATCCCTTGATTGTGGTCAGGAAGTTCATATGATTGGCCTTGATTTTAGTGCTGCCTTTGATCGTGTTAATAATGAGGCCCTTATTTTCAAAATCAAACATTTGGGAGTGGGTGGGTCGTTTCTTAGCATTATTGCTGATTTTTTAAGTAACAGATCTCAAAGAGTTGGTGTTGATGAGCACCATAGTGAGTATAGCAATGTGATATTCGGTGTTCCACAGGGTAGTGTTCTTGGTCCATTACTTTTCTTACTATATACACATGACATGTGGTTTGGCCTAGAAAACAAGCTTGTTGCATATGCAGATAATGGTACTCTCTTTGCATCAATTCTATCCCCTGAATGTAGATCTGTGGTTGGCGAATCCCATAATAGAGATCTAGCTAAAATTAGTGCATGGTGCATATTATGGGGTATGAAGTTGAATCCTAACAGAACTCAACGTATAATTGTAAGTAGGTCAAGGGCAGTGGCTCCTCAACATCCGGATCTCAGTATTGATAATGTTTCTTTAAATTTGTACGACTCTTTTGAAATTTTAGGTGTGATTCTCGACAGCAAATTTACTTTTGAGAAACACATTAGGTCTTTGTCTTCTTCAATTGCACAAAAAAAAATTGGCTTATTGAGAAAGTCTTACAAGATTTTCGGTGATCAATCTATTCTGGAGTACTCCGCTGATCACTGGAAATTCATTTGATAAGACTCCATCACCATTAACTTTGCTCTTGCTATGCTCATGAAGAGACTTAATTAAATTTGCATATTTAAGTTGAATTCCATAAAAATGCAGGGCACTCACTAAAATTGGCTGGTGCACACTATTATAGGCTTTATCATAGTCCACAAATGCCATCAACAGTAGATTTCTATATTCTACGGATTACTGTATAATGTCTCAAAATGAAAATATGGTCAGTGCAACTTTTACCTTTTCTAAATCAATCTATCTCTCAAGTCTCTTTAGAATAGGCATACTATATATTTTCATAACAACTAACGTAAGTGTTTTGCCTCTGTAATTATTGCAATCAGTCATGTCTCCTTTTTCTTTTTAATTTTCACCAACACTCCTAACTCCCATTCAGCAGGTTTGCCTCTTCGTGCCACATTCTACCAAATAATCTTTTAAGTACTCTGGGAGTCACTTCATTTTCGTCCACTATCACCTTGGCAGTTATTTTATATATATATATATATATATATATATATATATATATATATATATATATATATATATATATATATATATATATATATATATATATATATATATATACTGTATATATATATATATATATATATATATATATATATATATATGTATGTATATATACTGTATATATATATATATATATATATATATATATATATATATATATATATATATATATATATATATATATATATGTGTGTGTGTGTGTGTGTGTGTGTGTGTTTGTGTGTGTGTGTGTGTGTGTGTGTGTATAAGGATGAAGAGGACAGCATTTCGGGAATCCATTCCCATCATCAGGGCTACATAACACACAAAATTATGTTTACATTAGAAATTAATGATACATCTTTTGGTTAAAATTGTTTTGGTATAAAAAAAAGAATATTAAAAAAACCGTTAAAAAAATAAAAATACAGAAACCTAAACGGTATATAAAAACATGTGGCTAACTGAGGTCCTTTACAATTATGATAATAAAAACACTTGTGATCAAAATAGAATGTCAAAAAACAAAAATATACATATATATACATGAATGGTCGAACTTACTGTCAAGAGATGTGGATGAAAACTATAAGAATATTTGAGAAAATTCTGGAAGAAAATGCTTGATCACGATTTTTTGCTATATTGTAAGATGAGTAATATTGTGCCTAATTTCATCAAGTTTAAATTATATAGATCTTCACTAAATAGCTCTGATTTTTATAGAGCTGTTACCCAGTCCCTCTTAGACATTAGAATTGATTTTAAATCTAAATCTATCAATAGATTGAAAGGCTCAGTGTCTTTCCTGTCACATCCATTGTACAACACTTTGTCCCCGCTTGATGGTTTGTATGTTAAATCACTTTTAAGTAGAAATATTAAACAATATACTCTAAACATAACAGAGGTTCATAAACGCAAACTTTTGAAATGAGGTATTAGTCTGTCAAGATTCCTTTCACCTAAGGATGTTGTTTTCAATTACTCTAACTACGTTCTATCTAAAAAAGAAGAATTTTTACTTTCCTTAGGACTTGATTTTTGCCTTCCAAATTTTAAATCTAACTTTTATCAATTTTTCCACCATTTGAATGTTTTTTTTTTACTGCATTCGCAATCTTCCTGTACATATTAACTTAAAAGCAACCCAACAGTCAATTCATGATATTGCCCATAGGGTGTTTTCTAAGACACTAATTGATTTCCCCTTTTTTAAACAAGATGATTTTATTGTGCTCAAAAAACTCTCTCGGAACAGGAATATTGTTATTTGCAGACCACATAAAGGTAAAGGCATTGTTATTCTTAACCACAATGACTATATCCAGAAAATTACTAATGTTTTATCAGACTCCAGTAAATTTTTTGAAGTTGGTCATCTCCAATATAGCCTAATTTTTAAAGCTGAAGATAAAATAAACCGCACATTAAAACTACTCAAAGATAAAGGTACGTTGTCCGGACAGTATTATCAATCATTATATAGTTCAGGTTCATCTTTTAGTGTTTTGTAAGGGCTTCCTAAGGTCCATAACACTAATATACCCCTCAGGCCTATTTTAGCAGCTTATAATTTGCCAACTTATCACTTAGCCAAAGTCCTTGTTCCTCTCTTTAGTCATTTAACCAATGATCAATTTACTCTTCAAAACTCCGCCAAGTTCCTTCCCGAAATTCTTAAAGAAGATAGTAACTCAATTATAGTTAGCTTGGATGTAGAATCATTGTTTTGCTAACCTGCCCCTTCATGAAACTATAGAAATTATACTCGGGAAGCTTATACCAAATCATTCAAACATTTTGATGGTATGGCAATGGGGTCGCCTTTGGGTCCTACATTTGCCAATATATTCATGTGCCACTTGGAGGAAATATACCTTGGACAATGTCCGGAAGCATTTCGTCCCCGTTTCTAAAAGAGATACGTTGACGACACTTTTTTACTATTTAGAGAAAAATCCCATGCTGACAAGATTTTAGAATATGTAAATAGAATTCACCCACACATTAAGTTTACCATGGAAATAGTAAAAGATAACCAGTTGTCATTCCATTACATAAACATTTCACGCTCAAATAGAGGATTCCTTACAGTTTTTTTTTTTTTTTTTTTTTTTTTTTGAAAAGAGACATACACTGGTTTGGGTCTTAATTTTTTTCGCAGTTGTTCGAAATCATTCAAGATTAACTCTATTCAAACCCTTTTTATTTAGAGCATATTCCTTATGTTCGAACTGGCATAACTTCCATAAAGAAATTTCCTTTTTAAAAACCTATTTTACATACAATTGTTATCCTTCACACCTCTATGACCAAATTGTTAATAAATGTCTTAATAATATTGTTCAGCCTAAATATAAATGTCCTGAGGTTCCCCAAAAAACTAGTGTATGTATAATTGCCATATGTAAAAAATGCTCTTTTCAGAAACGAGCTCACCACAGCCCTCAACACTTTGTATCCGTATGTCAAGTTTATATTAAAGAAACTCTTTAAATATTGGCAAACTTTTCAGATTCAAAGACACCCTGCCGGAGTTGATGCAGTTCTTTGTTGTTTACAAGTATACTTGTCCAAAATGTAATTTTGTGGATCTACCCGACTATTACTGAAGCTCCGCATCTATTCCCATAGGGGTGTCAGTCATTGCACTGGTTCCCTATAAAAATCCCAAGAATATTCCTCAATAAGAAATCAATCAAACTCATGTAAAACTCATATCCAATAAAACTATTTCAAAATTCTTTCCCAAACATCCAATAGCCTTTCGCTCCTTCTCTTGGAATCTCTTTACATCAAGAAACTGCCTTCTTCCTTAAATAATTAATCCACCTCCACGCCATTACATATTGCCTAACTGGCACTACCTATTATCCCTCGTTGATCTATTTTGTTTTGTTTGTGGTTAAAGCATTTTCTTCAAGAATTTTCTCAAATATTCATATAGTTTTCAGCCACATCTCTTGACAGTAAGTTCGACTTTCATATATATATATATATATATATATATATATATATATATATATATATATATATATATATATATATATATATATATATATATATATATATATATATATATATATATTTGTTTTTCGACATCCTATTTTGATCACAAGCGTTTTTATTATCATAATTGTCAAGGACCTCAGTTAGCCTCATGTTTTTATATACCGTCTACGTTTCTGTATTTTTATTCTTTTAAAAGTTTTTTTAATATTTTTTTTATACCAAAGCAATTTTAAGCAAAAAATTTATCATTAATTTCTATTGTAAACATAATTTCTTGTGTCATTTAGCCCTGATGATGGGAATAGATTCCCGAAACGTTGGTGTAGAATAAATATGTAAGATGATCCGAAGTCTTCTTGTTGTCCTCTTCATCTTTAAACTTGATCTTGCCTGAAGCGAAAATCTTAATAGTTATATATATATATATATATATATATATATATATATATATATATATATATATATATATATATATATATATATATATGTTTGTGTGTGTATTTTATATATATATATATATATATATATATATATATATATATATATATATATATATATATATATATATATATATATATACGTGTGTGTGTATGTGTGTTCGTGTGTGTGTGTGTATTTTATATGGAGAGAGAGAGAGAGAGAGAGAGAGAGAGAGAGAGAGAGAGAGAGAGAGAGAGAGAGAGAGAGAGAGAGAGAGGTATATACAGTATACGTGTGTGTGTGTTTCTGAATATGTATACATATATGTCCGTGTCCGCATTTCATATATGATTATAATCATTGGCAACAGCATTGGGATAGTTTACTTGAAATAAAATGAGAGAATCTAATAAAGTTATAACTCCTTGGAGATATAATGGGATGCTCCGAAAGTGGGACACTACTCTTTGTTGTCTACGCATTGGTCATACTCGGATGACACATGAGTTTTTGCTGGCTGGCCAACATCAACCATATCGCGACGATTGTTTGGTACCATGACAGTGAAGCATTTGTAAACCAAATGCCCCACATATAGCAGTGAGAGAAATAGATATCTGTTTGAGGCTAGAGGTAAGGATGGCAGGTTCATCCTTGCCAAAATTCTTTGACATGATGTGTCCTACCATGCTAGTAGTATTTTTAGCTTTATTGCAGAAGCAAGTCTTCTGAAAGATATTCAACTTTTGAAATGCCATCTTTGTTTTTATTTTTTCATTGAATATTCTTTTATTTTTTATTTACAATAAACGATATCGGCGTCAATGACCTTAGACATCAGGATGCCAGAAAACCTTAAATCAATCATTCAATCAATCATACATAATTAGCGTAGGGATCGGGTTACTTCGCCGCACATCTTTTGAACTTCGCAATCAGCCGACTGAGTTATACGACACTTAGCTCACGTTCGGTATGTCGAGAACGGCACCTCTACTACCACTTGCTAGTCCAATCAGGGAACCAGCTATATATGAATAGGAATGGACATCTACTGTGTTCAAGGGAAAGGGTGTATAACCTTTGTAGCTCCACGTTATAGCCTTGGTGAGAAACTAAGAAGCTGTGCCTTTCTAGTTGTAGCTCCTCCTTAGGAAAACGAGGTGTATGATTAAAATTAATCCTATGTTTTAGAAGACCATGAATGTAAGTGAAATCAGAAAATGTAATTTTCATTATTGCCATCACTATTGTGCTTTGTTAGGTAAACCTCTCCTGAACGTTTTCCGTTGAAAATGATCGTTACCTTTTAGATATAGAAGGTCTTCTCTACACTCAATTATACTGTTGCCTCTATCATTGCGTTTCACAATTCTTTTTTTTTTTTCTATACCATACATCTCATCTAGGAGACGAATTATCATCGATGGAAATTCATTCTTCAATGTACAAAACACTCAAATAATCAGTGTATTTACAGGAATTTCCAAGGGGCATCTTTAGACAGTTTCAGAACACTCACATTAGCTCATTTCTGGTTTTACCTCCTTAGGTTTTTACTTTTTACAACGTCTCGAGAAAACCACTGCTTATCTCATTAGTCTTGCAGGTGAAGCAAACTGCATAGTATAAAGAAAACTTTTATTATAATTATATGATTATGTTGATTGGCGTCCCCAAGATCTGCAAGCTAATTGGCTGAGGCGCAATCCGAACCACTCAAGCTTGTCTCAATGAACTGAAACTCTGAAAGTCTCTTGACCGCTGCTGGAAATGGTTACGGTTTCGACTGATCAGCCTCGTTGCTCAAAGGACAAGTAAAACTATTGGCTTACTGACTGTTTGTAGGCGTTGGTGCGTCTTGCTGTTCTTATATAACCAATTGTCTATGTATTGGTAGGATAAACATCTTCGATATGGTGTTTGAATTGGTTGATTCTTTATAATAAAAAAGGCTACAAGGATACAATGTCAACAAACATCTAATATTGTAATGTACGTAGTTATTATATTGGTATTCTTTTATATTGTACTCCTCGCCTCCTTTATTATTTTCTGCAATTAGGGTGGTTTACCTTTTAGGGCACTTAGGATTGTACCATTTTCCTATCCCTACTAGAGCTGTCATTTGGTTAATAATAATGCAAGTGAGGTTAGTTAATTGAGTGATTGATTTAAAGTTTTCAGGCATTCTGACACCTAAGGTCATTGACGCTGATATCATTTATTTTATATAAAAATTAATAGAATATTAAATTAAAACCATAAAATTTGAATGGCATTATAGAAGTTGAATAGTTTTTAGAAGACCTGCTTCTGAAATAAATCTAAAAATAGTAGGACACATCATGTCCAAGAATCATAGCAAGGATGAACTTGCCATCCTCGCCTCGAGCCTCAAAAAGATATCTATTTCTTAAGTTATTATAATTAGGGCATTCGGTCAACAAATGCCTCACTGTTAAAGGTACTAAACAGTCGTCACAATACGGTTGGTGTTGGCCCTTCTACTCCAGGAGCCAAGGGGTGTTCGCATGCTAAAAAGGGCCCCTAGGTTACTCACTATTTTCTGAAAGAACATCACCTGGGGCATCATTTTAGCGAGGGTAGACATTCTGAAACCCGGCAGTAATCTTGCTAGGGATGGTTTTGTAGCTATTGACCATACTAAAAATTTCCGCAAAAATTTGTGGTAGGGGAAATTCAAATCTTAATAACTCAGTAAGGAAATAAGCTATTTGCATGAAATGCCCATCAAAATGTAGCTTATATGGTATGCTACAAGATGAAAGTAAGAAATATTAAAATAGGTTAAGGTCAAGGTCACCAGAGCTCAAGCAATGACCTAATTTGACACTTGCCCAAAATCTGGGCCTCTAAAAACTTGAAATTAAACCAGAACCCAGTTGTAAACTAATCTATTCCTTTATTTGTAGATTCTAGTAGAGTACTTCATAGGAAAGTTTTTAAAAATTATTTGAAGAAAAAAACACACACTTTAACCCTTTTATTTTCAAGTCAAAATATCGAAAAAAATGCCAAACATGCAATTTTTCAAATTTTGTGCGTATTATGTGAGCTTTTTGAAAGTGTATCAAAAGAGATAAAAACACACCAAAACTTTAGAAAATACAGGATTAAGAATAGTAAGAAACCTATAAATGTCTTTTTAGAGGGTAAGGGTAAGGGGGTAGGGGGTAGGGGGTAGGAGGTAGACGTTGAAAGAATGGTGTTGAAAGTGTTTTCACTTATCATTCACAGTTTTTAATCTACTGCCTGTGACCTGAACTTACTCCCTGTGCATTGGGCCATACATGCAGAGGCCTGTGAATCAGTGAGTCAGCACCTTTATAGGGAATCCCAACTTTCTACACTGTACATTTTGCTTGTGTCCATGAAGCCACACATCAGAGTCCCTAAGTTTCTTTCATGGAAATCATGCATTTCTAGGTGAGTACATATATATGGATAGATTAGATTAAAATACATCATGTAGCCTTCCTTGGATGGGTACTCTCTTACTATTTCATGTAATTTAAAGCCATTGGGCATTTGATGTGAAGAGATGAGAAGATGTTGCATAGCATTTCAAAATCTTAGGTGTACATTTTACATACACATATATACATAACATACATGTACATAGATAAATTGCATACACATTAAAAATTAAAGTCAGGGGGTTAGTAGTAAGAAAGTTTCTTCTGTTGATTTCAGGCTATTCTGTGCATGTGTGAGATGGCTAGTTTACCAACTAAATGCTTGAGGAGATCAACACCATCACCAAGCCCACATCCGCCTGTTGATATAGAAAAATGCATCATTTGCCAAACGGATCAGCCACACCTTAATACCACCAGCAGTGATATCAGCAGAAAACGTATTGCTGAAGCAGCATCTATACGAAAGGATGGTGTTTGTGATAGATTGAAACAGGTCGATAATAGTAAAATTGTTTACCACATAAGTAATGACTGTTATAAACAATATACTCTGAAGAAGACCCTTGATAGAATTAGGTTAGCAGGCTGTCCAGAGTCTCCTGATCCAGGTACACAGCAGGGCTCATCTCACTCAGATTCTAGGTCTAGGAGATCATGTATTGCTTGTAGAGATCCTGTATGTAAGCCTGATGACGTTGACATTTTCTCACAAAAGTGTGTAATCTGTGGGAAAGCCAAACACAACAATGATTACTCAAAATATCGCATCTCAGAAAAAGGGAGGGCTGATGCCTTTCTGAAAGCAGCTTTGCTTCTGCAAGACGAGTATATATCAAAACTTCAGACTTGCAGGATGCAAATGCAGTATTCGGAGCTGATTTGTATTGCCATAAGACATGTGTTCGGAACTACATACGAAAAGGAGAAAAACTCTCAGGGTCGCAATCAGCTGGTCAGAGACGAATGTATCGCACACGGAGCAACAATTTAAAGAACTAAGTTGCCAGATTCTCAGGAAATACTACAAGGTATCAAAGAAACCAACTCTTTCAACTTTGTATGAAGTACCTGAGGAGCATTTCCAGATGGATGAGGGTGAATATAAGCAGGTTAGGGCAAAGGATGTCGCCTGGGTAGTAGGTAGGATGGACCTGTGTGATGATGAGGTTGGTGAGACCTGTGAAAAGCAGACCATGCCATCCTGGAGAGCCTTTAACTCTTTGGTCACTAATGAGAACCTTCCTGTAAAGATAGTAGGGTTTTTACCAGTACTACCCTATGCATTGACAGAACATGCAACGGTGTATACTGCATTAAAAAACTTCCAGGAAATTCTTGGGAAACTAGAGCAGACCCACCTCCCGGTGGCATGTGATGAGGGGGTCTATCAGATTGCTCGACAAATTACAATGTAAAACCTACAGGAATTTGTAAACATAGTTTTAGTTTTAGGGTCCTTTCACTTGATAAAGGTGCTCATGGGTGCAATAGGAAAGTTCATAGACGGAAGTGGGGCAGAGACTATCCTGACAGAGTCCAAAGCTTTTGGTCCTAATGTAGTACGTTCTGTCTTAGATGGGTCACATTATGTTCGTTCATTAAAAGGATTGACGCTTTTGGCTGAGAGCATTGAGAGGTTACAGTGGGCGAGGTTCTTTCGGTGCAAGGGTACATCAGCTTACATGGATGAACTGGAGATGCTGGAGCTACTAAAAGATGGAGTGTTTAAGAAAGACAGAGAGCAGAGCAAACGTGTTCTTGATAGATTCGTAGATTGGATTCTCACCCAATATTGACCCATGTCAGGGCATTTTCAATGGCAGTGACCCAACCCCTGTACCAGCGTTGGACCTGGACATTGAAGAAGCCGATGTGAGAACAATCCTACATGCACTTGATGCTACCAACTGCAGGGCAGAACGAGTTGTTCTCCTTTCTAATGACACAGATGTGGTAGTTCTTGGATTGCATCACTGGAGTATTATGAAGGCACATGGTTTAAAGGAACTGTGGATAAAGGCTGGCGTTGCAACCACCACAAGATATATTCCCCTCCATACGTTGGCAACTAGAATGGGCCCTGAGAAGTGCAAAGTTATCATCCCGCTTCATCAGCTGATTGGATGTGACTCAACAAGTAAATTCGGAACGAAAACAGCGGCTTTGAAGGCCAAGCCTGAGAAATTTCTCCAGAACTTTGCCAGGAATCCATATGATACAGATTTTACCTTAGTGAAAAAATTTCTGGTGCAGGTGTATCCATTGAAAGCTCCAGGTGATTGTCAAACAATGGACCACCACAGATACCATGTATTTCACCACAGTTCCAAAACAATCCTAGACCTTCCACCAACCAGCAGATTGATCAGAGGCCATATCCAAAGGGCTGTCTATGGGTCATACATGCAGACACACTGTTTGGATAATCCACATCTTGATCCCATAAACTTTGGTTTCTTTGAGCAGGATGGCCTATTGCGTCCAGTGCGGGATCAAATTTTGATGCCACCTGACTTTCCTATGCCATGCACATGCACTTCATGTGCAACGAAACGTTGTTCCTGCGGGAAGCGTGGCATCAGGTGCTGCCCTTACTGTCAATGCCAAGCTTCAGGCAAGGGGTGCAAGAATGTAGGATAGATCATCATACAGAATAGATTTAATCACATTGAATGGTGGTTTGGATGTCAGCTCCACTTTCATAAAAGAATTTTCCTGGGTTGCGAAACATCAGTGTTTGCAATGAGGATGTTTTTAATAGTTTGGTTTTACCCCTAAGGGTTCTGCATGATAACCATGTGTCACCGGCAACTAATTTCCTTTGATTATATGAACGATTCATCATATCGAATTGTTTAGTTTAAAAATGGCATTTTTCCGATTTTCAAATATTTTCGTCTTGGGCCTAAGAGGGTTAAAAGACAGGTTTTAGACCAGCGGTTCCCAAATAGGGGTAAATTACTTCACTGGGGGTAATTTTGCATTTGATGGGGGTAATGACAGTTTTAATTTTGATATCCTTAAAATTAGATTATATGAAGGATCAATTCATTTACCCGGTAAAACTGAAAAATTGGTATCCTCTCCATTCATCTGCATGAAACAAATGATGTTGCGAAAAATGCACAGCATAAAGGAAAAAGGGAGATTGAAGATCTACTTATGTGCAGACAGTGCAGTCCACTTTAAACGACTACAAAGGGTGTGGATGTATTCAGAAAAGTTGTTGCACTTTTTATGAACAAGATATGCAACTTGATTAGAAAAACTGCATTGGAGTAACAACAGATGGTGTACCATATATGCCATGTGTTAACTTGAGATTTAGGGCGTATAAGAAAAAGGAAAATCCTTCTGATCTTGCAACACACTGTATTACCCATCAAGCACTGGCAGTAAAGTCTGAGCGACCTATTTTGGAGGAGGTGATGTGTAATGTCATGGAAATAGTCAATTACATCTTGTCAAGTGCTTCAAACTCAAGACTGTTTCTTTCACTGTGTGGGTACGTTGATTCTGAACATCGCTGTCTGTTGTATTGTGCTCCAACCAGATGGCTATCCGATGAAATGTTCTCGAGCGAGTATTTCAGCTCAAAACTGAGATTGAAATGTTTTTGGATGATGAGGGACACAATTCAGCAGGGAAGCAGAGATCTAATATGGATTTCCATTCTGTGCTATTTAGTAGACATATTTTTTGCATAGCAATGCCCTGAACACATCACTGTGAGGATCAAAGTAAATGTTATCTTATTTTATGAAAAAGTACAAGCATTTCGTAGCAAAATGGAAAATAGGGAGTCAAAATTGAAAACTAACAGAATAGCTGCATTTTCCAAGTTAGGAGAGTTTTTAGAAGATACAGATTCTATACACTTGAGTGATATAGAATGAATAATGAGTGCGCATTTAAATAACCTGCGGCTGAGGATGGAAGAATATTTTTATGAAATTAACCCACTCAACAATGCTTCGATTCAGAATCCATTCACATGTAACATTAAACATCTGCCAGATGAACCAAGTCGACTCGTAGAAGAAATACTTGAAAAAAAATCAAGCAACCCTATACAAGAGGAATTTAACCCCATGAAATTATCTTCATTTAGGATTTGCTGTAACAAAGACTTCTCTGGCAAGTTTATAAACAGTTAAGATGCTTTTACCCTTTGGCTCAACTTAGATGTGTGAGGCTAGCTTTTCAGCTCTTTTGACTATCAGAATAAAAGATGGAAATAGATTGATCCTAGAATATTATATTAGGAGTTCCCTTACAAATTTATCTCCTCGCATTACTGAAAATATCTCAAACTGGTGTCGTTATTCACACCACTGACGATTTTTGTTAAGTACTTATATATTTCTCTCCACTTATATCCAACTAAAGGTGTGACTTTTTACATAAATTTATTTGACTTATTTCCAGCAAAAGTATTTATTGATTAATTTGTCTTTTTCACCCTGGTGAACATTATTTCAATCATATTTCTCTCCATTTATTTTCAACCTTATTATATGTATGCATTCTTTTATTTACAGCAGAAGTCATAGTACTTCTGGATATACTTGCCTCAATAATAAACAAATAAAGGAAGATTCAACCTAGTAAAAGAGTTAGTTTAACACTATTCATGTACAAAATGACAGAAATGGTGTGGGGGTAACGAGCTTGGCGCTAGCCATGATTTTAGAAAAAGTGGGGTAATTACCAAATATAATTGGGAACCGCTGTTTTAGACATTATGACATTATGATAGGTTTCTTACTATTTAATCATGTGCTGTTTAAAGATTTGGGGCTGCTTTAATCTCTT
>NC_090735.1:101449535-101472035 GCF_036898095.1 Palaemon carinicauda
TACAGATGTCTTTATTCTCCTGGTATTCTGGGTGTGGGAGCTGAAGATATGTGCCTTGTTGCAGATGCGGAAGTAGGACGGGAACGTCCTATACGTTTATGACACAGCAGCTGCTCTGGGAGGTATAAGCCTCCAGGTTCTAGGAATGAATGGAGTTACTGGCTATGACATGGTTTCATGTCTATTCAACAAAGGAAAACTTACTGTTCTCACCAAACTTCAGAAAGGAGATTTGAAGCCATTATACACCTTCATTCTCCTGGTATTTTGGGTGTGGGAGCTGAAGCTATGTGCCTTGTTGCAGACGTGGAAGTAGGATGGGAACGTGATACTTGTTTATGACACATCAGCTGCTCTGGGAGACATAAGCCTCCAGTTCCATGGAATGAATGCAGTTACCAGCTATGACATGGTTTCATGTCTATTCAAGAAAGGATAACTTACTGTTCTCACCAAACTTCAGGAAGGAGGCTTGAAGCCATTATACACCATCATCTGAGAGGAGAAAGCATAGCACAAGGATTTATTGAAGACAGCACAGATATTCTTTGCTACATTATATGGCCAGTAAAAATACAACCATGAATGTTGCTTGGCATAACATTTACCTGAAACAAAGATAAGCTACCGCATGTGAAGACCCTACTTCCTACAGATGGAAATCTATAATTTCACATACCAAGAGTATATTGTCAAACTATGCTATGGAAGACCATAGATCAGAATAGTAATCCTGAGCACGGCATAACTGAATTTGGTTGGGAGATCATCAACAACATTCACACTCCAAAAATCGCCAGAGACCCTCCAGCTCCTCCAGAATTAATGTAAGCTATATGCTGCCAGTGCAGGGCTACAGGAGAAGTATGCTCACGAACAAACGGCAGCTGCTATGCCTCTGAACTCCCGTGCACAGTGTATTGTCACTATAAGGGGTCACCAGAGGAGTACCACAACCCAGTGATGAAGAAAGATGAAGAAGGTCCACCTAGTGTTCATGAAAACGGCAGTGGTGATGAGGAAGAAACAGAAGTAAAGGCTATTAACCACAGCGATTTGTTTTATCCTTTTCAGTACTAAAAAATCCATTCAATTTTTTAGTCATAAATTGATACCTCTTGGATTTTTATAATGGCATGTAGGCCATTTATGTATGCCTGCAGGATTTTTCCAGCGTGGAGTATGTTATGATGTGATGAGTTATGCTTATTTTTTTCTAGTCTCGGGTATTCTTTGTTTGAGTAATTTCTTGATATACTCCAGCATTATATATATACACACACACACACACACACACATATATATATATATATATATATATATATATATATATATATATATATATATATATATATATATATATATATATATATATATACATATATATATATATATATATATATATATATATATATATATATATATATATATTTATATATATATGTTATATATATATATATATATATATATATATATATATATATATATATATATGTATATAAATATATATATATATATATATATATATATATATATATTATTATTATTATTATTATTAATTATTACTTGCTAAGCTACAACCCTAGTTGGGAAAGCACGATGCTATGAGCCCTAGGGCTTCAACAGGGTAAAATAAAGCTCAGTGAGGATAGGAATTAAGGAAATAAATGAACTACAAGAGAAGCAACCAACAATTAAAATATGATATTTCAAGAGCAGTGACAACATTAAAATAGATCTCTCATATATAGATTATAAAAACACTTTACAAAAACAAGAGGAAAATAAACATGATAGAAAAGTGTCCCCGAGTGTACCCTTAAGCAAGAGAACTCTACCCCAAGGCAGTGGAAGACCATGTTACAGAAGCTATGGCACTACCCAAGACTTGGGAATACTGGTTTGATTTTGGAGTGTTCCCCTAAAAGAGCTGCTTACCGTAGCTAAAGTGTCTCTTACACCCTTACCAAGAGGAAAGTAGCCAGTGAAGAATTACAGTGCAGAAGCTAACACCATGAGCGAAAAAGAATTTTATTGTAATCTTAGTGTTGCCATGTGTATGAGAGAGGGGTATATGTAAAGTATAGGCCAGACTATTCGGTATATAGGTAGGCAAATTAAAAATGAGCTGTAACCAAAGAGAAGGATCCAATGTCCTACTCTTGGACCAGTTAAAGAACCCAATAACTATATGTATATGTATATATATATATACATACATATATATATATATATATATATATATATATATATATATATATATATATATATATATATATATATACACACACACACACATATATATATATATATATATATATATATATATATATATATATATATATATATATATATATATATATATATACACACACACACACACACACACACACATATATATATATATATATATATATATATATATATATATATATATATATATATATATATATATATAATTATTACTTGCTAAGCTACAACCGTAGTTAGAAAAGCAGGATGCCATACTGTAAGTCCAAGGGGCCCAACAGGAAAAAATACCTCAGTGATGAATGCAAATAAGGGAATAGATAGATTATATGAGAAGTATTCAACAACTAAAATAACATATTTTAAGAACAGCAACCACTTTAAAACAGATTTTTCATTTATAAACTATGAAAAAAGACTTATGTCAGTTTGTTCAACATAAATACGTTTGCTGCAAGTTTCTACTTTTGGAATTCTACCGATTCAACTACCTGATTGGAAATTTCATTCCACAACTTAGTCACAGGTGGAATAAAACTTCTAGAATACTATGTAGTATTGAGCCTCATAACAGGGAAGGCATGGCAATTAGAATTTACTGCATACCTCGTATTATGAACATAATGGTACTGTCCAGGATGATTTGAATGTAAAGGATGATCTGAATTATTAAAAATCTTATGTGACATGCATGATGAACTAAATTATCGAACTAGCCATATATTAATATCAAGATCAGTAATAAGAGATTTAATAGACCAGAAGTTCGTGTACAGCAAATTAAGATGATAATCAGCAGCTGAAGACCAGACAGGAAAAATAATACTTGAAACAAAGTAGAATGAAAAAATTTAACACTTCTTCAAAATAGATTGATCACCATAAACCTTAGAAGACTATCTTAACTCAGATCTATTGTGTTTCTCAAAGGTAAATTTGTTGTCGAGAATCACATCTACAATTTCAAAAGACTCATACAGAGTTAAAGGAACATTATTAATACTGAGATCCACATGCTGAGGAGCAACTGTCCTCAACTTACTTACAATCATACTTTGAGTTTTGTTAGGATTCAACTTCATCCCCCATAATTTGCACCATGCACTAAATTTGGCTAAATCTCTTTTAAAAGAATTAAGCAACCCCAGATCCACATTTAGGATATGAAATTGATGCAAAGAGAGCAGCATTATCTGCATATGCAACAAGCTTGTTTTCTAGGCCAAACCACATGTTAAGTGTACATAGTATGAAAAGTAACGGGCCAAGAACACAAGACTGAGGAACACCAGATATCTCATTCCTATACTCACTATGGTGTTCATCTACTACAGCTCTTTGTGATTTATTACTTAAAAATTCAATAATGTTGCTAAAAAAAGACCCACCCACTCCCAAATATTTGAGTTTAGATACAAAGGCCTCTTGAATAACACTGTCAAAGGCAGCACTAAAATCGAGGCCAAAATCAATGGATTTTTGTACAGCATTGGAGATTTTAATAAGGGCATTGGCTGCTCCAAGGCCTTTTGTAAACTAGGGAACAGCTGATTACCTTCAGCAAACCTATTTAGTCACTTTGCCAAAAGACGTTAAAAAAATTAGATAAAACGGGAGTTATAAAAAATTGGGCCGTAAATATCAGGACTTGAGCTACCACAAACACATTTACCTAATGGAAGTACATTACCAATTCTCCAACAAGAGATATAAAACCCTCTCCTTGCTAACTTGCAGAAAGTAACAGATAACTTTGCAGCTAAGAAATCTGCAATGTTTATAAAAAAAACCAAAGGATAAATACCATTTGGGTGCACACCTCCTTAAGCATCAAGTTCCATCAAGAGAGCTTTAATTTCACACGGTCAAAAAGCTAGACTAGTTAGCTCAGCCTCAGGAAAACAAGAATTCTCTCAAACAGGTTATGTAAGACTTCGTAACAAAAATATGTGAAATAAAAACTTAATTCCTAAAAATAACATAAATTAACATATACTGACTTGATTGAAGAAAAAAATTAAATTAACGATGAAAGTCTTACGTAATTTACATACAAATCCTAAATCTACACAAGAGGAACTCATCTTAAGAGCTGGCTAACCTCCTCAATGCACATATGGAAACAAATCAATAATGATTAAACTACTGTATTTACTGTACACTAGACCAGCTTCGTAAGATAGCTCCCCCCCCCCAAATGATTATTCATTTTGGGCCTGAATCCATTGATTCAGCATAAGATAAATAATCTGAAACCACATTATCTTCACCTGATATATGCTTTACATTAATACAATATGGTTGCAAACATAATGACTACCTAGTTAACCTTTTATAATATTTTTCATATTATTAATAAAAGTTAAAGGATTATGATCTGAGTAGATTGTAATCTCTTCATTTTGTGGTCGATTCACATAGACATCAAACTTTTCATATATCTGTGATTATCGTTAGTAGTTTCTTTTCAACTGTCAAGTAGGCTCGCTGATGTTTCTTTAGCTTCGACGACATAAAATAAACAGAGTAAAGAATTCCTTCCTTGACTTCTTACAATAAGTCAGCTCCAATTCTGTTGTCCGACGCATCCACTTGGATAAGGAATTTTTTGTTGAAATCATGCCCATACAGTTTTTTTCTTTGGGGGTAGTCAAATCTGTCAAGGGAGCAACTACAGCCAAAAAGTTTGGGCAAAAACGTCGGTAGAAACCTGCCATGCCTAAAAAGCGTAGCAACTGCTTCCTCGTTGTGGGGGGTTATCCTTTCCTTATTCCTTAGACGTTAGCGGCTACCGGGGTGATTAATCCTCATCCTACTTCAAATCCCAAATAATGAACTGTTGCCTTTCCAAATTCACTCTTCTCCAGGTTAGTCATCAGATGTGCTCCTCTCAGCTTTGGAAATACCTTCTTCAGGATTCGGAGATGTTCTTTACAGGTCGATGAATATACCACAATATCGCCGAGATATACATCTACTCCTTCTATCGACCGAAGAAGGTTATCCATCACACGTTGAAAAGTAGCAGGGGCGTTCATTAGACCAAATGGCATGACGATATATTGATATAACCCGAAGCGTGGTTATAAAAGCTGATAACAATTTTGCGTTGTCGTCCAAAGGAATCTGATATTAGTCTTTTAACAAGTTGATCTAGGAGACAAACCTAGCTTGTCCGATATTGTCGAGTAGTTGGTCGATGAGCGGCAATGGATAATTATCTGCCACACTGATCGAATTGAACATTTGGTAGTCTGTACACATCATGAGAGATCCGTCTGGCTTTTTACCAAGCAAGCGTGGAGAACTGTAAGGGCTAGAACTTATGGGGCTAATCTGTTTTGTAACAAATAGTCCACTTCTTTTCTCATGACTTCTCTGTGATATGGCAACAGTTGATAAGCACTATGTTTAAATGGTGTTTCCGTTGTTTCAAGGTGATCTCATGCTTCGTCAGGTTGCTTCGTTTTGGGACGTCTGAGACAGTTTCAGGGAAACTTCTGACTGATCGGCTTAATTCCTCTTGTTGCTCCTGGTTCAAATGAGTTAATTTCTCTTCCAAGTTCTGAATGATAGAAAAATTATACACTTTGCTTTCCACCCCTACCTCATATCTGTCATCATCTTCCGTATATGGTAGAGCTTACGCTATAGACACTTGTGATGCTTTGGTCTCCTTTTCTCTTAAGTAGGGTTTCAGTAGGTTAACATGTACTTTCCTCTGACTCTTCCGTCATCCTGAGGTTTCAATAACGTAGGTCGGGTACTTATCTTCTCCAAAATCTTTAATGGTTCGTGAAACTTGTTGGTGAGTGGGAATCTCCTTATCGGCAAGAATACCAATACCTGTTGTCCTACCGAAAGCTGTCTGTCCTTACTTTTCATATCGAACCATTTCTTCATTTTTTCTTGATTCGTTTCAAGGTTTTCTGGGGAAAATTTCCTTATCTCGCTGATCCTTTTCCTCAAATTCTAGACCAAACCACATGTCATGTGTATCTAGTATGAAAAGTAATGGGCCAAGAACACTACCCTGTGGAACACCGGATATCACATTCTTGTACTCACTATGGTGCCCATCAACAAAAACTCTTTGAGATCTATTACTTAAAAAATCAATAATAATACTAAAAAACGACCCACACACACACACGCGCGCGCACACACACACACACACACACACACACACATATATATATATATATATATATATATATATATATATATATATATATATATATATATATATATATATATATATAGATAGATAGATATGTATGTATATATATTTTTATATATATATATATATATATATATATATATATATATATATATATATATATATATATAGAAGAACCACAGCATCACGTTTTCCTGTGATATTTACGCATATATATATATATATATATATATATGTATATATATATATATATATATATATATATATATATATATATGTATGTATGTATATATATACATATATATATATATATATATATATATATATATATATATATATATATATATATACATATATATATATATATATATATATATATATATATATATATATATATATATATATATATATATATGTGTGTGTGTGTGTGTGTGTGTACGTGAATGGTAACATGCACACTACAGCATATTCCTTTTTCAAGATATTGTGTTAATTTTTTTCCATTTGCCAATTCCGGTAATGCAGTTTTGCAGTTATTGAACCTTTTGAAAATCCATATAAATCTTTAGTATGCAATAAATGATTAGTGTGTTTGTCTAGTATGGAAAAAAAAGGTATTTGTTATTTTCCACTCACTAATATGATGCATTCAGAAATATATAATGTAGATATAGTCTTTCTGTTCATTGATGTACATTGAATAATATAAGTAAAGTTGTACTTCGCAATAAGGAAAAATCCAAAAGCAGTGTGCATGACTCATTTATTCGATTCAGTTTTATAGATAGTGTTGGTTATTATTACTTCCATTTACTTTATTGTGAATAAATACATCAAATACATTGCATATCGAAGAATATTCGTGCATACACTTATTATTTTGTTGATGTTGGTTACACCTTAAAAGCATATTGTCCAAAAGGGATTAATAGCAGATGTAAAATGGGGTCCATCTTAGATTACAGTAGCTTTGCAGCATCCTGGGCCTTTTTGACAATGCCATTGAGTTTTCATGTGTGAAAACCTATGCGCAGACTTTAGATTTATTTCTCTATCTTAATCATATAAAAAGATATTGGTGATTACAGTTTTCACTGTTGCCTGAGTGGCTATATTGGTTTTATGGCAATAAAAAAGTTTCCCCAGGGTTGCCACTCCGGCAAAAGGTGGAGCTGGGCTCAGTGTGCTTTAATCTTCCAAAATATACCAAGGAAAAAAAAAATTATAATTGCAAAAATTATAGTACCAAACGTTTCTGGGTTGGCAAGTCACAAGAGTAATTTCCGTTGGCTACTGGAGTAAATGTCGTATATAAGTGTTAGACGATATATGAAGGATGCAGAGAGTGCAGACAATTGGGATCATAGGAAATTGATAGTGTCAGAAATGTTACCATGACTCCTTTGGCTAAGTTTGTTAATGTGCTGTCTTTTATCGAGGCTAGGCGCCAATTGTTTTGATAAACGAAATAATTTTCTAAGTTGAACGATGCTCGTAGTGACGTGTTGTATGGGACCGCTGTAAAATAGGATAATTTCCTTATGGAATGTAAAGCCCCTAACACACCTAAGCACGGGCGCTATTTAGAGGGTACCGGGGTGACATTACGGAGACAAGACGGATACAACACACCTTGCACTTGGAAATTTTGTAAGAGCAAGAGCGAAGAAAAGAAGAATGCAGGGCCAGAAAGGAGATACAAATGTATTTACGGGCGCCCTGGATAGAGTACGGATCGTAGCGGAGGTAATAAGGACAGATTATGGAAGCAGCATATACACCATGGATTTTGCTCATCCGCACGGATTGGCCAATCTGCTGGAATATACAATCACTTTAAAAATTCAACTGCAATGCCGGCTGATCATGGCGGATAGGGGCAGACGTACACAAAGAGGCCACGGTCACAATACGAATGCAGTACAGACCCCGTGCAGATCTCAGAGGATGCTCGTAGGTAATGATTATATGCATAAATGTGACTGATAAGAAATAAAGAAAATTCGTGACAATGTTATAAAGTATGGTCGAAAGCAGCTTAAGCTTAAAACTTCAATATATAATCATGGATTATCTATGATCATTAAAAACCTTGCAATCCTGGTTACACATGGTTTATTTCAATTCTTTACCCAAGTATAAAACCTATTGTATATGAAATTCATTTCCAGAGGCTCATTCGTGCTTATAGACTAAATAACTCAATTAAAACGCTATTCGAAGTTAAATGTCTTAAGCCTTGCGTTCTATATCATAATTCCAAACCGTTTTCAACTACATTTTTAAGATTACTCTTACTAATTTTGCTACTAATACTACTACTATTACTTACAGTTAGAGTTAAATTGGTAACAGTAAAGCCATTGGTTCCAAGCAGTCTTCGTGATTTTAGTACTTTAGATAGAAATCTAAACATATTTTATTAGTTACACTAGTAATTTTTTTCTTATAAGCCAAAAAGTCATTAATCTCTCTCTTTCTGTCTGTCTCTCTCTCTCTCTCTCTCTCTCTCTCTCTCTCTCTCTCTCTCTCTCTCTCTCTCTCTCTCTCTCTCTCTCTCTCTCTCTCTTGGAATCGAAGGACTGTTAGCAATCAACTATCCTTAGTCTTTTAGGATCCCTTTTGAAAATACTCCAATCACTGAATGGGTCCTTGATTAAGAAACACAGGGAAAAGAACAAAAAGAATTGCAATTAAAACGGCCACTTTTTTTTTTGTTTTATACCATTTTCTTTAGAACAAATAGAATGAAAAGTTCCTATTGGCCACGAGTTTATGAAAGCATGATTAATGTCACAGGTTTATATATTTTCTGATTAAGCCTCATCTAATTACCATTACTTTCGTATAATCAAAATCAACCTCTTTGTCGTTAGCCTATATGTCTCGCAAATAATTCGCATTCTCTGGCTAATAAAAGAAATTTCAAACGTATATGGAATAGAACATGAATGACATAACACAAGGAATTATTTATTCAATTTTTTTTCTTTCTAATTCCCTGTATAATTTCATCATTCGTTACTTTTTCGTTCAGTTCTAGCACCTAGTTTCTTTCCCTTATTATACAAGATGGAAGACTTTGCAATTGCATTGGATACAAATAAATTTAAAGTTGAAGCTTCCTTTACTTTCAGTATTAGTCTCTGCGTCTGCCTAGTGCCTGTCTGTCTGTTAATACTGGATACCAGGCGTTCTGATAAAGGGATTAGACTTTTATAAAAAAAAAAAAAAGAGGGTTAATAACCACATCATAGCGAGTGTGTAGCGCTTGTGAATCACACACGATCGTACATTGTAACGGTATTTATTATTATTTCATTTTTAGATTGTCGTTATTGCTCTCCCCTCTCACTGATAACCTGTCTATTCATTATTTTCCTGCACACTGCGCTTAAATTTTTGTACCTTTCTTGACTGGAACGAGTTGTATATATCCTCAAGATCCGACCAAACAAAGTTCAGTTGCACTGACGAGCCTCTCAGCAACCAAACTGCATGCCGGTGTAGCGTCGGATATGCACTCCCCCGGAATATGCACTCCCCCAGTCATTATTATACGTAAAATATACACTCCCCTTGAATTATTCCCACTCCCCCAATCATTATCAAACAAGTAATTTTCACTTCCCTCCCACCCGTGAATGTTGTACAGTATTGTGTATTCTATATTTTATAGTAGCTTTCATACATAGGGTTTAGACGAAATTGTATACTTGTTTATATATTTTCCTTATCATCATGTTCGTATGTCTTGTTGTTTTTCATATGCTGCTTAAAGACGCCTAGTTAATTATGATTATCCATGAAAAAGACCGTCAAATATATAAATGTATATGCATTTTACTAATCCTTATCCAACAAGGTACAATATATAGTACATGCCGGAAAGCTTAGATTCCATAATCTAATTCAGTCTTAGAAGTTATTAACAACCATTGGATATGAGCAAAAGGAATTTAATGATAGATATACTGAGGAATTTTACTTGTAGGCTATATACAATACAGAAATACAAATTGATCGTTATGACATCTAGGGTATGCTAAAAACTACTAAAATGCAGAACAAAACTTTAGGATAAACCATTTCAAAACATAGAAAACGGATTTTGAGCGAAGCGAAAAATCTATTTTTGGGTGAAAGAGCCATGTCGTCCTGATGGAAGTTCCTTCATTAGTAGCTTCCTAAGTTATATGTGACTACAGTGATATATCCCAGAGAATTTACCGAAGGTACCCAGAATTCTAACTCCTGGAGCGAGTATCCCTTAAATTTCTCCAAGGGATATCGCGTAAGGACGTATCTTGACACATCTCATAGCTATTTACACCCCGAATAGCCTTTCACTTCGAGAGGGAAAGTGGCAAGAAAAATAAGAGAGTCGTTAAAGAGGTAAAACAACACGACTCTCCTAACGTACTGTAAACAGTTCGGCCAATCACCACCGTACGGCGCCACCAAACCATTCTCCGTAGCTTTGTAAGTATTACAGATACAGTACCAAAAGGGAGGGATTAACATCCTTTTACCAAAGGAGGGTGGGTCCATCAGGACGACATGGCTCTTTCACCCAAAAATAGATTTTTCGCTTCGCTCAAAATCCGTTTTTTGGGCTTAGGCCATGTCGTGCTGATGGAAGTTTACCAGAGCATTAATGTATCTCTGGATTTAATAGTGCCGTTATCTCGAATTGACTATTTCTTAATCGGTCATAAAGACCAAAGACACTTGATGTTACCGCAATACATCAACCAACTGAGCATACCATATGCCAGCTCTTCCTGCCCCCTACAGGGAAAAGTCTGTATAGACTCTTAGGAAAAAACCCAAGATTGTGAGTTCAAAAAACAATAAGCAAGCAGAAAGTATATCGTGTCGTATATACGTAAAGCGTAGTTTGTACTAGAGTTCTGAATAGAGTACTGTACCTCCCAGGTCTGGACCAGACAGACGAGTTTATGTTCACGTAGGAGACGTAATACAGTAAACAAACATAGCACAACCAAACTTACCTGTTTGCATGGTAAGGGAGACTTTGTCCCACAAGGTCCATAAGAGGATCAAGGATACTCTGCATATAATCTATTAATCTTAAGGCGAGAGAGACGCAAAGATTCCTTCTATAGTTTATTTACAAGAAACACAGAAGTTATGATTAAGTAATATATTTATGCTAGACATAGACATAACAAGCATAACAGTAATAACTAAATAAATAAGTTTCATCTGAAAGAGAAAACGTTGCCACTCCGTGAAATTAGGAAATTTCAATATATATGTTATTACTAAAAGACATGTATAAACATGCTGGCACTCATGTCAAAATATTTTGCTTAAGTTCACTTAACTATGGAAGACAGTTTAAAATGTTCATATCAACACTAAAAAATATCATGATATACCTAAGTCTATCATGCACACCCTTCACTAACAGTCCCAATTAGTGCACTGTCCTTCGCAGTAATCAAACTACAGGCTTTATTACACTGCTTGGAGCCACCACATGAAATTTGATTTCTTGTAATTGCTTCGCATAGTGCTAAAAAAAGACTCTGGAAGACTTCCAACCAGTATAAGCACGCAGGTTATCAAACGACATAGTCTGAAAGAAGTTAAGAGACGAGGCAACCTTTCTCGGATCATGACCTGCGGGTGTACTGTCAGGATCCGCTCTGCGAATAAAGTAAGTGATTTTCGCCCTTATCTGTTTCAAGGATAACGTCGAACCAGAAGTCTCTCCCCTAAAAAGCTGACCTCCCTTAAAGTCTGAAGTTCTACGAAGATAGACCTTTAGGCATTCCACTGGGCAGAGGGTTGCTTCTTCCTTCAGAGGGCAGATTCTCCAGGGACCCCATCTCTTAGTGGGTAGCTCATTCTTGGCGAGAAACGTTGGATCCGGAAAGAGATTTAGTTCTCCGTTCGGTGTAAACTGAATGTAGCCATTATCCCTCGAGAGGGCCACTATTTCACTAACTCTGGCTCCTAAGGCTAGTGCAAATAAAAATATCACTTTCTGAGTCAAGTCTTTCAGCGAGCAATCTTCATTGTTCAAGGTCGAGGCCAGATGAAGAACCTTATCCAAAGACCATGAAATAGGCTTTGGAGGGGCTGCAGGCCGAAGTTTTGGGCAGGCTTTCGGAATCTTGTTGAAGATTTTGCTTGAAAAATCCACTTGGAAGGCATATAGAATCGGTCTAGCTAAGGCAGATTTACACGTCGTGATCAAATTAGCCGCTAGCCCTTGTCCGTGAAGATGGATGAAAAAGGACAGGCAGAAATCTGTAGAAATCTCTTGAGGTTTCTTCGCCTTAACAAAGGCCACCCATTTCTTCCAGGAAGATTCGTATTGTCTTCTTGTTGACTTTGACTTATATTCTTCTAAGAAATTAATACTGTCTTCAGAAATCCCAAACATTTTCTTGACTGCTAAGGTGAGAAAATCATGAGATGAAGGTTCTGGGTTTTCTCTGATGAAGCGTAGACAGTCGTATTCTGTACTAGCTGAGTCAGAACTGGTTCCGGCAATGGGATCCCTTCAGGCGTAGTTCTGTTATCAATGGAAACCAGACACTGCCTGGCCACTTGTGGGCCACTATCGCTGCCCTTCCCCGAAAGGATCTCAATTTGTCGAGGGCTTTCAACAGTAGGTTGGTTGGTGGGAACAGGTGAATCTTGGACCATCTGTTCCAATCTAGAGACATCGCTTACGTCGCTTCTGCTAGAGGATCCTCGTACGGGGCTACGTACCGGGCCAACTTCTTGTTGACGCTCATTGCTAAGAGATCTACTTGCAATCCTGGGACTTTGCTCAATATGAAAGAGAATGATCCTGCGTCTAGGGACCATTCGGACTCTATCGGGTTGAACCTGGATAGAGCGTCCGCCGTCACATTACGGAATCCTTGAAGGTGGACTGCTGATAAGTCCCATTTCATTTTCTTGGACAGATGAAGGATGGCTATTATCACCTGATTCAATTGAGGCGATCTTGAACCTTGACGATTTATGCATCTCATAACCACTTCGCTGTCTAGGACCAGACGAACGTGGATTGAGCGGCGAAGTTTCAGTTTCTTCAGGGAAAGAAACACTGCCATGGCTTCCAGATAATTGATGTGGAAGATGAGAATGACCCCCCCCCCCCCTTCCTTTGAAGCATCCATGTGGACGGTGACTGCAGGAGGAGGTGGTTGCAAGAATACTCTCCTTCTTAAGTTCTTTGTTTCCGACCATGGCTTGAGAATCGATCGCAGACGATTTGGTAACGGTCTTAGTAGATCTCTTCGATCGTTGTAAGCGTATTTTCTCCAGATCCTTGATGCATTTTTTAATTGTGCTCTTAAAAGTGGGTCCGTCAAAGAGCCAAACTGGAGAGACCCCAACACTCTCTCCTGTTGTCTTCTTGAAATCCTTCGGGATTGAAGCAGACTTTTGACGGCCCCTGCTATCTCCTTTCTCTTTGCTTTTGGCAAGGAGAGGCAATGTGACTGTAAGTCCTAGTGAATTCCCAACCACTGGAACTTTTGAGCTGGAGACAGCCGAGACTTTTTCAGGTTTATCTTGAATCCTAGGTACTCTAGGAATTGGATCACTTTTCTGGAGGCTTGCATGCATTCTTCTTTGGATGCTGCCCACACCAGCCAGTCGTACAGGTAGGCCATCACCTGAACCCCTTTGAGGCGTAGTTGTCGAACAACTGCATTCGCAAGCTTTGTGAATATTCTCGGTGCAATATTCAGACCGAAGGGCATGGCTCTGAAAACATATTTTCTTTTCTGGAGCTTGAACCCTAGGTAGGGGGAAACCTGACGGTTGATTGGCACATGCCAGTACACGTCCGTCATGTCTATGGAGACTGTAAATGCCCTTTTGGGCAGAAGGGTCCTTTTGTGCTGAAGAGTCAGCATTCTGAACTTGTAGTTCACAATGAACTTGTTGAGTGGTGATAAGTCCAGAATGACTCTGAGCTTTTCCGAATCCTTCTTCGGAACAAAGAATAGCCTTCCTTGGAATTTGATGGACTTTGCTTTCCTTATGACTCTCTTGTCCAGTAGTTCTTGAACGTATTCTTCCAGAACTGGGGTTGAAGGTTGGAAGAATTGAGGAAAGCTTGGTGGAGTTGAGTTCCAACCCCACCCCAGTCCTATCTTGATCAGGCTGTGGGCCCAAGGATCGAATGTCCACCGATCCTGGAAGTGTAGAAGTCTCCCTCCTACCGGCAGCATCTCACTTTGAGTGCTGGATGGAGGACTTTCCACCTTGGCCACGACCACCTTTGTTGCCTCTTCCTCTGAAGGGGCGCCTAGATGAGCCCCAAAAGGATCCTCTAGACTTTGGCTTAGAAGAAGCCGACTGCCTTTTCTAAGCTGGGGTGAAGACTGGTGACTGAGTCGCCAGTGTTTGGGGCACCAGTTGAAAGGTGGTGGTGGGTTGTGCCACTGTCTGGGACACCGTGGCCACGGGACGCTGTTGCTGTCTTGGCCGAGAGGACAAGCGAGGCCGCTTCGACTTACTCTTCGGCTGGGGACCCCCATCAGCGGAAGACTTTCTCTTGGAGGACAAGCCCCATTTAGAGAGGAGATTCCTATTCTCCGAAGCAGCCTTGTCTATGACCTCCTTAACTACATCACTAGGAAAGAGGTCTTTTCCCCAGATATTAGAAGCTATCAGCTTCCTAGGTTCGTGTTTTACAGAAGCAGAAGCAAACACGAACTCCCTACAAGCCGTCCTGGCTCTGATAAAGTTGTATAGGTCCTTCGTTACTGTAGCCAAGTGAGCCTTGGCAAAGACCATATACATATCTGGGGTATCAGGAATGCTAGCCATCGTTTCTAGCCCTGTTTGTAGAGACATGGATGCTGCCAAGCGTTCCTTCATCTCATGTTCTCTCTTCAGGAGAAACTCTGACAGCTTTGGGAGGTCCTCGTTGAACTGATGTCCAGCGATATCGGCCTCTAGCTTCCCGACTGAAAAGGTAACATGAACGTCCTTCCAGTCTTTGTCATCTGAAGGGAAAGAAAGGGAGAAAGGCTTGCTCTCTTCCAGCGTGGGGCAGGGTTTTCCTGCCTTTACAGCCTTCAGATCTGCTTTAAACCCTTTATCCATAAAGGGAAAAGCACGTTGAGGGTCAGCAATGAACGACGGATGTTTTTTGCTTAAAGCCGGCACCTTTGAGCTAGTGAATGCCCTCTCTTTTAGTTTTGCTGAAAACATAGCTTGTGCTTTAGCGAGCTCAAGGACAATTACTTCCTTGGGCTCCGTCTCTTCTTTTGATGCCGGTTCAGTTCTGAGCCGGACATAACAATCCTGGTAGGATGCTCTGCTGGGCCAGAACTCGACTTCCTCTACTGGAACGGTACTCAGTTTCTCCGAGAGGAAAATCTTGCCTGCTGACATAGGCATGTGCTCCGCGGGTTAACGTCGGAGAACACAGGAAGGTCCTTCACATTTAGTTTCCTCGGGGCTATGCGCGAGGAAACTAGCTGTTCAATTTCTGACCAGAAAGTAGTCTCTTTCTCGGTAGAACGCTTCTGCAAGTCATATACCATCGACATCAGAGATTGCAGAGTGGACGTAATTGCCTCCAAATGACGCGGTTGCGAAGAGGTTGAGGGTGCTGGTTCAGCCGCAGCTGCTGAAGAAACCGACACTGCTTCAGCGTTCTCAACCTCGCTAGTAGGAGGGACAACTGCCTCCTGTTCTGACTCTTCCACGAGGAGATTCTTCTCAGTCTCCTCGGAAACGACAGACATATTGTCGTCTAGGTGGACACTTTCCAAACCATCTGCCTTGTCAGGGTCTCCAGGCTTCTGAACCTGGATCTGCACCAAAGGGATTGAAGACTTAGTCTGGGGAATGACGGAATCGTCACGAGCTCCGGGGAAGAGACAGTCCCTCATCCTAACATTAGGAAGGTATGGGCCCGAGGTATTCTTTTGAAAACCTCTTACCCATTTTCGCAGCGTAATCTTAGCTGCATCCCTAGACTCCGCAGACTTTTGATCATCAAAAGCTTCCTTAACCAACTTGTCACACACAATACATACCTCTGGGTCCCAGTACTTGAGGGCCCCTTTGGTGACAGAACAGCGGGCGTGAGACCTACACACGCCATGTCCGTAGAAGTCCTTGCTGCGGACCCTACAAAAGTTCCCGCACTCGGGATGCTCCTCCTGTAAAGAAAAGAAAAGCAAATGAGTTTTCTGTGAAATCCTCAGATTTCAACATAATAACATTTATTATATTTAGCTTGGATAGGGTAAGCTATAGAGTAGGAAAGACACCTACATGTGTTTCCCGTCCAGCCATTTGCTATGACCCCCTCCCATATTGAGCCATGAAATTCACAAAGAATTAAATAACAGACGGAATATCCAAGATATATAGTGTCTTCTTAACACATCCTCTTATAATGTTCAATATAGTGGGTAAGTTTAATTGACATAACCATTAAAATAAGAGAGAATCAGCTCTCTATATGATGGTCTCACAAATGGCTGCTCAAGAACCACTTGCAGGTTGGAAAAAATTTTACTATATCTTTCAGGATACAGCAGTTGCCGATGGCAGTATGCCGCCGGCCCCGCCGGCCCCGCCGGCCCCACCCACACTGCCAGCCCCGCCGGCCCCGCCGACACTGCCGGCCCTGCCGGCCCTGCCGGACCCGCCGACACTGCCGGCCCCGCCGACACTGCCGGCCCCGCCGACACTGCCGGCCCCGCCGACATCGTTGGCATGTAGTGCCAGTCGGCATAAGCCGGCAGGCAGGCGTCTGCCGAGCCTGCCGGCAACTACCGGCTAATGAAAGATGAATATAGGGTCGAGCTTGCCGACACTGTCGGCATGTTGGGCTAGTCAGCATATGCCAGCAGACCGGCATCTGCCGGGCCTGCCGACCACTGCTGGCTATTAAATATAACATTATGGATGGAAGGCATAGGCCAGCTGCCAACAAGCTACTCAGTTGCCGGCAGACAGGCCTACCAAACTCACCAACGGCCATCGATCAACGATGTCCCTGGAAGGGATTACAGTGAACTGTTAGCCTAACCAACCCAAATTGTCGGCAGAATTAACTGCCGACTACAGCCCATGATAGACAGTAAAAGGGGAAGAGAAGGATAGAAGACGGCAAAGGATCATCTATGCCGTCCACATCCTGAAAGAGTGTGCCAGTGGAAGAGGGAAATCAATTCGGGCTTCCACTCAACCATATCTCATCTTAAGGGATATGGAAAGCAGTCCAAGGGAGGACTCTAAGGAACACTCAAAGATATGAGGTTATCTGTCAGTAACCTAACCAGGCACAGACAGAAAAACTCTGCCAGGTCTACAGACGTTCAGAGGAGTCTATGTAGAACCACGGCCGTAAGGGTGTTGGATCACTCAACACGAAAGAGATAGCGGGGAAGGGGTGAATAGTCCATAAGTAAAGCAATACCCTAAAACATTACTTAACCTGAAGGATTCTGTCCTCATATTAACCTCAACTAGGGGAAGTCAATTCCCCAGGTTAGGTTAGGCAATGAGAGAACATCTGAAAACGAACTCATGTGAACAGAATCTCGTACCAGGGATCAATACAAGGAAGAAACCTATCCTCCCGTAAAGAACCCCCAATACAGGACTGTTCTGGTAGACCATAAAGAGGAAATTGTAAAACAATAACCTCTACAAGATCTAGGGAGGCTAGCCTCCTGAACAGCAACTAGCCCTACTGGAATACCGACAAGCTACTCAGTTGCCGGTATAAAACCAGGTAGCCAGATGCCCAACACAGACTTACTCTAATGACCCGTCCCCAACTCCAAACTCAATGCTGACAAGCTACTCAGTTGCCAGCTCAGAGAAAAGGAGAGGGAAACGAAACGCCCCAGAAAATTTACCCAACCACAGGTTACAGTAAATTAACTGAGGATAGCCTAGGCTAATCACAGGGAAAGGGAATTACTCTTAATTCTCATAGAGAAAATATCGACTTAAAGGGGGAAAATGAGATATCTATCTCCCCCAAAAAAGACAATATAAGAGTAAAGGGGACATATAAAGTATACTAAAGCACTAAACCTATTATGCTAGAGAGCTTAGAGAAACGTTGTACGTAACTCTGGTATACTATTATGGAAGAGGAAAGGAAACAGTAATATCTTAATCGTATAAAGTATTGCCTGAGCTTCAATACAACTTTACCAGGAAGGTTATATCATGCATGAGGTGTGAAAATGTCTAGGCTAGAAGCCTAGCACTCGTGAGGCTCGAAATTATAGCCAAATTCACGACAACAATGGCATAATATAAAGATCCCTAGCTAAAATACTAAATAGCTAAAGTTATTAAAGCAAAGATGCCGGGAATATCGTTCTTGCTAACTAAATGAACAAAAGAACAATCGCGTCATGATGCCATCCGGCCGGCAGCAGCTTTTGTTACGTTAATTACGATATCAATCGAAAAGCAAAACTGGCAAGAGCTTACATTTACACAATTAAAAGATATTACTTAACTTTCCAGAAGCTGATGAAGCTGGGGAATCCATAATAATGAAGAAAAGCTTCGAAAATAGCGAAAATACTGGTCAGCAAAGCTACAAACGAATGAATGGTTTGGTAGCGCCGTACGGTGGCGATTGGCCGAACTATTTACAGTACGTTAGGAGAGTCGTGTTGTTTTACCTCTTTAACGACTCTCTTATTTTTCTTGCCACTTTCCCTCTCGAAGTGAAAAGCTATTCGGGGTGTAAATAGCTATGAGATGTGTTAAGATACGTCCTTACGCGATATCCCTTGGAGAAATTTAAGGGATACTCGCTCCAGGAGTTAGAATTCTGGGTACCTTCGGTAAATTCTCTGGGATATATCACTGTAGTCACATATAACTTAGGAAGCTACTAATGAAGGAACTTCCATCAGCACAACATGGCCTAAGCCCAAAAACACCTTCATTTAAATGCAAACGTAAAAATATAGTTTCACCCACAAACAATTTGTGAAAGAAAAAAGAAAATAAAGAAAATAAATAAAAAAAAGAACGCTGCTCGTTCATTATATGATCGTCATCGGTATTGGTTCTGGTTGTTTTCCCCTTTTACTTATTGATAATTTGGGAAATGAAGATAATTCCCTCGCTTCCAAACAATTCAAAAGATGTTCTCTCATTTGCTATTATCATAAGAAGCTGTCTGAATTCTCTCCTCTTCCAAAAACTATTGCTTTCGCAATTGTATACAATCCACAATCCCATTCATTCAGTTGGCGGTCACATGGTAGATGTACTTCAATACAACAATTTTGGACAAACGCGGAGTATCTACTTTTCTACTGTTTCTCTACTGACCCAGACACCCTTTCGTCTGGCAAGCTGTCTGCCACTTCTATCCTCATTCTCGTTGTTGAGGAAGTAAACCAGTGTTTTCGCTTCTCATCAAAATGGATTTGTAAACAATGATGACCTGCTGAATCAAATCCATTTTCTGTTTGAGACAGGAGTGTAATGTCCAATCCATTTATTTTGTATTGAGTACGAAACATCGTTTGTGCTGCATCGATAATCCTATCGTTTAGCTAGTTATTATTTTTGATTATCCTTATTTCAACTTCTGTGAGATGAAAAGAGGGTAGTCATTTTGCAACGGGAGCTTCAGTATCTGTTATACCTTCTTGGCTATCTGTACTTGTAATCTCCAAAGATAGCTTAAGGTTACATAGATTTTGCTTTAGTTTCAGCTTTACACCCGACGACGAAAGCACACAAGTATTAGTAACAAGCAACTGTTCAATTTTGAAAGGACCTCTCCATGGGAGTTGATGTTCATCTCCCTTCTGTTCTGTGCGCCTTAGGTTTCTTAAGAGAACCAGTTCGCCAAGTTGGCATGTATACGATAAGTTGTGCCATTTATTATAATTTTTCTGTGGTCTCTACTGTGTTTTTCCAATGTTTGCACTAGCTGTTGCCTTGAAACATTCATGTATCTCCTGCATTGCATTTGCTACTTCAGCAACATGATCCCCATCAAACTCATGCATCCGAGTGATTCTGTGTTCCATACTTAACATCAACTGGGCGGGTTATCTCGCGAATTTAAAGGAAGAAGAATGGAGAGAAACCAGTACATTTGTGTATTACCGTCCCATGGACAAATAACATGCCATTAAGGCAGGAAACCCAATTATCATAATTTTCTTGCAGTATCTTGAGAAGTTTTTCTTTTATTTTCTGCTTTGATCATTAATTTGGACACTAAAATATGTATGTCGTGTTATAAGTTCATACAGGAACTCTGCGACGCTTGCACCATCTTTCTGTTTAAGAGGCTTGACTTCCGTCCAATTTTAAAAATAGGCAATGGCCACAATGACATACTTGAAACCATTATTTTTAGAAGACTATATAGGTCAATAAAGTTGTTGCATAACAGCACTTGGAACAGGGACCGAATGCAATTCTGGTGCTTCAGTCGTCATTTTTGGTTTGACTCGTTGACACTGACTACATGATTTAATATATTTATGTGCATCAGCTTCTACATACCTCCAGTAAAAACGTTTAGAAATGAGATTAATTGTCGCAGCAGTTTCCTGATGACCACACAAGCTCTTCGATTCCCTGTTTTCTCCAGCTCCTTCATGAACTTCTTTAATGATGCAAGTCACTTCCTCTTTTCCCCACAAAACCTGCCCCTAAAAACACACGAAGCTTTCATTAAAATCGCAACTATCTCCCTTAATGAAGTTTGGTATTTACCCAAACCAAAGTAGTAATACTTACCAAATATTTAGAATTAACTAAAGACTGGATGTAACAAAAATAAAATAGTTATCATTAATGAGTTTTTTTGTTGAATGAATATCATTATATTTAGCAATCAAAGTAATAAAAGAGCCAAACTTACTAAGTAGTCATAGACTACAAATGATAAAGCATAAATATTTTACCTTTAACTGATCACTTATTATCTACAATGCAAAATGCTCGGCGCAACGAAAGTTAACGTTTTTCCTCTATCTGCGATGCCATCCAGATATGTATGCTTCTTAATAAACTCATAAATATCTCCAAAAGAATAATGCTCCATTTTAAAGGCCTTCCTTATTTCCCCTATGAGTGATCCTGCAAATATAATGTACAACTATTCAACATTGACCAAAGCTGACCTGTACACAGTAAGATACATATGCCCTTCACTTGACACACTGGAGTAGCTACAAAGCCACCCACCACCAACATAGGCCATCCCTCACTTACGTGCCAACCAACGACCTCTCAAGCCACTTACTTGCGCCCTTTAGCTGCAGTTATACTATTTTTATTTCAAATTTGGGGCTGCTGCAAATGTGAAGACGATTGTCAGTGGTCAATAAAGTTTAAAGTAGGCCATTGCTTGTGCTGTGGCCTCTCTGGTCATTTTTTTGTTATTTTATATGATGCAAGTAGACAATGGTGTTTGCCCTTCCTTACTACCACAGGCACTCTCAAGGACAAGACGTAGCTGATCTAAGCCTGCCCATGTCCTCCTGTTAGCTACCAAGGGTTCTGATATCCTCACCCATGGGTACGAGACACTCGCCTATTGTTTGGGAGCGCCGCCAAATACCAATGGAGATTCCTTGTTGCCAACAAAACATTGACATTACTTTATGTAGATTTCCATGCATATTTCCACATACTGGTTGATGTTGCTCATCGAGGATTAATAAACAGGAACTCGTTCTCGTCAACACCTCTTCAACCAGCACCCTACGACCTCGCACTCCACATCAGCTCACACACAGATGCCTACACCCACCTCCTCACGTCATACCTAGAAGTCTTCCACCCTGAACTTCGCCAAACTCCCACGGTTCCCACCAAGCACCGTAGTTATTGCTATATCAAGACAACAGGGTCACCAATGTTCACCAGATTCAGGTCTCTAGCCCTGGATTGGTTGGGAGCCGCTAAACAAACATTGGCCTAATGATAAAAGGCTTCAAGCCCATGGTCGTTGCCCTTACTCATCATCCTGAAAAAGAAGGCGCCCTATTTACTTGGGGGTATAACAGTTGTCTAAACATGCAGACGGACCTGGATCA
>NC_090735.1:101477035-101492035 GCF_036898095.1 Palaemon carinicauda
TGGCTACCATGTGCATGTTTTTTTTTTTAGTTAAAATGTCGTTCATCACCACGAGGACCATTTTACCGCGAGTGCCCCTTTTTCATTTTTTTTCATTTTTTTGCCAAGTCATTTTTCCGTAAGATATTGCCAAATAGTGTCGTAAAACTTTTGCTTGTTTAGTGTTGGAAAGTGTGTCTAGATGATCTGGCTACCCATGCATGACTTTGTTTTTGTCAGATACGACGTAGTTATTGGTATATTGGGTATTTAACTGCGGTTACCAATTTCTGTTTTTTTTTCAATATTTGTAAAAATTACTACGTAGTAAGGAATTGCCGTATATTATTCATTTTTTTTTTCGTGTTTATGTGTTAGAAAGTGTGCCTTGATGGTTGGGCTAACACGTGCATGTCTTTTTTTTTTATCTGAGATGTCGTATATTAGAATGTCGGGCATTTTACCGCGAGTGTCCCTTTTTAATTTTTTTTAATTTTTTTGCCAAGTCATTTTTCCGTAAGATATTGCGAAATAGTGTCGTAAAACTTTTGCTTTTTTAATGTTGGAAAGTGTGTCTAGATGATCTGGCTACCCATGCGTGATTTTGTTTTTGTCAGATACGACGTAGTTATTGGTATATTGGGTATTTAACTGCGGTTGCCAATTTCTGTTTTTTTTTCAATATTTGTAAAAATTTACTACGTAGTAAGGAATTGCCGTATATTATTGATTTTTTTTTCATGTTTATGTGTTAGAAAGTGTGCCTTGATGGTTGGGCTAACACGTGCATGTCTTTTTTTTTTATCTGAGATGCCGTATATTAGAATGTTGGGCATTTTTCCGCGAGTGCCCCTTTTTATTTGTTTTGCATTTTTTTGCTTAGTCATGTTACCGTAAGGAATTGGCAAGTAGTGTCGCAAAACTTATATTTTTATAGTGTTGGAAAGTGTTTCTAGATGATCTGGCTACCCATGCCTATTTTTTTTTTAGCCAGATATGGCGTATATATAAGTATGTGTTCGATTTTCCTGTGATTGCCATTTTTTCGTTTTTTCCCATTTCTTTCAAAATTACTACGTACTAAGGAACTATCACAGAGTAATATTTCATTTATATGTTTATTTGTCGGAAAATATGCCTTGATGGTTTGCCTAGCACGTGGCTGAAATTTTTTTTTTCTGAAATGCCGTATATTAGAATGGCCATTTTTCCACGAGTGCCCCTTTTTATTTGTTTTGCATTTTTTTGCTTAGTCATGTTACCGTAAGGAATTGGCAAGTAGTGTCGCAAAACTTATATTTTTATAGTGTTGGGAAGTGTTTCTAGATGATCTGGCTACCAATGCTTATCTTTTTTTTAGCCAGATATGGCGTATATATAGGTATGAGTTCGATTTTCCGGTGATTGCCATTTTTTCGTTTTTTCCCAATTCTTTCAAAATTACTACGTACTAAGGAACTATCACAGAGTAATGATTCCTCTAGATGTTTATTTGTCGGAAAATTTTGTTTACTTTTTTTTTGATTGAATATCATCAAATTTTTTTAGCTAAAATATTGTTTTGCATTTTTTTTTTCGATTTTATTTCCCTTCAAAAAAAATTTTTTGGGTCAGAATTTTTTTTATAGTCGTAAAATAATCGACAATTATCCAGCAACCCACCATACAATTTTTATGCATATCCAATAATAATTAGATTAGTAAATAACACCTTGAAATTGACATACCCTTCCTACATTTCAAGTGGCAGATTAGGGAGTCTGAGTCAGTGTGGTTGGCGGCCATTTTGTGGACATATCCGAAGCGTAAGCTGCCCTATCTATATATATTCTTGTTCCCTATAGAATTTGTGATATTTTGGTATATTTTTACCTGCATAAATATCATATTATATATTAAATATATGTATTTTTTTACGAAATTTCCAAGTACTCAAAAAATTACCTTTAGATATGGCCCCTGATATAAATGTAATTTACAAAATAATGAAGATTTTTTTACATATTTCTATTTTAGGATAACATATGTTTATTCCCTAAAAACATTAGCCACTTCCTATTTCATTTGGGTACCCAAAAAAATTCATGAAATTTGGACAATTTTTTTTGGCCAAAAAAAGTTACCCTTTTTTTCTCATTTCAGATCTTCACCTCCATGGGTCTGACCTCATCCAAAATACATCAAGATGTGTCCTAAACATTCAAGAATCAATTCCTAAAAGGATTTGTGTATATATGTATAAACTTTTTTTTTATGAATTTTTATGTCAGGTCTTTTTTTTTCTACTGAATTTTTTAAAATATTTATAATAAATAGTTTTTCTGCAGATGAGTAGTATTTATCTTTACAGTTATTTTAAGCATTCATTGAAGTTTTTTTTGGCAAAAGAAAAAAGGAGGTTACTGCAAAAACTGATTTTTCAAGAATTTTTTTTGGCGTCGGGGTCGTTCGCGTCCGAGTATACCCTTAAAGGGGTGTCCGAGGACCGTACCTATCCAGGGTTAAGCTGTTTACTAGGGATGCCACTGATGTGGTTCGGCACCCCAGTGGGGGTTAGGCTTTCTCAGCTGATGTTCTGGTGAAAATCCATACTGTTGAAAATGGAACTGAAACCTAGCACCTTTAACCTTTAACCCTGCGGCCAACGGAATTGTTGAACGCTTTCATCGCACCCTCAAAGCAGCTTTGATTTGCTGCTGCAATGATTTCAGCTGGTTTACTCCTGGGTCCTCCTGGAAATAAAGACCACTCCTAAAGATGGCCTGGATGTCTGAGTTGCTTAAATGGTGTATGGCGAGCCGATGGTCGTCCCTGTCAAATTTTTTTCCGACTGCATTCTCCTCCAACCTCCTCCAGTGCCTTCGTCATGTTCTGCGAAAATTTACTCCATACCACCAGACTTACAATCCCCCAGCGAAGTAGCATATACTGAGTGATTTGCACTCGGCCACACACGTTTTCCTGCAAACTGGCACTATCAAACCACCACTAGCACCCCCTTACACGGGCCTTCTCCTTATGATCTATCGCAAAGCAAAGGCTTTTTTAATAAACATTTGTGGCAAAGAATTCCATTGATTGCCTTAAACTTGTGTATTTCCTGCAAGAGGACACAACTACAGTTCATCTTTGAAGAACAGGGCACCATTTCACATGTATGTATTTTTTAGGGTGGGGAGCCATAGAGGCCTACTGCACATAATTCAAACGCGCCTGTATCTGGTAATGTTATCGCCTTTTTTATCTCTCGCTCTTCACCACACTGATACTAGAATCTGGTTAACCTTTCCTTCGCATATATTACTTTGTTTGAGATATTGTGACATTCTTGCTCGGAACTGCTTGTTTATAAAGTCGTTATCTGTTGAATAAAGGTTACTTGCATTCCCCTAGCCTCTCTATTAATAACCACCTCGCACACATATTCATGCATAACCCTAGCTTAATATAAACCAACCACCCTGTTTATGAACTAGAGCTGATGGAATAAACTATCTATCCTGTTTATTTAACAGAGCTGATGAAATAGCATATTAACATAAATTTTTATATGCTAAAAGGAAAACCAATTTTTCTATTAATTTCAATATTGTAGGAGGAATGACATTACAGAATATCAACTGTTATAATGTACGTCTCTGTAAATGACAATAACTAAAGAGTTAACATCAGCAATTTAATCTTTCTTGTTTCTGTGAGTCTGCGATAATCAAATTTCCTGTGTGATCGTTGGTGACATTTGATCATAATATCAGTCCAAAGGATGAACAAAATGGCGGGTTGCTTATATCTTAAACAAACCCTAGTCGAAAAGGGCAACAAAAAAGGAATATTTATTTTTATTGTCTTGTTTTATCTATGGATGTGGAAAAATGAGGAGTTATATACTGTTTCTATGCTAGATTTGAAAGGGGAATATTTCTACATTGAGTAAAAGTGGTAACATGGATATGGTTTGTAATAACATAACTTTGATGATATAGTTTTATCAACTTTTTAAGCTTTCCGTTTTCCTCAACAGCAACTGCTAATGCTCTGGCACCAGTTTATTGAAATATCAAACAATCCAATTATATCAATAAAAGATAGTGAAAAGTTTGGGACTGTCTTTAATTAATAAAATTTTCTAATCTACTTATTTCGCCATCCCGAACAAAGTATAATAATTTTACTCCAGAGCGTTTAGCAACCAGTGGATGTTTACTTATCATTCTGTGTGAGTGTTGTGGATCTGTATGATGAATCTGAGAGACAATTGTTATCTGTAAGATTTTAGTTAGAGAAAGAGGATCGTGGATACCATACCATAGCAGCCTTGCTCTATATTCACTTTTAAAACACCAGAGAGAACGAAGTGAAGATTCATGATCTGCGAGTTTTCATTCCTCCATCGCTCCTAATTTCTGAAGTATCGACCAAATTAAGATGCAATTAATCACCTACAAAGTCGTATCGTCCATATTAATAATTTTATGGCTATTTCAATCAGCAGTAGATGCTCGAACTCCGAAGGGTATGTATAAAGAAATGTATTCGTTCTTTTCATTCATTTTTTCAACGCGAATATTCATTTTTCCGTAAGCTCTGAAAATTGCAATAAAGCATATATCATTGTGGTATCATTATTCTGCCTATGAATCTCTATTCAATAATGTATTACTGTATTCTGGATCTAAAAAAAATAACTACCATAGTACTGTATTGCTGTTTTAACCATGATTCCTTTTTTTTTCTTCTTTTTTTTAGACCATTTACTTATATTTTTGACAAAGCCGTTTATATATATAAAAAAACTTATACAAATGAGAATTTATTCATAATTGCTATTATGGTCTATAGTTCAATTAATTATGGCGCTGGATATACCACATGTACACATATGGAAATGTGAAATAACAAATATGATTAACACAGGATAACAATGTATCTCGGTTAGCACTATAGCAGCTTTTGTGGCGAGTAAATGGAGAAAGTAGGTAAGTGTTTAAATACGAGTGGCAAATGTCGACTTCGTCTGAATTAGCAACAATAAGCAACTCACTGTACCTATGGTGTAGCTAATAAAAAGTGACTGTTGTCTTTACGGGAATTGTAACTCGCATCTGGTCTGCTTGTTTAGAATGGACTAATAATGAACATTTCCAGTAAGAAGTTTGCGCAGTTTTCACGGCACAATACTGTCAAACGTCTATCTTCCAAGAATCTTTATCAGATGGATCTATCTCCCAGACATGAATTTAATTGCAAGTATTGCATGTTATATCATGAAAAAGGGAAAAATCTTGTTTTTCATTTCAAATCAACTCTATCAGTGAAATTTCTATAATTTGCGGACAATGATTTTTTTTATGCATTCGGTATATGTGAGATTTATTATTTATTTAAGTTTATTCTTCTACGGGATATATATATAATGCATTTTATTAGCTTTGTTGATAACCATCTCCGCAACGTTTGCAGATTGAAGTAATTGGGTCAGATGTTACAGAAAATACTCAAATCTATTTTCAATATGTCCATGCAGGTCTGGTTGTTGTGGCCTATTGGTAACGTCTTTGCCTGGAGTTTGCCAGAACTTGTTAGTTCCCTTAATGTCTGTAACCTCACCCTCCTTGTAATCTAAAGATGGGGATTTGGGGAAGCCTATAGGTCTACTTGCTGAGTCCTCAGCAGCCATTTCCTGGACCTCCCTGGCCCTAGCTTAGGTGGAAAAGAGGCTTGGGCACTGATCATATGTATATATAGTCAGTCTTTAGGGCATTGTCCTATCTGCTATGGCAATGTCACTGCCTCTTGCCTCTGCCATTCATGAGCGGCCTTTAATCCTTTAAATGTGTAAAATTTCAATGTTGGTGATAGAAGCTCTGCCAACGATCTTAATCTTTACTGGGACACACAACAACCTCATGAAAGAGAGACAGGGAACGCTAAAAGATGATTCTGTGTGAGCTCAAATCATATCTAATTGGTTACCTAATGATTCACATAATTCTAGAAGGGCAACCTACTCCTGGTCTTTTAGCTTGCTCTTGAGGGAGGCGTAGAGGGGAGCAAGATTGGTGGCGGTGGCTGGCAGGAAAGGGTAATAATAGCTTATCATACCCTAGAATTCTTGCAGTGCTTTGACGGTCGAGGGCGTGAGGAAGTCTAACCGGCTGCTAATTTCTCAGGGAGTGGGTGGATTGTTTCAGGAATGATGCGGCGTGAGGAAGTCTAACCGGCTGCTAATTTCTCAGGGAGTGGGTGGATTGTTTCAGGAATGATGCGGCGCCTTAAGAGCCATACTTCGTTGGCGACAAAGGTATACTAGTCGAACCCGACTACAAGGCCATTCTGTTGTAGGTGGTCGAGTATGATGCGTAGGTGATGGAAGTCTTTCTTTTTAGATGAAGAAAGCACAAGTAAGTTGTCCACGTAACATACACATGAGACATTGAAAAGTGGCCCCAGCATTACAAAGGGCCAAACAGGAGTAATTGGAGGTGTATGTATCAAAGAGAGAGGTGATGGCAGTCTTGGAGATGTCTTCGGGGTTTTTGGACACCGGATGATACCCCTTCAGGAGGTCGAGCGTGCAGAAAACCTTTGATTTGTGCAAGTAGATACTTGTGTTGGTGATGTTTGGGAAGGGGTAGTGATCCGGTTCTGTATGCATGTCCAAACGCCTGCAATCCTCCATTTAGGCGAACGATAGTTTACCAGCTGCCAGACGAACCGGTGCCAAATGCCTGAATCTGCCGAACAGTGGGGGCCCCGTCATCTCGATATGGTGATAAGTACCATGTTTGGTGGGAACCATGGCATTTGGCGAAGTTCTTGATGGAAGACTTTTAGGTACGACGTTAGGAGGTGGGGGTAGGTATCAGTAGGTGCACTGATGTGAAGAGCCATGTCGAAGGGGTTGGATTGAAGAGGTATGGATAAGTAAGAGCCTGCGTTGACTAGTCATCGGTGAGTAATATCAACCAGGAGGTGGTAATGTGAAAGGAAATCTGAATCGAGGATTGACAATGTGATATTAGCAACAAGAATCTTTCAGTGATAATAGATGCTTCCAAACAATAATGTTAGGTTCTTGTAACTTTTGGTGGGGATCACAGATCCACTGGATGTTTCTAAACGGACTTCGGCAGTTTTAGAGAGACTACGCCGTGTCCTGGCGAGTGGTTTTAGCAGAAAAGAAGGGCAAGCACCCGTAGTTACCAAAAATTGCATGCCCGTACCTGCATCATGTAAACATAAAATATCAGGGACAGAGGAGGTTACTGCTACAAGGGATGGCCTACTTACATGTATTTTTGGTCACTGATAACCGTTTGAGCTTTTTTTCGCAGCAGCCTCAAATCTGGAGTGGTAGTAGCATACCTGGAGCCGATGGGTGCCAGTAAGTTGCTTGAGAGGTCGTTAGTTGAGGGATGAGCGAGCGGTGGGTGGTAGGCGTTATTGTTGCCGCTCCATCACGTCACGGGGTGGTCATCTGTGTCCTACCTCATTCAAATCAGCTTTGGTCAATGTTGAATATATGTCCTCTTCGTCAGGAGTGGAGGCATTGCTGGAGGTCTTCAATGTGGAGAAGTGGCTACCCATAAGGGCGTCGACTTTGATCATCAGGTACTTCATGTGCAAAATGTTGATATCGTGTATGGCAGCTCATTCAGGCTTGGGTAAGCGTCGTACCCTAAGGGCACATACAGTAGTAGGGTCACCAAATGAGAAGAGACGTCTGCAGCAAGTTGTAGACGAGCGATATTGGTCATTTCTTGGAGAATGAGTGATGTCTTTAGGCTCTCCAATGGTTGTTAAAAGTATTGAAAAAGTGGTGTTATGCGGGTAGCTGGCAATGGTGAGTACTGCTCCAGGAGGTGTTTTTTAAGGACGCTGTACGCTATTGGGGTGTCTCCTTGCTCACACAGCCAATCGGAGATTTCTGGGAAAATGTCTTCTGAGATTGCCACGAGAACATAATCTGCTTTGGTGCTTGACTAAGTCATGCCCTAGATGGGAAATTGGACTTGAGCGCACTGGAACCAGGTGAACGCTTTTCCGCTGACAAAGGGAGGCAGTCTCATTGAGGCGGCATTTGCCGAAAAGGCAGGTTCAGTGGGCGGTATCTTCAAACAGTAGGTCACTCCAGTGAGGGGGAAGGCAGGAAGGTGTGGATACTCCTTTGGTCACCAATGTGCGAGCGAGCAGTTAGATTGTAACTGAGTGGTTATGTGGATACACCTAACTTTATTTCAACGGAAAGTGAGCTTTTATATAAGTTTCAGTGGAAGCAGGTCACAAAAATTCAAACACATCAATTCATGAAAAGAACAGTGAGGTGTAGAGTGAGATGTACAATAAAAAAGAAAATACCATTACAGTGTACAAGTGTGTGCGAAACACTTGCGGTACAAACTTATGCATCAAAAACTTGCAGTCTTACTAAAGCCTTAAAAGATAAGTTAGTTACAATTCAGAGACCTATGGAAAGAATAATGATAAGAGTAACACTAAGAGAGAGAAAAAGAGCAATATGGATTCGAGAGCAAACTAAAGTAGAGGATATTCCAACAACATGTAAGAAAAATCAATGGTCACTAGCAGGATATATAATGAGAACGACAGATAACACAGGGACATTAAGGATAAGCAGAGGAAGGAAGAGAAAACGATGGATTGCCGGACTAAGAAATTTTGTGAGTCTGGACTGATATAGAAAGACCATAAACAGAAGCATTTGGAACGACATATCTGAGGCCTTTGTTCTGTAGTGGACTAGTAACGAAATATGATGATAATATATATATATATATATATATATATATATATATATATATATATATATATATATATATATATATATATATATATATATATATATATATATATATATATATATATATTCATTAAATCCCAAAGGATTTCTGACGAAGGTTATTTCAATTATTTTTTTTAACATTTTGTATTGTTTATTTATTTATTTTTTTTTTTTGTCTTCAGGGCTAGAGTTCAAGGAAAAGATAGAATTTGTTACTGTTAACTGTTATTCCATTTATTCAACTTTTGCCGACAGCTGTTTCACCCAATAACTATTGGCATTCATCCAGGGATCCCTACAAAGAAATCTTTAGCTTTATATAATGGCAGTATATTCATTTGGATATGAATTAGAAAAAAATAAAAAATAAAATCCAAAAACCACTAATATGAAGATTAGGAAATTTTTTTTTTCTTTTACAAAAAATTCATGAAAATAGCTTTGAAGAAAGCTTGATCTTTATCAAATTTATCAATGAGATTCCAAAGAGTTTTCCTTAGAGAAAAATCTCATTGTTGATGGATTTCCACAACAATAGTTACTTAGGCTTAGGAATAAATTCTGCATGAATGCTAGAAAATAGAAGTTTAGCCTAAATTACATAATTATGGTATTGCAAGGGAGCAATCAAATGTAGCTTCAGTTTAGTAAAATCTGCACTAAACACACTATGCACTGAGTAGGTCTGGCTTAGCATCAATAACATTCGGAAGATCGAATCGTATAATTTTTGTATATTGTCTTTTATGTTTAAATTTGTTCATCACTTTTATATATTTCATCTGATGGTCTTATTTTGATTTTTGGTCTTCTCGTTAATTAAATGTAATTCATTATAGATTAAATAATTCTTACGCATCTGATTCAGATTTCAGGATATTAAGATATTTTATTTATCTTTAAGTAATCAAGAAACCAACAAATCGCTGGAGAGTTAGATAAAACATTGCTATCAATGAGAAAAAACAAAATAAAGATAGATTAAATCTTGCACCTCCAAAAGCCCTGCGTCCTTGATTCATATTTCATTCAAAAGTCTTGAAAACATACTTTTCTGAAATGAATACATAACACATATAACATGATTTCTTCCCAAGAACAAATCCAATCAATTGTTTTGGCGGTCTCTTCCTTTTCTCACACAGATTGTGAAATACTGAACCTCCGGTCAAACAACGAGTCCATATCTCAAACACTTGAAGAGTCAATGCTCCTGAGCATCTTTTCCAGCGAAAAATCTTGGGATGCATCCCCTGTAGTTACAGACTCGACGACCACTCAATGCAGGTTAAAGCTGAAGCGTGAGGGAGATAACATGGAGTTCGGAATTGAGTGCCCGACTACAAAGAGTTACACTTATAAGAGAGTGAGGATTAGTGGCATCTGGATAAATATTCATTTATATGTGAAAAGTTGCATAGGACAAGATACTCAATGTGGATCCATGATCGAGGTGACTTTCGACCCAGAGGTGCCTTTAGGTAACTTCGAAACAATATTGATACAAATACCTCTGCAGCCTCCACTTCGGTTAACATGGATGCAGAGTACTTCAGCTGATGTGGTTTTCAGTTGCGAGCGTAGGCCTCCAGGTAAGACTGTTCCTGTTCATAATAGCTGGTTTATTGAATCAAACTGTTCAGTTACTAAACTTGAATGTAGCGTAAAACTGAAGATATGAAATATAAGTAAATCAATCTACATCATCAATTGGAAATATATCAAGCATGTTGATAACCAGAAAGTACTTCAAAATATTGAAAATGCTTTCATTAATGAGGTTACATACTAGCTCTTTTTATATGTTCTAGAATCTATTGATTAAAAGTCAGCATGTTTAGAGACTAACATTGCTCCCCGTTTCAACTTTTTAGTTTGCGTGCAGAATTCAACAGCTCTTGTTGCCTCGGTCACAGTTAGAAGGCGATACTTTTTTTCTTAAACCTGGAGAGTCATTCCAAGGGTTCACATTGCTACTACAACTTATAGCTACTGGATCCTTCTTGGTGACTCAAGTCGATATGCGAGGCGTTAGTTTCTCTGAACAAGAGTGGTTTTATTTCCAGCTGGAAAAGGGCAATAATTTCCAGAAGGTATTTTAAGCAATTTCTGTATTACTTTGTAAAAAGAATATTTCTTTAGCAAGGAAGAATGAGTAGATAATTAATAAACTCTTGGTCCACAACAATCGAAAATCATCGAATACCCCTGTCTGCCACATGTGTTCTTGAACATTTCGAAGTCATTGATATTTGTTGCTGCTCTCGAGAAAATTTGAAATGTTCTAGTGATTTTTTGTTGCTCAGATAGACATATTAGTACCTGGTATATGACAAGTAAAACTATCAAATCAACATGATCAAATTTCAATAATGTCTTCTTTAATAAGATTTCAATTGATTATTATGAAAAGTATGAAGCTTAAGAATTACTGGAAGAATTTCCTTTTCAGGTCTATATGTAATAATCCAAATATCTAACTCTTTTCACAAGCTTATCAACAAATGTAAATTCTTTTCAATATTGCTACCGAATCTTTTGAGAGACACTCTAAGTTTTCTAAAAACCTCTTTTGGTAGGCTTGTGAGTAGGAAGGTTCTCAATTCCATTATATTGGTCCGTTTATGAGTAGGAAGGTTATCAACTCCATCCTATTGGCCAGTTTATGAGAAAGAAGGTTGTCAACTCCATCCTATTGGCCAGGTTATTAGTAAGAAGGTTGGCAACTCCATCCTATTGGTCAGTTTATGTGTAAGAAGGTTGCCAAATCCATCCTATTGTCCAGCTTATGGGTAGTCCGGGACAGGTTACCAACTCAAGCCCTATGATCTTGCTTATCAGTAGCAGTGTTAACTTTTAAGTAATGGGTGGAGAGACAGTTCCAACTTTATTGGCTTGGCTATGAAGAGGAGGGTAATAACTCAAACCATATTTTCAAACTTATGAGTAAAGGGGTCCCAGTAGGCTGCTTACGAATGTGTGGAGGGAGTGGGGGTTACACAACTATATTCAACTAGTTAGATTATGACAACTCTAACCATGAATTCCTGCTTGTTAGTAAGGGGATTGTGTATTCCAACTGCAATGGTCAGCTTGTGGGGCCTAAAGGAAACGTCACTGCTTGGTATTCTGCTGGATGGGAGTTGGAGACCAGCTCAAGCTCAATGGTCTTTGTGTAGTCTGAAACCTCACCATCATTGCGAGGTAGAGATGGGAGTTTCAGAAGCCTATAGACCTACCTACTGAGACATCAGCAGCCATTGCTGGGGCCTTCCTGGTCCTATTTTCATGGAAAGAGGATTTGGGCACTGATCATATCTATATTTGGTGAGTGTCTACTCTAGGCCATTGTTCTGTCCTATCCATTACTTCTGCCATTCATGTTTGACCTTTAAACCTTTAGACTTTTATGGTAGAGGTGTGGACAACTCTAACCCCATTGTTTATACGGTATTATGAGTAGAAGGGTGATAACTCCAACAACCTTGTCAAGCTTATGAGTTGTGTAGATAATAGACCCAATCTATCGTTTTCCTTATAAGTAGTTTTAATAATTTAAAATCTTTATCCAGTTTATGATATAGGGGTTGAAAACTTCAGTCTTATTGCTTAGCTTATGAGCAGGAAAGGTTAACAATTTCAATATTATTGACTAACTTATGAGTAAGAATGTTGACAATTTTAATGGGGTTAATCATTTTGTGAGAAGGAGGGATAGGAGCTACAACCGTTTTGTCAATCTTATAAATAGTAGGGTTGACAATTCCAACTCTGGGCTCTACTTATGACAAGGAGTTGAGATTTCCAACCATATCGTCCAACTTATGAGCTCAGGGTTGACAATTCAAACACAATTATTCAGGGATTTTTTTTTCTATGACTCCCATATTGCTCTCATATTAAGGTTACTATTATTATGCATGCCGTGTTTGTAAACATATCTGAAGTTATCACCATCATTATCTCCTCCAACGCATATTGACGCAAAGAGCCCAGATTAGTTTTCGCCAGTCATCTCTATCTTGAGCTTTTAATTCAATACTTCTCCATTCATCATCTACTTACCGCTTCATAGTCCTCAGCCATGTAGGTCTGGGTCCTCCAACACTCCTAGTGCCTTGAGGAGCTCTGTGAAACGTCTGGTGCACTAATCTCTCTTGGGGAGCGGGAAGAGCATGCTTAAACCATCTCCATCTACCTCTCACTATAATCTCATACACATATGGCACACAAATAATCTCTCTTATGGTTTCATTTCTAATCCTGTCCTGTCATTCAAATCCCAATATTCTTCTGAGGGCTCTGTTCTCAAATCTACTAAATCTGTTGGAGATTATTTCATTGGACTAATTTCCATACTGTAACACAGATCTCACTGAACTAATATATAGACTGATTTTCATATGTAATTCCAGGCGATTTGATTTGCAAACTTTACTCAACCTTAACATATCTGATTTCCCTTTTGCAATCTTTCATTAAACGCCAATTCAAAGACGTTGTATTAGAGATCATAGTTCATTGATAATTAAATGATTCCATCTCAAAAATCCTTTCTTTCAACGGTATTTCTTCTTCCATTGCATATTCCGTTCTCATCATCTGTCTTCTATTTATCTTGAGTCCAACCTAATGTATAATTTCATATATTTTTATAAGCAAGCTTTACAAATCCTATGGTGTTCTTATTAATAAGGACAGCGTCACCGGCATACTCTAGGTATGCTAATTTCCAGTCCAATCCTTCTCTACCATCTCCAACTGTTCTACCCATTACAAAATCCATGAAGAGGATAAACAACATAAGAACTACAATGTTCACTGGAAATTCATTTAATAGGACTCCACTAACATTAACTTTGCTCTTCCTATGCTCATGAAGACTTAATGAGAACAATTCCAAATTAACGTACTCTCCACAACATTTGCCGGTGAGCACTGTCAAAGGCTTTTTCATAGTCCACTAATGGCATCAAAAGTGGATTTTTACTTTGAAGGAATTGCTGTACAACTTGTCTCAAAATTAAAATTTGGTCAGTATAACTTCTACCCTTTTCTAGATCCTGCTTGTTCTTCTCTCAGATTCTCATAAGTCTTTCTCTCTAATCGTTTTAGAATAAGCATACCATATATTTTCATGATAACTGGCGTAAGTGTGATGCCTCAGTAATTATTGCAATCAGTTAGGTCTCAATTTTTTTTTTACTCCTAACTCCCGCTCATCAGGTTTTGTCTCTTCATACCACATTCTACAAAATAATCTTGTAAGTATTCTGAGGGTTGCCTTATTTTCAGCCAGTATCATCTCGGGAGTTATTAAGTCCTATCCGGGGGCTTTCAATCTCTTGAGTTTTTTAATCATAGCTTAGGCCCTGCTGCTTCCTCCGGTGCCTTAGATGAACGCGGAGGTAGCAGCAGTAGGGGATTCAGCATTATGAAGCTTCATCTGTGGTGGATAACGGGGGAGGGTGGGCTGTGGCACCCTAGCAGTATTATGAGGTCTCTAAGACTTCAAATCTATTTCTACATTCAATTGCGAATGTTTGTCTGTGCCCATCTTCTAAAAGGTAGTGGTATCAAACCTAGGTATTCTATTTACATTTCTGTTGGGTGCCTTCAGTTATAATTTTAGTGTGCAACTCTATATTTTCTATTTCTCAGAGTCCTACTTATCTCTTTATATATGTGATCTATCTGTTTTTTTTTTTTTTTTTTTAATTGCCACATGGTGGTGTCCATAAATATTTGTGGATGTCCTTGTGCTGGAAAAAAGAGTACCTCCAACTATAAGACTATTAGTTGAACAGAATTTGCAACTTCGTCAAGACCCTCAACACCCATCATATTCTCTGTACCTTTATCCTCCCTTCAAAATTTATCATTAAATTCACTAATCATAGTTTTTATATATCTATGTAAATTCCACAAAGAATTTTTCTTCTCAAAAATATCATTATCCTTCAACTACACTTTTCCTGTGTTTTCTATATATATATATATATATATATATATATATATATATATATATATATATATATATATATATATATATATATATATATATATATATATATATATATATAAAATTCTACTGTTTATAAATCCTCTTTATCTTAGACTCTTTCCTCATCTCTCCAATGAATTGACTTTTGGATTGTTACTGAATATCACAAACTCACACGGACCAGAATAAATTAAAAACGTTAGGAGGCGGTTCA
>NC_090735.1:101497035-101504535 GCF_036898095.1 Palaemon carinicauda
TTGACTATGCCAGTTTATCAGGACCAGAGAGACAACTTCATAAGATATCCAGATATCAAAATTAGAATTGTCCTTCTACCGCACACAAGTGATATTATATACGTATATATATATATATATATATATATATATATATATATATATATATATATATATATATATATATATATATATATACTTGTATATATATATATATATATATATATATATATATATATATATATATATATATATATATATATATATATATATATACATATATATATATATATATATATATATATATATATATATATATATATATATATATATATATATATATATATATATATATATATATATATATATATATATATATATATATATATATATATAACGGATTTTGAGCGAAGCGAAAAATTTATTTTTGTGTGAGATGGCCATGTCGTCCTGATGGAAGTTCCTATAGGGTAGCTTCCTAGGGTATATTACAACTACGGCGATATTCCCAGAGAATTTACCTTAAGGTACCAGAATTCTAACTCCTGGAGCGAATATCCTTCATGAAAGGGATATCGCGACATATCAGAGGACGTATTCTTGACACGCCACATGGCAATCTGCACCCCAAACAGAGATTACGTATCGAGGGGTCAATTGGCAAGAAACGAAATCGGGAAAGAAAAAGGGGGAGCCGCTCCCAAGGCTCCCTATTCTCCAGTTTCCTAAGCGTGCCTGGCGCCAATCCTGGCGCCATCTGTATTCCTTGTAGCGTACACGAGGTGCTACAGATACTGTATGTAGGGAGGGGTCCTACAGCCCTTTCATAGAAAGGGAAGGGCGGGTCCATCAGGACGACATGGCCATCTCACCTAAAAATAGATTTTTCGCTTCGCTCAAAATCCGTTTTTTGGGCTCAACCCATGTCGTCCTGATGGAAGTATACCTGAGCATTACTGTATCTGTGGATTCTCAGAACGTGCTGTACTCCCCGGAGATAATTTTTCCCCGGTCGACTAGACCTAGAGACCTAAGATGTTACCGTTATACATCTTTTCAACTAACTATAAACCATGTTAGAGCTTTCTGCCCCCTACAGGGAAGAGTCCTACTAGACTCTGGAAAAGTCTCGAAGAGTACATATACCTATGTATGAATACCAGGCAAGCTAATATAGTGGTCTCACCCTATATTAAGTAAAGCATAGTTTGTAAAGAACCACTGCGTCAATATGAAATATCGACCAGTTCTCCGCACAATACTTGTATTGGACAAAGGTTTATATCCGCATAGGAGGAAACTTGTAAAACCGCCACCGTCCCCTTATGGGACGGAGTCCTCCCGTTAAAGGAAAACATAAACCAATGCAACATAGCTTGCATAAAGGAACAATTCTATTAGAATTATCCCAGATAAAGTACATAGAATGAATGCTCAATTATACCAATAAATTGACACAGGTGAAGGAGACGCAAGGTTCTCCAGAACAAGTTTATTGACAGACAATAAATAGACAGGTTAACAACAATTATATATATATATATATATATATATATATATATATATATATATATATATATATATATATATATATATATATATATATATATATATATATATATATATATATATATATATATATATATATATATATATATATATATATAAGAAGAGGATAACCCAAAACTTTAAGCATAAGTATGATAGTAAACAGAACTTGTTTATCTGAAAGAAAAAACATTAATGCCACTTTTAAGATACCGAGGTATCAAAGTCATAAGAGTCTGTATTACAAATCAATCACATTAGCGTTAGAAACGCTCGGCACACATGTCTGCACTTATGCTAGGTTCACCTTTGGAATGGAACAGTCTACGTGGGCAACTCAGTGCCCTCACTTAGTTTGTAGTACAGTATGTAACTACACACTCACCCTGGAATTAATCGTCCCAATTAAAACCACTGTTCCTCGCAGAGTTAAACAGTAGGGTTAACGACGCGATCCACTGCTACCACAGATCTCTTTAGTTCCTCTACTAGCTTCGCATAGCGGTGAAAGAACACTCTGGAAGACTTCCAGCCAGTGTATGAACGGAGATGTTCAAAATCCATACAATTATTGAAATTTAAGGATGAGGCAACTTTCCTCGGATCGTGACCTGCGGGTGTACTGTCAGGATCCGCTCTGCGAATAAAATATGTGATTTTCGCTCGAGTTGATTCAAAGATAAATTTGAGCCTGATGTTTCTCCCCTGAATAGTTGACCACCCTTGAAGTCTGAAGTTCTACGAAGATAGACCTTTTGGCATTCTACTGGACATAGAGATGCATCTTCTTTCAGAGGGCAGATTCTCCAGGGACCCCACCTGTTGGTGGGTAACTCATTCTTGGCGAGAAACATAGGATCCAGAAACAGGTTCAGTTCTCCCCCATCCAGGAACTGAACACGACCTGCCTCTCTCGAGAGGGCTACAATCTCACTAACCCTGGCCCCGGACGCGAGTGCAAATAGGAAAATAACTTTTTGTGTCAAATCCTTTAACGCACACTCCTCATTGCTCAACAGAGAAGCGAAATGAAGAACTTTGTCTAAAGACCATGAAATGGGCTTTGGAGGTGCTGAAGGTCTGAGCCTAGCGCAGGCTTTCGGAACTTTATTAAAGATCTCGTTACCTAGGTCGACCTGGAAGGCATATAGAATGGGTCTTGTCAAAGCAGACTTACACGCCGAAATCGTGTTAGCTGCCAACCCTTGACCGTGGAGATGGATGAAGAAAGATAAGCAGAAGTCTGTCGAGATCTCCTGCAGATTCTTCGCCTTGACAAAGGCCACCCATTTTCTCCAAGATGACTCATATTGCCTTCTAGTAGATTTGCACTTATATTCCTCTAGGAAGTCTATACTGGCTTTCGAAATCCCGAAACGCTTTCTCACCGCTAGGGAGAGAAAATCATGAGCTGCAGGGTCCGGGTTTTCTGTAATGAAGCGCAGACAGTCGACTTTTGGACTCGCTGGGTCAGAACTGGATCTGGTAGCGGTACAAACTTCAGCCGTAGTTCCAATGCCAAGGGGAACCACATGCTGTTCGGCCACTTGTGGGCCACTATTGCCGCTACCCCCTTGAAGGATCTCAGTTTGTTGAGGACCCTCAACAGAAGGTTGTGAGGAGGGAACAGATAAATCCTGGACCATCTGTTCCAGTCGAGGGACATCGCGTCCACTGCTTCCGCTAAGGGGTCCTCATACGGGGACACGTACAGGGGCAACTTCTTGTTGTCTTTCGTCGCAAAGAGGTCTATCTGCAGTTCTGGGACTTGATTCAGAATGAAGGAGAATGATCCTGCGTCTAAGGACCATTCCGAATCTATAGGTGTGAACCTGGATAGAGCGTCCGCTGTCACATTGCGGACTCCTTGAAGGTGAACTGCCGACAAGTACCACTTCTTCTTTTCCGCCAATCGGAAGATGGCCAACATCACCTGGTTGAGAGGTGGTGACCTCGATCCTTGTCGATTCAAGCATCTCACAACTACCTCGCTGTCCATCACCAACCTTATGTGGATCGAGTGACGCGGGGAGACTTTCTTTAAGGTAAGGAGCACTGCCATAGCTTCTAGAAAGTTTATGTGAAAGGTCTTGAATAGCTTGGACCAAGTCCCCTGGACTTTTTTCCGATGAGAGTGACCTCCCCATCCCTCCTTCGAGGCGTCTGAGTGAATCGTCACCGACGGGGGAGGTGGCTGAAGAAGAACCGACTTCTTTAGATGTCTGGCTTGGGACCAAGGCCTGAGAAGAGTACGTAGCCGAAGCGGAACTGGTCTTCTCAGATCTCTTCGCGCGTTTGATGCATAACTTCTCCATACTCCGGTTGCATCCTTTAGCTCTGCTCTTAGCACTGGGTCTGTCACCGAAGCAAACTGTAGAGAGCCCAGTACCCTCTCCTGTTTGCGTCTTGATATCCTTTCGGAATCTAGAAGTCTCTTGACAGAACCCGCTATCTCCTTCCTTTTCTTCGCCGGGATGGAGAAACGGTGTGACATTAGGTCCCAGTGGATTCCCAGCCACTGGAACTTTTGAGATGGAGAAAGTCGAGACTTTTTTCTGTTGATCTTGAAGCCTAGATACTCTAGGAACTGGATCACTTGACTGGAAGCTTGCAAGCATTCTGTCTCGGATGCTGCCCACACCAGCCAGTCGTCCAGGTAGGCTACTACCTGAATTCCCTTTAGGCGTAATTGTTTGAGAGCTACGCTCGCAAGCTTCGTGAAAAGCCTTGGGGCTATATTTAGCCCGAATGGCATGGCTCTGAAGGAGTATAGTCTTCGTTGTAGCCTGAACCCTAGGTAGGGGGAGAGTCGACGGTTGATTGGAACGTGCCAATAGGCGTCTGACAAGTCTATAGAGACGGAATATGCCCTCTTGGGCAGTAAGGTCCTTATGTGTTGCAGTGTTAGCATCTTGAATTTGCAATTCACTATGAACTTGTTGAGTGGCGACAAGTCCAGAATGACTCTGAGCTTTTCTGAGTCTTTCTTGGGAACACAAAACAGCCTCCCTTGGAATTTGATGGACTTCACCCTTCGGATCACTTTTTTCTCCAACAGTTCTTGAACGTACTCCTCCAGAACGGGGGTGGAGTGTTGGAAAAACCGAGGGCACGGGGGTGGAGTGCTGTACCAGCTCCAGCCCAGTCCGTTCTTGAGTAGGCTGTGGGCCCAGGGATCGAAGGTCCACCGATCCCGAAAATTCTGAAGTCTCCCTCCTACCGGCATCATCTCACTTGGACTGCCGTCCTGAGGTCTTGCCTCCCTGACCGCGACCACCCCTGAATCCCCTTCCCCTTGAGGGGCGCCTAGACGAGCCTCTGGCTGCTCCTCTAGGCTTTGCTTGAAAGGAAGTAGACTGCCCTTCGAACGTTGGGATGAATGCCGTGGACTGTGTTGACACAGCCTGGGGTACCCACTGGAATGTGGTCGGGGTTTGTGACACCATCTGGGGCACTGAAGGCAATGGCAATTGCAGTTGCTGTTGCTGTCTAAGAGGCTTGGCTGGCCGAGACGGTAGCCTAGTCCTCATAGTCTTCCTCTTTGGTTTAGGACCCTCATTTGGGGAAGACTTTCTTTTGATAGCCAGGCCCCACTTCTGGAGAAGGTTTCTATTCTCCGAGGCGGCCTTATCAACAACTTCTTTGACCAATTCGGTAGGGAAAAGGTCTTTGCCCCAAATGTTGGAGGAGATTAGTTTCCTTGGCTCGTGCCTCACCGTAACCGAGGTGAACACGAACTCCCTACAAGCTCTCCTCGCCTTGACGAAGCCATAAAGATCCTTCGTCACTGTGGCCAGATGAGTCTTGGCCACTACCATGAACATTTCATGGACCTTGGGGTCACTTGCCATCGTCTCAAGAGTAGTCGGAAGAGACATTGAGGAAGCCAGTCTTTCTTTTGTCTCGAGCTCTCTCCGCAAAAGAAAGTCAGACAGCTTAGGGAGGTCCTCGCCGAAATGACGTCCGGCAATATCAGCCTCCAACTTCCCAACTGAGAAGGTAAGATGGACGTCCTTCCAGTCTTTGTGGTCCATAGGCAGGGCCAGCGACAAGGGTTTACACTCCTCCAGGGAGGGGCAAGGCTTGCCGGCCTCGACTGCTTTTAGAACAGCCGCAAACCCTTTCTGTAAAAAGGGGAAGGCTCTAGCAGGAGAGGACACAAAGGAAGGGAGCTTCTTACTCAATGCAGCTACCTTTGAGTTCGAGAAGCCCCTCTCTTTCATCGAGGATGAAAGCAAAGCTTGAGCCTTAGCATGGTCCATCACTATGACCTCCTTCGGCTCTGTCTCCTCCTTTGAAGCTGGTTCCTTCCTCAGCTGGACATAACAGTCCGGATATGACCCCTTGCTGGGCCAGAATTCCACCTCCTCTAGGGGAACTGAGCCCAACTTATCCGAGATGACGATCTTTCCAGTCGTCATCGGCATGTGCTCAGCATACCTCCATGGGTTAGCATCTGAGCACAAGGGAAGGTCTTTCACATTGAGCCTTTTCTAGGGTCCATGTGATGCTGCAAGTCTCTGCATCTGCAGTTCCATTGCACCCGCCTTCTCCTGATTCTCCTTCTGCATTTGTTGGATCATTCCAACAATGGAGGAGAGGGCCTGTCCCAGCTCTACTGGGAGAGCGGCCGATGTTGAGGGAATAGGCTCCGGGATCTGAACCGGAGTAGCCGACATCTCGTCGACCTCTCCCTCTACAACGTCTGGGGCTTGAACTTCATCCTGGGCTTCTGCCAGGAGGTCTTCCTCCAGACGCTCGTCCACGTCAGACATCCTGTCATCCAACTGGATGTCTTGCATAGCGACCGCGACTTCAGCATCCACCTGGATCTGAACTTGGGGGATCTCCTCTTGAGGCTGGGGAATCACTGCATCAGCTGATGCCCTAGGGAAAAGATACGCTCTCATCTTCTCACTTGGAAGATAAGGTCCAGAGGTGTTCTTCTGGAAGCCCCTTACCCAGGTACGAAGCTTCTCCCTTGCTATATCCCTTGATTCCGCCGTCCTAGGGGAATCAAAAGCCTCAGTAATCAGGTTAGTGCACACGGTACATACCTGAGGGTCCCAATACTGGAGATCACCCTTGGAGACAGCGCATGCTGCGTGCCTCCTACAAAACTCATGTCCGCAGAGGTTCTTACTGCGGACGTTGCAGAAAACACTTCCGCACTTCGGAGGGTCCTCCTATAAAAAGAAGAAATTTCCATGAGTATCAAGTGAACTATGTATCACTGGATATGCATAGTTTAGCATAACAATTCAGAAAGGAAAGACACACACTTGTGTTTCCTTCACAACCAATTGTTGCAGCCTTCCAGATAATAAAATCGTATGGTTAATCTCCTCTAGAATAACCAATGAAAAGTTTCCAGAGGAAACAGGTGTAGCTCACACCTAAGCAATGATTTTAAAATCCTGGATAATAGACAAGAAAGAACTCACTTTCTTATCTGTAAGGCAACAGCAAAGGGCTGTGCAAGACAACACAAAAGTGTTAGAACACACAGTGCTGTACCAAAACTTATACTATAGTTTTCTTCTTACAGTATATGTTATACTGAAGAATACTGGTACAGTATGAAAGGTTATGTGCCGGCCGGCACTTGCCGGCCGGCACACACCATAGCTAGCTTTAAAGTATACTACTTCACAGCTATAAGGCGGCAGAACGCTGGTTCAAATGCATGTGCCGGCCGGCAGTAACTGCCGGCCGGCAACTGCCAATGTCGGCCGGCAACTACACAAGGTAATACCCGGCTGCCGGCCACTGCTCATAGCGACCGGCAGACAAGGGCTGACATTAGCCGGCCGGCAAAGGTAAACAACCGATGCCGGCCGGCAAAGGTAAACAACCGATGCCGGCCGGCAGCAAAAGAACCAGAGGACTACGACTGCCCGGCTGCCGGCCTCATAGGCCGGCAGCCGGGTCGGGTACAGCACTAGAAGAAAACAGAATGGATACCTCCAAGCC
>NC_090735.1:101509535-101537035 GCF_036898095.1 Palaemon carinicauda
GTATATTTTATACAGGTAGCCAGTATATCTGCATTATAGAATATACTGCAGATAGAAAACTACTATATAGTTTATACTAGTAGTTATTTCCAATATATTTTGGATATCCAACACAGGCATTTGCTGAGCCCAATCCTATATTGAATGAATATGATTTCTTCAATATCCTGATTAGAAATCAGTATTAGGACTACCCTAAAATATTAAACACTTCAAGGCAGGAGTAATACACTCCTAACCCCTAAAGGGTGGAGCCATTTTCCTTGAGTCTCCCTGATCAGGAAACTCTATATTTTAATATAGTAGGAAGACTATAGCAAATAGGCTGAGTGGGATATACAAATATATGTCTTTTTATTTTGCTAGTCCAGCTGGCTTCATGCTAGATGGACCATAATGTCATATGCTACTATGAAGGCAGCATAATGACTAGACTACAATACATGATGTACAGTAGCCAGTAAATTGTAATATAGACTTACCGCAATTAGAAAACTATGGTACCATGATACAGTAGTATTTTCTGACATACCTTGGGTACCCTTGTACGAGCATTCTGCTGGTACCGTTCATATATTGAATGAAAAGTTTTCTTCAATATTCTGATCGAGAATCAGTCATCCTGACCCCACAGTATTAACATTATTTTGGGACAGTGATTTGATACTTCTCTACCCCAATGGGTAAGAGTCCTTCTACTTGGAGTTACTCTATAGAGAAATCTCCATGTAGTTAATGCTGAGGGGAGGCAACAGCATTTGCTCACAGGGGTACACAAGTATGTATCTCCTACTATCCCTTTTATAGCATACTATCCTAAGCTACTCTATTGTAAAGGACATTTGCATGTTGATTGTCAAGGAGGTAATCCATTGTATACTCATTTGATTTTCCTTTCTTTACAGGAGGAACACCAGATACCTTGTGCTGCAGTCCTCTGCAAGGCCAAGAGTACGTATTTTTACGGTCATAGTACTTGCAGGTTTCATGCCCCCTGCTATATTATTTCTGGATCCCTACATTATTGGAACCCACAGGTTTGCAATATATGTCGGACATTAATGTCCGAAGGTTTTGAAAATCCCAAGTCTACAGAGACTAGGGATACAGCTCAATATAAATTACGCAACTGGGTGAGAGGCTTTCAAAAGATCTCTCCGGGACCTATCCTACCTAATGATGAGATGCGTAAGCTACTATTTCCGGAAACAAGTGAGGAAACAGTAGTGCCTCAGGAGCTAACTACATCCCCTGACGGCCAGAAAACCTTTGGGATTAAGGGCAAGAAATGCCCCAAGGTAGAAGAGGAAAATGTTGCGTCGGAATTTCCTCCGCCTGTGCCGGCTTTAGAGCCATCGATGTCGACATCTTCGTCTTCTACCCCTAATTTGGATCATGTGGTATAATTTTGTATTCAACTGAAGAATCAAAAAGAGAGCTTTCGTAGACAAAACGAAAAGCAGGAAGTAAAATGCAAGATAGATCCTCGTAAAGTTTCTCTGAATGTTAATCCTTCTGAACATATGGACCTTGTTCCAATTAAGGGTGTTCGTAGTCTTGTCAGACCTGAGAGGTGTCCTTCGGAACCTTCCAGTCAACCACCCCTCCTTCCTCCTATCTAGAATTCATGTTATAGAGAGTAACATTCATCCTAAGGAAGATACATGACGGACTCACAGTTCTAAGTATCTTCAAAGGATTGACGAACTTAGTCACGTCAAATTAGAGCCTAGAAATAGTTCAGGTATTAATATACCTGATCAAGAGGCTGGAGTGGGCAACACCCGAAGTGTCCAGCCAATGTGTATTCAAGCGATGACCCGGTTCCTGGGACATCACGGATGCAAGATAGGCTTCTAGAAGTCTCGATTTTCTCCAGCTCAGGGGTTTCGATGTTTTAAAAACCATCGAAGCCCTCAGTCACATCAACTCTCCTCTCCTTTGGAAATATAAAAGGAGCTCGTGAGGTCTGTCAAGAGACTCAGGTATTCAGTCAGAATACCAAAACCCCAACAGGAAAAAGCGCTAAACTTTCCCCAGTTCGCTATAGTGACCGACCTGGTGCTAAAGACACACCGGAAAGATGCGTTAAGAGCTTGGAGAAAACACACATCAAACGCTTGAAGAGATAAAAAATGACAGAAAATAGAGCACGAAAATCCCAAGACTCTGCTGGTCCTTTCATGGGTGGGGAAGCCCCCTCCACACAGATCAGGCTCCCTATGACTGATCTGGGACACCGAAGCGATAATAAGACGCCACATTCGAACGTCTCATTCAGTCTTGGTGAAGTTACCCATCCCTCTCTTAAAGGGACGGCACCTACTAGCAGTTCATTTACAACTGATCCATGGTGTGACGGTGGATACTCTATTTCGATACAAACCGATAGAGTTGGAATGGTCCATGGGCGCAGACATATTCCCTCCCAGATGGGAACAAGTCCCAGAACTGCAATTCGACCTCTTCATCACGAGCGTCTTCAAGAAACTACCTCGCTATATAGCCCCATACGAGGATCCTCTAGTGGGGCTGATACACTAGATGAGGCTGGTCCTAGCTCTGACCCTAGGTATATTTCCGAAGATTCAGAAATTAACTGCCTTCGTTTTATCACAGAGAACCCAAACCCTTCATTTCATGATTTTCTGGCTCTAGCGGTTAGAAAAAGGTTTGGGATCTCAAAAGGCAATATAGAATTCTTAGAAGAATACAAGGCCAAGTCAACTAGAAGACAATATGAGTCTTCCTGGAAAAAGTGGGTTGCGTTTGTCAAAGCAAAAGGACCGAAAGAAATTTCAATGAACTTCTGTCTGTCCTTCTTTGTCCACCTTCATAGCCAAGGTCTGGCGGCCAGTACGATAAATACGTGCAAGTCAGCCTTGACTAGGCCTCTCCTATATGCCTTTCAAGTGGATGTGGCGAACGAAATCTTTAATAAGATTCCGAAGGCATGTGCTAGGCTTAAGCCCGCGGTACCACCAAAGCCCATCTCTTGGTCTTTGGACAAGGTCTTACATTATGCCTCATCTGTGAACAATGAAGATTGTTCTCTTAAGGATCTAAACCAAAAGGTTATTTTTCTGTTCGCTATCGCCTCCGGGGCTAGAGTTAGTGAAATAGTGGCCCTATCCAGAGATGAGGGTCACATTCAGTTCACGGAAGTGGGAGAACAATCTATTTCCTTATCCATCCTCTTTTGCTAAGAACGAACTACCCACTAAGAGGTGGGGTCCCTGGAGAATCTGCCCTCTGAAGGAAGATGTCTCTCTATGTCCTGTAGAGTGTCTAAAGGTCTATCTTCGTAGAACTTCAGACTTAAGGGGAGGACAGCTCTTTAAAGGAGAAACTTCAGGATCAAATTTACCCCTAAAACAACTAAGGGCGAAGCTCACCTACTTTATTCGTAGAGCAGATCCGGACAGTACTCCTGCAGGTCATGATCCGAGAAAGATTGCTTCATCGCTGAACTTCTTTCAGTATATGGACTTTGAGCGCCTTCGTTCATACATTGGATGGAAATCATCCAGAGTGTTTTACAAACACAATGCAAAACAAGTGCATGAACTGAAACACTTCGTAGTGGCGGCAGGTAGTATATTAAAACCTGCCATCTAATTACTCTAGTAAACAGTTTTTGGTTTGGGACCTCACATGTCCTCGCACATGTAACGGATGAGAATCATCCAGAGTGTTCTATATACACTATGCTAGACAAATCCATGATCTGAAGCAATATGTGGTGACACCAGGTAGAATATTTAACCTGCCGTCTAATTCTACGATGAACAACTAATTGACTGGGACTGTCAATTAAAGGGAGAAGAGGTCACCCTTCTTAGGTGTGATTTCTTTTAATTAAGTGTTACCATGATAACACTGGCTCTGTTCAAAATCCCAGGTGTAGAATTATACAGATAGCACTAGTACCGGTGTACGAAGTACACAGTGCAGATAGAAGTAACCAGTACAGGAATTATGAAGAGAAATTGTTTTATAATTTTCTTCAGTCTGAGAGTGGCACTCATCATTTCTTCCTTCAAGAAGGAAATATAGTCTCTGTACTTGTTACAGGTATAATCCCATTGTTATACTACATTCGTTTAACTGAACATCTTTTAGTCATTTATTAGTAATAAATGTCTATTAGAATGTAGTGCGTCCACCTTCGCCAGACAATTGTATGTATACATGCCAGAGTTCTTCAACTTACCAAAGTAAGTATCCCTCATATATTTGTATGCATCAAATAATAGATATAAGAGACACTGATGTTATTTTAGCAAATATACAACTATGAGACTATTTGTATATTCAGTGTGTACTTATGTTTGGTCATACTATGTATGTTAACCTCAAGATCCCTTTTCTACTGTCTAGAATGACTCTTCCCTGTAGGAGGCAGGAAGCACTAACATTGGTTATGATTAGTGATGGTGATGAATAACGGTAACGTCCCTTGTCTCATGTGGTCCCCATGACCATAGAAAAGGTTGCTATAAGGTTAAGGCACTGATTAAAAATCCACAGATACACTAATGCTCTGATATGCTTCCATCACGACGACATGGCTTGAGCCCAAAAAACGGATTTTGAGCGAAGCGAAAAATCTATTTTCAGGTGAGATGGCCATGTCGTCCTGATGGACCCACCCATCTCTTCTAAAAGAAAAGATCTTCACAGTATCCCTCCCGTGGTACTGTATCTGTAACACACCGCTCAATGCTACAAGGAATGTCCACCGTCGTGGGAATGGTGCTGTTGTATTCCCAATAGTATTACGAGAGCGGGGAGAGCCTTTGGACAGCTCCCTTTTGCCACATCCTTCTCGAAGCCAAAACGCTGTTTGGGGTGCAGATTGCAATGGAGGCGTGTTAAGAATGCGTCCGCTGATATTATACGATATTCTTTGGAGAAATTTTAAGGATATTCACACCAGGAGTTAGAATTCTGGATACCTAAAGGTAAAATTCGCTGGGAATATCACTGTAGTACATATATCCCTTAGTAAGCTACTTTAAGGAACTTCCATCCGGACGACATGGCCATCTCACCCAAAAATAGATTTTTCGCTTCGCTCAAAATCCGTTTTCGGCAGTTTTCTTTAACCTTGATGAGAATTATGCTATCAATAATCATGTCATGGAAACTATATTCTGGAAAAAATAAAAATTTTACAAAATTGTGCCTTCAAAGATTTAAATCAACGGAACGTCATATAAACATTTACATCGGATTAAATCAATTAAATTAATAGTATTGAATAAGGCCCCTTTATTGCTTGAACAAGGGCAGTCGATTAGAACTTTGCGATAATAACCCTTATAATATCTAGTGGATAGCCACAAAGGAAAGCGTTTTAAAAAATAATGCTATCCTTTAAATGATAAAACTTCACTGCTAACTTTCATTGGAATCAAAATGGAAGGAAAGGCAAGATACATAAAATGTAATTTTCCAGTAATATTCAACATATGATTGTCCGTTTTACCCCTTGTAAAATGAAAGAATTGAAGTTTGTGTTTTAAAATTGGAATGTGTACATATAAATTAATAATATGTTTGTTGTAATGTAGTTACAAAAAAAAAATCCAATTTCAAATGCTTCTTATATAATATACATAACTGTAGTATCATACTAAATACTCTGTTGTACCTTGCTTCTTAAAGAAATTTCTATCAGCCTAGATTACCATCTTTGTCTAATCCCTGCCCTAGAATATATATATATATATATATATATATATATATATATATATATATATATATATATATATATATATATATATATATATATATATATATATACGTATATATATATATATATATATATATATATATATATATATATATGTGTGTGTGTGTGTGTGTGTATGTGTGTGTGTGTGTGTATGTGTGCGTGTGTGAGTGTTTGTTTATGTAGGATATATATATATATATATATATATATATATATATATATATATATATATATATATATATATATATGTGTGTGTGTAAATATCACCCACGAATGGCATTTAATACCGAATTCTATCTTGGGAATATATATCCACTTAGAATTCATTTTATGGTAACAGCTTCTGGCCGGGTGGGGATTCGAACCACCACCTGTACGGCTGGAAACCATGCTGGCAGGGACCCTACCGACTAAGCTATCAAGAGAGACTAAAAAGTTTATGACAAGTCCCCCTACATATTCCTATCAAATTCAGGAATCTGTTCATGGACTTGAAATAAACCCATCTCCACCATTATAGCTGAATGAATTCCAAGTGGATATATATTCCCAAGATAGAATTCTGTATTAAATGCCATTCGTGGGTGATATTTACATTAATTAAAATCACGTGTGCTTGTGATATATGTTCATTAAAATAACCACGTGTTGCAAACTGACGATTCAGCTATCATGGTGGAGATGGGTTTATTTCAAGTCTATGAACAGATTCCTGAATTCGATAGGAATATGTAGGGGGACTTGTCATAAACTTTTTAGTCTCTCTTGATAGCTTAGTCGGTAGGGTCCCTGCCAGCATGGTTTCCAGCCGTACAGGTGGTGGTTCGAAGCCCCACCCGGCCAAAAGCTGTTACCATAAAATGAATTCCAAGTGGATATATATTCCCAAGATAGAATTCGGTATTAAATGCCATTCGTTGGTGATATTTACATTAATTAAAATCACGTGTGCTTGTGATATATTAAAATAACCACGTGTTGCAAACTCACGATTCAGCTATCATGGTAGAGATGGGTTTATTTCAAGTCTATGAACAGATTCCTGAATTCGATAGGAATATGTAGGGGGACTTGTCATAAACTTTTTAGTCTCTCTTGATAGCTTAGTCGGTAGGGTGCCTGCCAGCATGGTTTCCAGCCGTACAGGTGGTGGTTCGAATCCCCACCCGGCCAGAAGCTGTTACCATATAATGAATTCCAAGTAGATATATATTCCCAAGATAGAATTCGGTATTAAATGCCATTCGTGGGTGATATTTACATTAATTAAAATCACGTGTGCTTGTGATATATGTTCATTAAAATAACCACGTGTTGCAAACTCACGATTCAGCTATCATGGTGGAGATGGGTTTATTTCAAGTCTATGAACAGATTCCTGAATTCGATAGGAATATGTAGGGGGACTTGTCATAAACTTTTTAGTCTCTCTTGATAGCTTAGTCGGTAGGGTGCCTGCCAGCATGGTTTCCAGCCGTACAGGTGGTGGTTCGAATCCCCACCCGGCCAGAAGCTGTTACCATAAAATGAATTCCAAGTGGATATATATTCCCAAGATAGAATTCGGTATTAAATGCCATTCGTGGGTGATATTTACATTAATCAAAATCACGTGTGCTTGTGATATATGTTCATTAAAATAACCACGTGTTGCAAACACACCATTCAGCTATCATGGTGGAGATGGGTTTATTTCAAGTCTATGAACAGATTCCTGAATTCGATAGGAATATGTAGGGGGACTTGTCATAAACTTTTTAGTCTCTCTTGATAGCTTAGTCGGTAGGGTGCCTGCCAGCATGGTTTCCAGCCGTACAGGTGGTGGTTCGAATCCCCACCCGGCCAGAAGCTGTTACCATAAAATGAATTCCAAGTGGATATATATTCCCAAGATAGAATTCGGTATTAAATGCCATTCGTGGGTGATATTTACATTAAATAAAATCACGTGTGCTTGTTATATATGTTCATTAAAATAACCACGTGTTGCAAACTCACGATTCAGCTATCATGGTGGAGATGGGTTTATTTCAAGTCTATGAACAGATTCCTGAATTCGATAGGAATATGTAGGGGGACTTGTCATAAACTTTTTAGTCTCTCTTGATAGCTTAGTCGGTAGGGTCCCTGCCAGCATGGTTTCCAGCCGTACAGGTGGTGGTTCGAATCCTCACCCGGCCAGAAGCTGTTACCATAAAATGAATTCCAAGTGGATATATATTCCCAAGATAGAATTCGGTATTAAATGCCATTCGTTGGTGATATTTACATTAATTAAAATCACGTGTGCTTGTGATATATTAAAATAACCACGTGTTGCAAACTCACGATTCAGCTATCATGGTGGAGATGGGTTTATTTCAAGTCTATGAACAGATTCCTGAATTCGATAGGAATATGTAGGGGGACTTGTCATAAACTTTTTAGTCTCTCTTGATAGCTTAGTCGGTAGGGTCCCTGCCAGCATGGTTTCCAGCCGTACAGGTGGTGGTTCTAATCCCCACCCGGCCAGAAGCTGTTACCATAAAATGAATTCCAAGTAGATATATATTCCCAAGATAGAATTCGGTATTAAATGCCATTCGTGGGTGATATTTACATTAATTAAAATCACGTGTGCTTGTGATATATGTTCATTAAAATAACCACGTGTTGCAAACTCACGATTCAGCTATCATGGTGGAGATGGGTTTATTTCAAGTCTATGAACAGATTCCTGAATTCGATAGGAATATGTAGGGGGACTTGTCATAAACTTTTTAGTCTCTCTTGATAGCTTAGTCGGTAGGGTGCCTGCCAGCATGGTTTCCAGCCGTACAGGTGGTGGTTCGAATCCCCACCCGGCCAGAAGCTGTTACCATAAAATGAATTCCAAGTGGATATATATTCCCAAGATAGAATTCGGTATTAAATGCCATTCGTGGGTGATATTTACATTAATTAAAATCACGTGTGCTTGTGATATATGTTCATTAAAATAACCACGTGTTGCAAACACACCATTCAGCTATCATGGTGGAGATGGGTTTATTTCAAGTCTATGAACAGATTCCTGAATTCGATAGGAATATGTAGGGGGACTTGTCATAAACTTTTTAGTCTCTCTTGATAGCTTAGTCGGTAGGGTGCCTGCCAGCTTGGTTTCCAGCCGTACAGGTGGTGGTTCGAATCCCCACCCGGCCAGAAGCTGTTACCATAAAATGAATTCCAAGTGGATATATATTCCCAAGATAGAATTCGGTATTAAATGCCATTCGGGGTTGATATTTACATTAATTAAAATCACATGTGCTTGTGATATATGTTCATTAAAATAACCACGTGTTGCAAACTCACGATTCAGCTATCATGGTGGAGATGGGTTTATTTCAAGTCTATGAACAGGATCCTGAATTCGATAGGAATATGTAGGGGGACTTGTCATAAACTTTTTAGTCTCTTTTGATAGCTTAGTCGGTAGGGTCCCTGCCAGCATGGTTTCCAGCCGTACAAGTGGTGGTTCGAATCCCCACCCGGCCAGAAGTTGTTACCATAAAATGAATTCCAAGTGGATATATATTCCCAAGATAGAATTCGGTATTAAATGCCATTCGTGGGTGATATTTACATTAATTAAAATCACGTGTGCTTGTGATATATTAAAATAACCACGTGTTGCAAACTCACGATTCAGCTATCATGGTGGAGATGGGTTTATTTCAAGTCTATGAACAGATTCCTGAATTCGATAGGAATATGTAGGGGGACTTGTCATAAACTTTTTAGTCTCTCTTGATAGCTTAGTCGGTAGGGTCCCTGCCAGCATGGTTTCCAGCCGTACAGGTGGTGGTTCGAATCCCCACCCGGCCAGAAGCTGTTACCATAAAATGAATTCCAAGTTGATATATATTCCCAAGATAGAATTCGGTATTAAATGCCATTCGTGGGTAATATTTACATTAATTAAAATCACGTGTGCTTGTGATATATGTTCATACATATATATATATATATATATATATATATATATATATATATATATATATATATATATATATATGAGTTAGATATCGGCTAGTTTTATTGCTATTTTATACAAGAGCCTCCAATATTCTCAGAAATTAAGCCATAAACATCTTTTCATGCAAAGTTTACTTCTTGCTCAGAAGCAATCGCCGAATATAATCTAGATTGAGAGCTGTATGTATCGTCACCAGGATTTGAAAATGTACTTTTGAGTTATATATTGATCCATCAATAGAAATATCAGTTCGTTTTCCTTGTGCTGTAATTTTCCCGGTTGACAACTGGTGCAATGTTTAAATTCTGAATATGCTTTCCTCCTCCATGATATTTAAGTGCTGAGTTTGTAATACGTAATCATTTGTAATTCACCGAGTCTTTGATTTATGTATTTCTCAGATATTCATCTACTGGTAGATCCTATAGATTTAAAGAAAACTTATTATTTCTAATTGACACCAGTAAATATGAGCTCTTCCTTTATTGTGCATGGATATTTTGACCTTATACTTATAATACAATTTTATACTTCGTCAAATATCGAAATTATACACTGGTTTAAGATTTAACGCGTCAAATTTATCATTACCTTTTTTTTTTTTTTTTTTTTTTTTTTTTTTTTTTTGTGTGTGTGTGTGTGAATTATACAGTAGGCTAGTGTACAGAGACTAGTGGTTTATTGTATGGGGTTCACGGTGGCATCCAACTTCCTGAGGAATACATCACTGTCTTATTCATATGTGCTGTTTCAAGTAGCATGCTCTTTTGCAAAATATTTTGTGCTACGTGAGGTCATACCTTCTTAATATTCCTTTTAAATGACTTTGTATGGTCTCTGTTGCTCATATAATTACTGGCATCACATCTTCTCTACATGCATATTGCAAAGCCTTTGCAACTTTAATACATAGGTCTTGACACATTTCTATTTTTTTCTCTGTCCCATTACCTTCTACTCTTGAGTCCAACGGTACTGCAACATCTATGTGTAATACTTTTGTACTTGTTTTGTCAACCAGAGTAACGTCTGGTCGATGTGCTTGTATCACCTTATCCGTCCTTACACTGTAGTTCAAGAGTAGTTTAGCCTGATTATTTTTTACCACAGCTTCAGGTTGGCGTTTGTATCATTTATTGTTGCTTTTTATTTTATCTTTACAGAGATTTAATGAAGAACTTTAGCCAATCTATCATGTCGGTTCTTATATCGATTTTGAGCAAGTGCTGAACATTCCCTTGCGATATGGTTAATGGTTTCCTCTTTTGTCATATATTTACGACATTTTAACGAGATGTTAGTTCCTTGTATTGGTTGTTGAATATATCATGTTCGTAAGCCTGATCTACTTCACCCATTACCATCCCTTCAGTGTCCTTCTTCAGTTCTCATCTCTGTAGCCAATGACATGTTTCCTTACTATCCAATTCTTCATTTTCTCTCAGGAATTGTTCATGCATTGGTTTTCCATTCCATTCTTTTTGTATCTTTTTTTCCTGTTCTCTCTTTTCTTTCCTGTTCATTCCCCTTTATCAAGTTTTCTTCCAATGCGCTCTATTAACCAATCGCCTTCCCTTGCATTAAGGAGCTATCCCACTTCTCTACTTTCGATGTTGACACAATCTTCTATACCGATGAGTTCTTTTCCTCTTTCACTTCATAGTGTATAAAGTATGGCAATATTCGTTCTTTGAGGCAGCATTTGGTACATGTTCATTACCTTTCTAGTTTTTTCTAGCCATTTTGCATAGTTCAGCGTTCTTCCACTCCACTATACCAGAACTGTACCTGATTACTGGCACTACCCAGGTGTTTATTGCCATTGCCACATTTCCAAAGTTAAGCTTTGACTTCATTATAACTGTAGGATTTTTAGAATTGAAGGATGGCCATAAGACACAATGTTCGTTGAGGAGTATAATATGAGAGGGTGCGTCTCTTACATGATCCGGACACAGACTGACCGACTCGCCTGCATCAGCATGCTATACACGAGTCAGTAATAGTTCCCTTCATACGTAAGGAGAACATATACTTACATTATAATCTTACATCTCCCTCCCAAGATTTTTAGTAAAGTATGAGCATATCCATGAAATGCCTAATACTTGAATGAAAATTTCACGTATCATTGCAGTTATTTTGCATAAATCAAACAACAATCGACTAAGTAACAACGACAAAAATATATATGGTATAATGAATTGTTATCAATACGCTTCTTAAAGAAAATAAAAATACTCGGCATCTTTTATGCACAACTAAACATAAATTGTAGCAGCCAAAAAAAAGGAACAATTATTCATATGATTACATTATTCATGCATAAGTTGTGTATAATATTAGTGGCAGGGTAACGATGGACAATAAACAGGTACAATTTCAATGAAGGGGAGAATTGCTTATGACATTACACGTTATTATTGTCCATGACATAGTCGGAAAACCAGGCCGGGCGTGTGGTCTGCCTCTTAGGCCGTACTGGCACCTCCAGCACAGTTGAGATGTTGGTAGATGGCGTGTGAGAGAGGTCAAGGCAGTTAGTAGGTGCAACATGTTTCCTGTTTCTAAGCGACAGATGTCCACTGCCATCCAACTTGATTCCGTACTGCCGGTGGGGAAGGGAGTCCACCACCAACCCCGTACGATCCCATTCATTTGTTGTCTGGTTTTGCACTCTCCCGCGGGTCCTTACTCATATGGGTTTGAGTGTCCTGGCGGAAAGACTAGCACTGATTTTCTCTCTGTTAGTGACCATTTGAATTTAACGTCTATGCAGTGTTTGCTTCCAATGCCTGTCAACCAGGTAATGTTGCTTTGCAGTAGGAACACCATCTCGTAACTGCCTCCCGGTTGCCATCTGTGCAGGTGACTTGTTGATATCGCAAATGGGTGTGTTGAAATATTGCAGTATCACGAGAGAGGCGATATCGCAGTCTAGGCTGCTGCTTCCCCTGTGTTTGCCCTGATTATCCTTTTGGCTGTTTTTACATCTGATTCTGTTTTTCTATTCGACTGTGGGTAATGTGCCAACGAGAGGCACACCTTGACTCCCCATCTTTTGAAGAAAGCCGACATTTCATCCCTTACTAAGTTTGTGTCCCTATCCGTGGACAGTTCCTCTGGGGCTCCCCTCCTCGTGAAGTAGCCTCTTAGCACGTATCCTACTCACTGCGCCATGCAAAATGTTTAGAATTGAAGGATGGCAATAAGACACAGTGTTCAGTGAAGAGTATGATATGAGATGAAGCGTCTCTTACAAGATCCAGACACGGACTGGCTGACTCTCTTGCATCAGCATGCTATGCACGAGCCAGGAATAATTCCTTTCATATGTAGGGAGAACATATAGTTACATTATAATCTTACAATAACTCTGATTCTTTGCATGTATTTCCTTCTAATCTTTACCTTCATTTCTTAGTATTTTATTGCTTCTCCTATTATCTCCCGGAATTTATACCCTGCTGTGTTTATATCCTTGATGACATTTCCACCTGGTAGCTTTATCCCTTCAGTCTATGTTAGTTTTCCTTTCTTTATGCTAACAAGAGCACACTCCTCTACTCCAAACCCCATCTTGATGTTTCCTGATACAATTCTTATCATTTTCAACTAGTATGTCTATTTCCTTAGCATCTCTCCCGACCAGCTTGATGCCATCCATGAACATCAGGTGGTTTATTCTGTTGCCTCCTTTCTTCAGTTGATTTCCAACTTCGGTGTTTTCCAGCACTCTTGTCGTGGGAATACTTGCTATTATGAAATGTAGTGGGGATAGTGAGTCCCCTTGGAAGATTCTTCTCCTGATGTTAACCTCTACAAGCCGTTTTCCAGAGCATGTAAGTATAGTTTACCAGTTTTGCATTGTATTTTTGAGGAAGTTAATAGTGGTTTCCCCTGCACCATATATCTTTAAACATTCAATCAGCTATGAGCGTGGTATCATTTCGAAAGCTTTCTTGTAGTTTATCTATGGTCTAATTTTCCTTGTTTTGCAATTCTTCATTGCCATTTTATCGATCAGTAGCTTGTCTTTTGTGCCTTTGCATTTCCTTTTGCATCCTTTTTACTGGCTAGGAATGATTTCTGTATCCTCTAGGTAGATGTACAGCCTTTCAGTGATGATGCCTCTTAACAGGTTCAAAATCATTGGTTGGCAGGTGATTGGTCTATAATTGCTGGTTATATTACTTTTTTTTTTATTTTTATTTTTTAGACAAGTTCTTCCTGTTGTCTTTCATTCAGGTGCTTGGTGGTGTCACTTACAATACTGGTGTTGTTCTGTCATTCTTGTATGTAAGGCTCTGAAGTATTTTAGCTGGTAACTGTGAACTTCATTGGGGCCTGGTGCTTTCCTGTTGGGAATTTTCTTCACCTGGTTTCTTATAACCTTGTTCGTGCTATCAGAGAACCTATGCTTAACTCTTCCATCTTCCTCCCTTTTTACATCCTCAAGTCATTTTGCTTTGTTATTGTCAACTATAGTACTAGGTTATTCCACATCCTAACCTAGAGTCATTAGGATGGTTCTGCCTCTGAGTTTCCTGATGATTATCTTTTCCTTTTATTTGGCTGGATAGGCATTTCTGACTTGCTTCGAAGATTCTGTTCTGCTGATATCCTTTATTTCTTTTAACATATCTTTGGATCTTTTGTGTCTTGGCCTTTATTCTTTGTTTGATAATTTTTCCTACATTGTCCAGGGCCCCTCTCCTGTATTTTGTATTTTCCATTCAATTCTATATATATCTTTCCCTTATTCTGACTGTTTTCTGCTATCTCTTCAAGTTTTTTCACGTCAGCTCTCATTTCATTTTTTTTTTAATTTTCAATTCTCCTTTTCCAAGGAGGCTGTCTTTGTCTCAACTCATTGGATTATGTTGTTGGTATCTTTGTGTACAATAATTCCACAACGAGTCTTTTTCCTGCTTATGTAAGGTCATTCGTTTCTGCAATGGTACTAGGCTGGATTAGTCTTAGTATTTCGTTGAACTTCTTTGTTTTATCCTCCGTTTTCTTCTGCCTGTAGTTTTTTAGTGCTGGCATCCTTATTCTTTCTCTATCATCTTCTATCCCATGTCCTATTTTGCTCAGATGTTCTGGCATCTCATCAGTCACTTCTATTCCATTTTCTTGCTGGCCATTGTGCGATGAGTTTCCTTCTGTAGTTACTATTTCCTCTATCAGTTTCTGTAGTTCATGTGGATCTTCTCTGGGTGTCGTCATATCTCTTTCTATTTCTCCTCTTTCAGCTCCTGATAATAAGAAATTCTTCTTTGTGTTTTATATTTGACCGGCCAGTTATTATTATATTATTATTGTTATTATTATTATTATTATTATTATTATTATTATTATTATTATTATTATTATTATTATTATTTTGGTAGGTGACTCTCTTCAAGGCATGTTTGGATTATCGCATTCTACCAGTGATTGAGCAAAAGTCATTCTTCATGGTTGAGAAGTCACATTCAGGATAAGTCATAGTTGAATATTTAGTACAAAGTTCACAATTTAGGTACAAAAACAGTTAACAGCAACACATTTCGAGAGGATCACCTCCCTTCTTCAGGCTGTAGTAGAATAGGTGAAACAAAGCTGGCAACGTCCTTTTAAGTGACAATGTTAGCTCATGGGGAAAAGCGGCAGATTTACATTCACTGCCTCCGGCACTGTGGGTGGACCAAGTAATGACGTGATTGCGGTGTCGAATTTTCATTGGCTGAGACGCTTCCTGGGAGATGCTGATTTCCAGTCAGGTTGAATCTCCACTCACTCATAGGTGATGAGTCACCATCTCCCTTTGCGATGGCTGGGCTCTGATTGACGTAAGTCAATCAGAGTTTAGGATGTCTTAGGATGTCTTGTTCGGTAGTAATTCTTAGGATGTTGTTCTTACGGCAGGAGGGGAGCAGCTACATCTCTTGAATTGTATTGAGGGAGGTTTTTTTCTCACTGTATGAGGAGAGCTTCAAGGAACCTAAGACTTCTACTGTCAGGAGCACGACCGATGATCTTAGTAGTCTTGACAATCTCCTCATAATTGATGTTGTGGTTTTGCATCTGAAGGGCATGATCTCTTATTACCATTTGCTGGATAGGGCTGGATAGTCTCTTAGACAGTCACATAGTGGTCATTTTTTTCTAACATCCATGGCATCTTGGACAGGGCATATGTAGGAATAAACCACATTGGACTGTCTAAGGAAGTTCTGAATTTGTAGAGCTGGGTTGTTCCTCATGATAACGGACTTCACCTTGTCCATCTGACAGTAGATTGTGAATTTGATCTTGGGCTCTCATCTACGGGAGAGACATGGTTGCTGACAATGTCCCTTACTACTTTGTTGTCCTTCTTGTATTCTTTGTGCATATACTCCTTGTAGTATAGGTCGATGGTGGTAGTGGTGTCCTCAGTCTGTTGATCACTTTAACACCATGTTTCCAATGCTAGGTTGACCTCGCAGTTTACTTGCTTGTTTGAAATGCCTTTATTCATGATGACCTGGGTGATGTGATCGAGTTCTTCATGCATGTCAGCCCAGGAGGAACAATAAATGAGGGCCCTGTGGATATAGGCCTTCAGGGTAGAGGCCTTATACCTGGAAAGACATTCACTTTCCCAACTGAGGCATAATCCAAGGTTAGTGGGCTTGGTGTAGACACGGGTGTTGTATCTTGAAGAACTAAGCGAGATGAGGACATCAAGAGTGGGCAGTCAACCATGGTTACTGTGCTCCATAGTGAACCTAAGGGAACTGCACTCCTCAAACATCATGCAAAAAATTTCAATATCCTGAATGGAAGGAGCCATGATGAAGGTGTCATCAATATACCTCACGTACACATCAGGTCAATGTATGTATGAGAAGTCCCTCTCTTCGACAACTTCCATGTAAAAGTTGGCAAAGAGCACACCAAGGGGGGAGCTCATAGCCACACCATCTTTCTGTATGTACGTGTGACCCCTGTGGGTGGTGAAAGGAGCTTTCCTAGCACACATTTCAAGGAGTGTGAGAAGGGCCTTCTCTGGGATGTTCAGATGCGGTGTAGAAGGGTCTGTGTACACTCTTTAAAATCAGGTCAATCATCTATCCAACAGGTATATTAGTGAAGAGGTATTCTACATCTAGAGAAGGGAATGTGACAGTACTGGATGATTTCTTTTCAAGTTTCAAAAGAATTCAGCATATGAGGCGACACTATACCTGTTAGGGACATAAGGTGTTAGGATGCTGTTAAGTTTCTTCGACAGGTGGTAATAAGCATTTGGCACTGTCTAATGATAGGCCTGAGTGGGTTACTACTCGTATTGGTCTTAACTTTGTCATACAAGTAACCAGTGCTAAAATCTCCGGTGATGACCTGGAGGAGGACAGCGTTAGTGGCTGCGTTGATGTTCTCAACCGTCCTGTTAGCTTCCTTTTTTATCTCTTCAATGGGGTTGTGGGACTTTTTCAAATTTTGAAGTTTCTGACAATATCAAGCCGAGCTTATGGTGGTACTCTTATGTGTTAATCAAGACAAAGAAAGCAGTCTTGTTTGCTCTTCTAACGGTCACTTGAGATTCTTACTTCAGTTTCTTAGCCCCTTTCTCCTAATGACAGAGGCTAGAGTTGATCAGGAGTTCGACTTATAGCCTCTTATTCATGGGTTTAGGACGTGAGATATAATAGCAATTAAGCCTAAGTCAGAGGACTTTGTCCTGGGCGACAGTAGGGGTGTTTATATAGTCCTACTTCTGGCCAGATACACGGAGCTTACTACTTTGATGATTATAGGTTTTTGGTGAATGGTCCGCATCCTGTTGATCCAGTCCCAGTCATTCATGGTGCAGAGAGCCTTGCGGATATTGTCCAGATAAGCCAAGCTGCTGTAGGCTAGGTGGACGACTTCATCTTGTTGGTCATTGTCGTTGGGGTCACTGTAGGTCGTCGTCGTCGAGGATTACAGTGTCCATATCTAGGTGGCTGGGGTGTCATCTGATGATCTACCGTTCCTCCTCCGGCGGTCCTGGTGCTCTAAAAGTTCATCCTTAACCGGTTTCATGTTATTATTATTATTATTAAAATTATTATTATTATTATTATTATTATTATTATTATTATTATTATTATTATTATTATTGTTATTATTATTACTTTCCTTTCAAGTAATGATTAAGCAGCTTATGAAAATGCATTTGCTTTTATACAGCAAAATTAAAATTACCTTATCAGCACCTTACCTTACCGATTCCTTGTTTGACATACTTCATTGTGAACATTTCATGTGTTTACTTACATAATGATGTTCACATTTACACTACATATCATATACATTAATTCTTCATATTCTTCATTAATGAGACCTAAGCTGCAGGAATATATTCTATCCAATTATCCATTTTGGAACAGTTTTCTTTCCTTGGTAGATGATGTCCAAGTGGAGAAATTTTTCGTTACTTCAAACTGAAAAAATGATAGATAAGATAAGATTAGATTCAATTAAAACTTTTTAATGTTTTCCCAATTGAGTACTAATGAAGCTGTTTCGAACTTTTTAAGAAATTGCCATCTGTTTGCTTCTGCGATTCGGATCGAACACTGCGCCTTATTTAATAGGACGATAATTCGAACATTTATAGTTTTTTCTCACCTCTTTCTAAGAGAGAGAGAAAGAGAGAGAGAGAGAGAGAGAGAGAGAGAGAGAGAGAGAGAGAGAGAGAGAGAGAGAGAGTATTCATAAACTTTATAAACTTATGATGTTTATGCTATTACTTACCCAAATTTGAGAAATTATAAAACTATAGAAACATCTGTGAAAAAGATCTTACTTATATAAGTGCAAACGCTTTATAGATATTATCAGAAAGTATATATACTTTTGATTATTTTTAGGGAATAAACATCTGGACAAGTAAACTACCTCTATAAGATAAAGTGAATATATTAAAAATAATACTCAACCATGATGAAAGAAAAAGAAGAAGCTTATCATGGAGATAATTATCGTATCTAATTTCATATTTATATGCAGTTGCTCTTTTATTAATTAATATATGAACATACTAATACCTTTAAATCCAACACTAATTCCTAGATTAAAGTCTTTCATATCGTTATTATTATTATTATTATTATTATTATTATTATTATTATTATTATTATTATCAGTACTACTACTACTACTACTACTACTACTACTAGTAGTAGTAGTAGTAGTAGTAGTAGTAGTAGTAGTAGTAGTAGTAGTAGTAGTAGTAGTAGTAACAGCTAAGCTACAACCCTAGATGAAAATGCAAGTTGCTAAAAGCCCAAGTGCTCTCTCATACAGGAAAAAAATACGCCTGTTAGGAAAGGAAATACATAAAGTATATGAAAAGGGATAATTAAGAATATAAAATAACTTAGGATCAGTAAAAACGTGGAAATAAATATGAAGAGACTCATGTCAGCCAGTAAGTTCCACCGATTCAACTGCCTGATAAGGAATGGCATGCGAACATCCCATTTGGTTATGTACGCGACTGTTATCTCATTTCCTCCTTAGTCTATTGATGTAGTTTTTAATTATTTTTACCATTTTTTTGCGGGGGTTGTGGGGGGGGTGGGGGGGGGGGAGAGGGCGGGCCAAATTAAGCTTTCTATAATATTGTGTAACAAAAGTATTTGTTTTTCACTAGTTATTCGTTTTTGGCGCATTATACTCCAAAATGCACCATAACTTTTAATGCTCCTTATATAGGCTAAAATGTCACAATATCAACTTCCTTTGTTGGTTTTTTTTGCTCAAATAAAGAATAGCCTTATTATATGATGCATTAAATCAGAGATATTTCCTTCATCGGTTTCTACACACCATGCTTTGAATTCCCTCGGTGAATTTTCTTTTCCTTCAGTCTAAGAAAAATCAAAGATAAAATGCAGGAATAAGAATAGAATATAAAATGAATCCCGGAAGAACCTGTTCTTATCGCGATAACGAAAGTTCATACGTAGATTCTGCCTACAAAGGGATTATAGCAGAACACAAGGTATTCTAGGCGTGTGTGATGCAGACATGCATAAGGAGGATTCGCTTTCAGAAAGCATGGAGCTCTCGCAACTCAAGCTTGAATACCGCATAGTGTTCTAAGCCTTTTGAAAGCTCCGTGCCTTAATTAAAAAGGAAACATAAATCTCCGCAATCACACCATCAAGAGAGTTCTCGTGCAATAATTGAAGGCGAGCCACATGGCAAAAATGTTTTTTCCTTTGTTTAAAACGTCTATGACTGTTAGGATCTCAAGCGTGGACTTCATTGGTGAAAAGGGAGGGAGAATGAGGATGTGTTTCCGTATGGCATTATTAAGATAGGGACCACTTGTGGTCAATGGCAACGAAGAGGTATCAAATATCATTGTATTAAATTGTTTATGGGGTTTTTTTGGACCAATACTAATCCATGTGTTGCCTTTGCATTTAAGTATGAGTTAGAATATGAAAAAAAATCAAATATAAATTTTAGGATAATTCTCTCTCTCTCTCTCTCTCTCTCTCTCTCTCTCTCTCTCTCTCTCTCTCTCTCTCTCATGTTACGCTTTATGTCGTTAGTACGAGATCCTCTTCTTAATAGACTTTAGAGTCATCAAAACGAAGCATAACTGCCAAATTATCGCCCCAACAGGAAGTAAGTGGGCCCAATGAACTACAGGTAATGAACTTCATGAGGAAGATGTTCTCTGTCGTCATGGCAACACTCGGAAGGCCATATGAACTAAATCAGACTAGTGAATAGCTGTACCATAATGCAAAGACCTCGCTAGATAAACCAGTCCTCTGGAGAAATATCACAAAACTAGTCCAGACCTAATTCTATATTTTTATTTCATTCTTATTGTGGTTATTTTGCCCCCCCCCCCCCCACACACACACACATATGTATATATATATATATATATATATATATATATATATATATATATATATATATATATATATATATATATATATATATATATATATATATAAATATACATATATATATATATATATATATATATATATATATATATATGTATATATATATATATATATATATATATATATAATGTGTGTGTGTGAGTGTGTTGTGTGCATAATATATATATATATATATATATATATATATATATATATATATATATATATATATATATATATATATATAAATATATATATATATATATATATATATATATATATATATATATATATATATATGTGTGTGTGTGTGTGTGTGTGTGTGTGTGTTGTGTGCATAATATATATATATATATATATATATATATATATATATATATATATATATATATATATATATATATATATATATACATATTTTATCATTACTAGCCAAGCTACAACCCTAGTTGGAAAAGCAAGATGCTATAAGCCCAAGGGCTCCAATAGGGAAATATAGCCCAGTGAGGAAAGGAAATAATGAAATAAATAAATGATGAGAATAAATTAACAATAAATCATTCTAAAAACAGTAACAGCGTCAAAACAGATATGTCCTATATAGATTATTAACATCGTCAAAAACAGATATGTCATATATAAACAATAAAAAGACTCATGTCAGCCTGGTCAACAAAAAAACTTTTGCTCCAACTTTGAACTTTTGAAGTACTTCTGATTCAACTACCCGATTAGGAAGATCATTCCACAACTTGGTAACAGCTGGAATAAAACTTCTAGAATACTGTGTAGTATTGAGCCTCATGATGGAGAAGGCCTGCCTAGTATTACGAACAGGATAGAATTGTCCAGGGAGATCTGAATGCAAAGGATGGTCAGAGTTATGGAAAATCTTATGTAAAATGCATAGTGAACTAATTGAACGACGGTGCCAAAGATTAATATCGTGATCAGGAATAAGAAATTAAATAGACCGTAAGTTTCTGTCCAACAAACTAAGACGAAAATCAACAGGTAAACACCAGAAAGGAGAACAATAGTCAAAAACAAGGTAGAATGAAAGAATTAAAACACTTCTTCAGAATAGATTGATCACCGAAAATCTTGAAACACTTTCTCAATAAGCCTATTTTTTGTGCAATTGAAGAAGACACAGACCTAATGTGTTTCTCAAAAGTAAATTTGCTGTCGAGAATCACACCTAAAATTTTAAAAGAGTCATACAAATTTAAAGAAACATTATCAATACTGAGATCCGGATGTTGAAGAGCCACCGTCCTTGACCTACTTACAATCATACTTTGAGTTTTGTTAGGATTCAGCTTCATACCCCAAAATTTGCCCCATGCACTAATTTTAGCTAAATCTCTATTAAGGGATTCACCAACCGCAAATCTACATTCAGGGGATGGAATTGATGCAAAGAGAGTAGCATCATCTGCATATGCAAAAAGCTTGTTTTCTAGGCCAAACCACATGTCATGTATATATAGCATGAAAAGTAATGGGCCAAGAACACTACCCTATGGAACACCGGATATCACATTCCTATACTTCCTATGGTGCCCATCAACAACAACTTTTTGAGATCTATTACTTAAAAAATCAATAATAATGCTCAGAAACGACCCACCCACTCCCAACTGTTTCAGTTTGAAAAAAAGGGCCTCATGATTAACACGGTCAAAGGCAGCACTAAAATCAAGGCCAATCATACGAACTTCCTAGCCACAATCAAGGGATTTCTGTACAGCATTGGAGATTGTCAGAAGGGCATCACATGCTCCAAGGCCTTTACGAAAACCAAATTGCAAATTAGGGAGTAGATGATTACCTTCAGCAAACCTATTAAGACGTTTTGCCAGAAGACATTCAAAAACTTTAGATAATATGGGAGTTATGGAAATTGGGCGGTAATCAGTGGGACTTGAGCTACCACAAATACATTTACATAGAGGAATAACATACCCAATTCTCCAACAAGTGCTAAAAGTTCCTCCTCTTGCTAACTTGCGCAAAATAACAGATAACTTTGGAGCTAAGAAATCTCCTGTTTTTATAAGAAAACAAATGAAAAATACCATTTGGGTCTACACCTCCATAAGAATCAAGGTCCATCAAGAGAGCTTTAATCTCACGAGATCAAAAAGCTAAACTAGTTAGTTTAGCCTCAGGAAAACAGGAATGAGGAAGTTCAAGTTTTTCATCACTGTTCACTGTCAAAAACATCAGCCAAAGGGGTTGCCTTTTCCTTTAGACAGTGAGTGACTGAGCCATCTGGATTAAGTAAAGGAGGAACTGTTGCATCTACACCAAAGAGTGCAGATTTAAGGGTAGACCACCATATATGTTCCTGAGTTGTACCAGAAAGGGTTTCTTTTATGGTTAAATTGTACTCCTTTTCAGTTGAGGCATAAACTCGCTGAGCAAAAGTTCGAAGTTGAGTATAGTAGTTCCAGGTCAAATCTGATCTGTTACCCTTCCAAAGGTAATAGGCCTCCTGTTTCTCCAAATAAGCATGTGTACAATCATCATTGAACCACGGTTTGTCCTTCACTCGGTACCTTAGCACACGAGAAGGGATACGCCTATCAATTATGTTGACTAGATTCTCATTCAAAGGGACAACAGGATCTACATTACTATATAATTGTGACCAATTCAAGCACAAAAAATCATGCAAAATCACGTTCCAGTCTGCTTGGGATTTCATATAAATTTTACAAGAGTATGATATATCAGGGACAGGCTGCTCAGTCTTCACTACTAATGAAATCAAGGCATGATCAGATGTTCCAACTGGAGAACCAACCTTACTAGTTATAACGCCAGGGGAGTCAGTGTATACTAGGTCCAAGCAATTACCAGAACTGTGAGTAGCTTCATTTATGATTTGCTCACAGCCTGATTCAGAGGCAAAGTCTAAAGCTCTTAAGCCATGGCGATCGGTAGGAGAGATAGAACTTAACCACTCCCTATGGTGAGCCTTAAAATCACCAACAAAGACAAAAGAAGCCTTTCTATCATCATCTTGTATCTTAGCCATAATGGTAAGAAGACAATCGAAGATAGAATGATCCATGTCTGGATTCCGGTAGATCGAACACAAATAAAACTTGTTATGCCTGCCACAAACTTATATTGCCTGAATCTCATGACTTCCACATTGATAGCAGGACTTATGAGAAGCAGGGTACTCGGTCCTAATATACACCGCCATTCCCCTGGCCCTAGGGTTGGCATAACGATTCAACATTATTGGCTTCTTAAAACCAGTTATAAGGACCTCAGATGAGTGCCTCATATTAGAAACCAAAGTTTCTGAGCACAAAAGAATATCATACTGTCTTGACACAACTGTAAGGTCTTGGATATTTGCATGAAGACCACGAATATTGCAATACAGTAGACGACATTGACGAGATCTAGGACGTACTGGTCCTGGATTTCACTCAATGTCTCCAGACAGCATAAGAATTAATAGAAATAAAAAAAGAGACATCATACTTAAAAACTAGATTAACAAGAATTATAACAAAAACAATATGTACAGAATTATAAATAAAGTGATTGATGATACCCATAGACTATAATAAAAAGTCGGAAAACTGGTCAACATTGAGGAGCTGATACACCATGCAAGGCTAAATACCTTCCAGGATAGCCACTTCAACTGAAGGGAGGACAGTAAGGATGGTTTTGAAAAGAAAAAGAATCAGAAAAAGGAAAAGACAACATCTTGATAAACCACCAGGCATCCATGGCCCTTCTATTAAGCCATCCTAACACACCATTTCAAAAAACAAGAGGAAGAAAAAAAAATAATAAGATAAAATAGTGTGCCCGAGTGTACCCTCAAGCAAGAGAACTCTAACCCAAGACAGTGGAAGACCATGGTACAGAGACCTCGTATTTATACAGGAGAATGGGGTCCAACAACTCTCAATTTCTTAATAATTTCAGAAAAGTCAGATTTAGATAAAAAGATAACATCAGATAAACGGAAAACTGACCAAGGCTTAGATTCAAATTTTGACCTTTGGTTCAGGAGATTGAAAAGGATTTACAATATTCCCTTGTGTCTAGTCATTTACAGGGAATATTATACTCCTCTCTGATACATCCAATTTTATGACTTGATCCTAACCGGTGGGAGGCCAAAGGAATTATTAAGAGAACCCCTGGAGACGGCCACCATATGCTGTTTTAATCTGACTGAAAAATCTTTGGATGTTTGGCCACCATAGAAGAACTTGAAATCAGGAAAAGGAATACTAGTATGTACTATATTACTATAATTAGTTCTTTTTTCAAAAGGGGTATGACATCTAAAAAACAATCATAAAATGGCAAACAAAGCATATTAATAATTGATTCCTCTTCCTCTAACTGGACAGCATGAAATGGTTTCTTAGCTTTAATCATTCAGATTCTAGAATATATATATATACATATATATATATATATATATATATATATATATATATATATATATATATATATATATATATATATATGTATATATATATATATATATATATATATATATATATATATACAGTATATATATATATATATATATATATATATATATATATATACAGTATATATATATATATATATATATATATATATATATATATATATATATATATATATATATATATATATATATATACTGTATATATATATATATATATATATATATATATATATATATATATATACAATATATATATATATATATATATATATATATATATATATACTGTATATATATATATATATATATATATATATATATATATATATATATATATATATATATATATATATATTATTATTATCATCATCGTCATTTCCTCCCATGCCATTGGCGCAGAGGGCCTTGGTTAGATTTCGGCAGTCATCCTTATCTTGAGCTTTTAATTCAATATATCTCCATTCATCATCTACTTCGTGCTTCATAGTCCTCAGCCATGTAGGTCTGCGCATTCTAACTCTTGTAGTGTTTGTGGAGCCCAGCTGAATATTTGGTGAACTAATCTCTCTTGGGGAGTGCAAAGAGGATGCCCAAACCATCTCCATATACCCCTCATCATGATCTCAGCTACATATGGCACTTGAGTAATCTCTCTTATAGTTTCCTTTCTAATCATGTCCTGCCATTTCACTTCCAATACCCTTCTGAGGGCTTTTTTCACAAATTTATTAAATTTACTGGAGATTTTTTTCATTGTCATACCTTGACTCATGGCCATAGAGTAGCACCGATCTCACTAAACTTATATATAATCTGATTTTATATGTAATTTCATGCGATTTGATTTCCAAATTTTATTTAAGCTAGCCATTGTCTGATTTGCTTTTTTCAATTTTTCACAAACTCTAAATCTAAAGACCTTGTATTAAAGATCATAGTTCATAAATACTTAAATGACTCTACCTCACTGATCCTTTCTCCTTCCTATGATATTTCATCTTCCATTGCACACTCTGTTCTCATCATCTATGTCTTTTTTTCCATTTATCTTCAGTCCAGCCTCGTGTGATATTGTATGTATTCTAGTAAGCAAGCATTGCAAATTCTGTGGTGTTCTGCTAACGAGGAAGGCTTCATCAGCATACTTTAGGTCTCTTAAATTCCTATCACCAATCCAGTCCAAAATACATGAAGTAATCCGCTTTTCACTGGAAATCAATTTGATAAGACTCCATTAACATTAACTTTGCACTTGCTATACTCGTGAACAGACTTGCTCAAAATTTCCATATTGAAGAGGAATTCCATAATAACGCAGGATTCTCCATAAAATTACCCGGTGCACACTATCAAAGACTTTTTCATAGTTCACAAATGCCATCACAAGGGGATTTCTATGCTCTATGCATTGCTGTATAACATGTCTAAAAATGAAAATCTGGTCAGTGCAACTTTTACCTTTTCTAAATCCTGCTTGTTCATCTCTCAGCTTTTCATCAATATTTCTCTCCAGTCTCTTTAGAACAAGCATACTATATATATATATATATATATATATATATATATATATATATATATATATATATATATATATATATATATATATATATATATATATATATATATTCATAACAACTGACGTAAGTTTTATGCATCAGTAATTAATGCAATCAGTCAGGTCTCCTTTTTTTGTCATTTTCACCAACACTCCTAAGTCCCATTCATCAGGTGTCACCTCTTCATGCCACATTCTACACAATAATCTTGTAAGTATTCTGGGAGCCACTTCATTTTCGGCCAGTATCATCTCGGCAGTTATTCAATCGAATCCAGGGGCTTTCCATCCCTTTAATGTTTTGAGGATAGCCTCAATTTGAAAAACAGTGAATTCATTCATGGGCACAGAAAGGTTTTCATCAACTTCAGGTATATCAATCAAATTATCACCTTCATATCTCCTATTAATCATCTTACTAAAGTGTTTCATCGTAGGTTGTCTTTCTTCATCTTTGGTTGTTAAAACATATCCATCTCTCTTTTTGATGGGTATATGCTTCTTGTTCTTTGCCCCAAGGAGATTTCATTATTAATTCTATGAGCAATGCTTACACCATAACCACTTCCTGAATTCATAGTTTTGTCAGCCTCATCTGCTTCAGTGTCCAAATATTCTCTCCAGTCATTCCTAGATTTTTTTTTTTGGACCTCACTATCAATACTGGAATATTTAGCATGCTCTACCTTGTAATTTTCTTTACTTCCTCGAAAACTTTCAACAATCAATTTCTCCCTTTGTCTCCTTTTTATAGTATCCCAAGTATTTGATATCCATGTCCCAAGATTTCACTA